>NC_140557.1:41526849-42081849 GCF_057381845.1 Rhamphochromis longiceps | reverse complement strand
CCAGTAACTGACTAGTGGCGCCTTTTTTTGAGCAATTACAGGGGGCTTTGCTTATGTTATGTTTGGGACTTGCTTGTTTCATATCTTTGTCCTGGTGCATAACCCAAAAGTGCTTTACCTTCAGAGCACAAGCACATGGCTTGACGTTACACTTGAGGATTTTATGGTAGAGAGCAGAATCCACGTGTCCATCAATGACAGCAAGCCGTCCAGGTCCTGAAGCAGTGGAGCTTCATCATTTATAAAATAGTAATGGGACGAAATCCTTCCACAAGGTTTCTTTTGTCCCATCAGTCCACAGACTATTCAATTATTTTTTTATATAGAACCAAATCACAACAACTGTCACCTCGAGGTACTTCATATAAGATGGTAAAGACTATACAATAATAGACACGAAACCCCAACAATTGATGACCTATGAGGCAACCCTTGGTGACAACAGCAAGGAAGAAACTCCCTTCTAACAGGGAAAAAACACCTCTGGCAGAACCATACTCCGGAAGGAGCAACCTTCTGTCATGAGTGGATAAGGGTGAGGGAAGGGAAACAGAACAAGAGACACATTCCCAAAGAGAGGCAGAGATCGATGCTGACTGATGATTAAATGCAAAGTAGTGGATAAACACAGAGAGTGAAGAAATATTGTTCTTCTTTGAATGATGGATCTGGATTATGGGGCTACGGTTTATTGGAGTTCCAAAGTCTTAGAAAAAGCTTTGTAACCCTTTCAACTACTTGACTTTGTCAGAGAGGTTCTATTCAGGTGATTTCTTGATTCAAAAGGTCTACCAATAATCAGCCCTTTTTGAAACTGAACTATGGTTTCAGATGCGTTTTCACAACTGAAAATACAATGTTTTGTTTTTGTTTGTTGTTGACTGTGCATTAGGAAGCACACCTACATCTACAGCTCACATCTACTCGAACATTGGGAATATGCCAGACTATTCCATGTGCTATTCTCACAGACTAATGACCGTTTTGGTGTGATCTGACTGGATTGGACATTTGCATGTGTGAAAAGGGTGATAGAATAATTATGGTCTGGTCTTTGTTCCTGTTGCAGCGCATAGTGGTTTGTTTAAATATGCAAAACGTGCAAACATTCTGAGCCTCGCCACTCGCAAGAGGTTTCCATTGCTTCGATATACTTGGTGAAAACCTTCAGGGTGAGTGCCAGTCTAAATTACACCCATAAGCACTGAAACTGGATGGTCACAGCCCTGCACTGCCCCCTAGAGACCTGAAGAATAACCTCTGTAACAACATTATCTCCTCCCAAACCGTAAGACTGGGAGTTTCCGTATCCAGCAGTTGGCTCATGTCCTCAAACCGCTCAGCATGGTAGGCTGAAAGCAGGGTGCCCACATAGACCTCAGTCAAATTAATGTGGTTACTCAGTCAACTCTTCTATATATTATTATAATTATTATGAATATTAAGTGCAACAGTTATTCCTGAAACCAGAAAAATGGATTACATTACGGCATCATTAGTGTTCACGAATGATCTTCACGATGAAGAAACTGAAAATGTGTCCTTGCAGTGATTTGTCTGTCTGGAACAGAGGTGGTGGTAGTGCAGCTTTACACTACCACCACAGAGGGCGCATCCCTTAGGGAGATACCAAGTGAGGTTTGAAAGAGAATTGCTGAGATGTATTTAGACTCTCTCTCCTATCAGTCTGTCTGAGTTCAGTATTTACTTCCTCTACACCATAAATGTCTCTACTAGACCCCATTCCTACTCTAATGCTTAAAGAAGTCCTATCATTAACTAGTCCTTCAATCTCAATATCTATCTTTAAAGAGCTACACAACACAAGCTTTTAAGATGCTGGTTATTTACTTTTAGGGATATTCAATCTGCTGGATTGTCTCAGATTTGCATAAACAAATTTATGATAGAAAATTTGAACATATACAGCAAGTGATGTACATGATATCAAAATGTTTTCAAGATATATATTTTGTAAAAATGTTACATTATCCCACTTTGTCCTTTATTTTGAATATCTCAAAGATTATTAAAGCCTGAAATTTCCCCTGGTCTTTCTCACCATCAAAATTAACCAGGATCTGTAATTTGTGTGTAAATTGGGATCATTAATTAGAAAAAATGTGTTGGCTAGTTAAAATATGAAAACTGTATAAAAGTATGCAGACTGGAGGTGGTCGTGCAGGAAATGTTCTGTATTGATCAATACCCAACTTTGCCAAAAGTCTTTTTAAAACATCTAACTGAACTTATGCAGAGAAACTGTTTATTTCTGTTACCTCTCTGAGGTCATCGCAGTACAGCACTAGCAAATGTTATTGATGACCTTTTCATGGCCTCTCCCAGTAGACTAATTTCTGTGCTTGACTGTTAGAATGTAAGTGCAGCATTCAATACCGCTGACCACAAGATTTTACTGCACAGTAAGTTCATCCATTTACTACTTCGAGGCTGGACTACTGTGATTTACTGTTGTCATGTTCCTTAAAAAGCCTTGAGTTGCTGCAGCAATAGCACTGATAGGGATTATTGTGTATCTTCCTTATTCACTGGCTTTTCACTCTTTACTGGCCACGTGTTAAATCCAGAACTGAATTTAATATCTTTCTGCTTACATACAGTGTCTTGAGTAATCAGGTCCCATCATATCTTAAAGATCTAATAGTACCACATTGCTCTGATAGACCTCTTCACTCTCAAACGGATCGCTCACTTATGGTTCCTAGAGTTTCTAAAAGTTGGATGGTAGACAGAGCCTTCATCCTACAGCCCCTCCTTCTGTGGGAGACAGACACCCTATCTACTATAAAGCATGTAGTTTGTTCAGGGTCACCTGATCCAGCCCTGTCTGTTAGTTATGTTGCAATAGCCATAGACTGTTGGGGCGTTCCTAGAAACACTGGCTCTCTGTCACATGTGTCTTTTGTCTTGTTTACCTCTGTTCTCTTCTCTTTCCCCTCATCCCCATGACATTTACCCCATAGTCTCATCAGACTGCCTCTCCCTGAGTCAGGTTCTGCCAGAGGTTTCTTCCTGTTAAAAAGGGGCTTTTCCTTCCCAGTGTCACCAAGTCCTTGTTTACAGTGGCTCATCTGATTGTTGTGGTTTTTTCTCTGCTATTTTAGGATCTTTACCCGACAATATAAAGGACCTTGAGGTTGCAGTTGTTGTCATGTGGCACTACACAAATAAAACTCATTGACTCAATGAACTATTTTTTAATGACGGAGCAACAACTGAATGGTAAATAAATTCCAGACAAACAAAAAAATGCAGCACCACATATAAAAAGCATTTTGCATATTACTCTGAAAACCAATCTTTGTATGCTGTTGCAAAAACAATAAAAATATTGTTAAAAAAAACATTTCTACCGTTATTAAGCCATCCTTCTCAAACGGATGTAACAATAGGTCAGTACGTGACGCTCTTGTATTACAAGCTCACGGTTGCTTAGGCTTCAAGTCTCATTTTGTCTTCTACTGATGCTCTGTCAAAATGCACCAATGTGTTGACACCATGTAAAGCCAAATATGTGGAACACTTGTTTCCTTTGCTGTCAAGTGCATGTGACACAAATGCTCTAGATACAAGCTGCTGACATATCAGCAACATTCATTTTAAGACGTTTCAGACTGAAGCCCGTATGTAAACCCACAGTACTGAGTGACACAATAACACAGGTTTGAGTAAAACGTGTTTGCTTAAACATATGCTGATATATGACCTGACCTGCTCTCTCGCTGAAACAGGAAACAAACAAGTGATGATGGCGGGACAGGAGAACTGCTTCTGGGGTTGACTGAGTGGACACATGTCCTTCAGACTGTAGATGAACACCTCCTGTTCCTGTCACAGAAACATGAAACTAAAGAATGAGTTTTTTTATTTTTGGATTTAGAGACAACTACGTTGTCCCCGAGCTGTGGCAACAGTGGAGGGCAGCCAATGTAGGATTTGATATTGTTCTCCTACCCTGGGAAACTAATACTTTCCCTCCAACACTGGTTTGACACTCAATAAAAGACTGTAGCAGTCTCAGTGTCCTCGTGTCCTCGTGTCCCTAAAAGGGTTTTCATGAAATCCTCTTTTCACATTAAAAAAAATGACAAAAGCAGGTAAATTCTGAAGCTACCCAGATGTAAAAGTAAGCTTCCCAGTGAAAAATAACATTGCATGACTGTTTGACTGCTGTTCATAGATGAAAAAGTTATCAGTAAATAAATGAGTCACCAAATGTCTGCATTTAAAAAGCAGCTGTATCACGTTGAATTTCAGGATGTGTACCTCAGTTGCCATCCACAGAGTGTTCCCCATCTTCATGTGACAGCTAATCCTGCTACCTGGACAGGCCATCCTCTTCACCTCCACCTGACCCTTGTTAACATTCACCACACTGTAGTTCCTGCACAATACACAGTTCTTTGCTGAAAACATTTAGAACCACTGAGTTGGAAGTTAAAACAAAATAAGCAATATTGTGTATAGTAATGTTTTTATACAGTGATGAGTAGAGGCACTTTTTGGAAGACGATGTCACAGGGTTAGTTAATTAAAGCTAAATATATAATATTTATCACGTTTAGTACATGTGTGATGGATAACTTGAGAAACTGGCATGAAGCATTACAAAAATGTTTTTTACTATTGTTTATTAATGTTTTATAAATAGAATTTTAGTTTATTACAGTTTAAATACTCTATATTATATTGTATATATTTTTAATTTCTCACCAATAAGCAATTTCACAATTTTAGCATTAATATATCTTAAACAAAAAGTTGCCTATATAAGGTGCAACCAGTGCTGCTGGTGTGTTTGCACTGTTCCCTGGGACGTTTCTTCTGACCACTTGCACATACACTTTGCTGCCAGAAGTATTTGCTCGTCTGCATTCACATGCACATGAACCATTCCTAATGTATGAGGTTTAATATGATGTCCCCCAACCATGTGCGGCGATAACAGCGTCAGCTCTTCTGGCAAGGCTTTCCAAAAGGTTTAGGAGTGTGTTTATGGGAATGTTTGACCATTCATCCATTTGTGACACTGATGCTGGATAAGAAGGCTTGGCTTGCAGACTCTGCTGATTCATTCCAAAGGTGTTCTGTCGGGTTGCGATCAGGACTCTGTGCAGGCCAGTCAAGTTGTTCCACACCAAATTCGATCATCCATGTCTATATGAACCTTACTTTGATGTACTACTTTGCGATCACGTTGGAACAGGAAGGGGCCATCCTCAAACTGTTCCATGAAGATGAAATTGTCTTGGTATGCTGAAGCATTAGGGGATCTGCAGTTTATTGGCAGCTTGCAACCAGGTACACTCTTTCCTCAGGAGCTGGTTAACCAGTTAGTGTGAGTGGCCAAACAAAAGTAAGAAAAGAATATGCGAGTTAAATGGCACTGGAAGAGTTGGGGAGGTAACATGGTCTTGACACAGAAAAGGAGTTAAAAGAGGGAAAAGTGTGAAGGAGTCAGCAGCAATTAACAGTATTTGTTTAAAAGCAAGGAAGCAGCTTTTAAACACACATCAACCTGCAGTCCTGCTGCCACAAACAGCTAGAGCCATTGTCGCCATTATGTCATGCATCTGGGAGCTTTTTCAGTCAGCTGTGTTAAACATGTTGTGTTAAATGTAGTTAGCGCCGTACATTTTTGGACAATAAAAGGGTTCTTTGTACACAACAACAGTAAATTTTAAATCAAACCAGAAATGTGTAATTGGCGCGCAGATTTTCAGCTTTATTTTTAAGTAAAACATTTAACTTCATTTGTAGAGGCTCTAAAGTAACTGGACAATAGGCTAATAATCCATTTCATGGTTTGATGAGGCTTTTTCAGCTGTTATTTCATGACAGACTGCAGAATTGAACTTCCAGTTGGTAGTTCACTTGCAAAATGATGTCCAAAGAAATGCTGATGTAAGTGAAAAAGACTGTCATTGAGGAGAAAACCAAATAAACCCCATCACAGAGACAGAAAAAACCTTTGCAGGGGTCAAATCAAGTAAATAATCAAGTCAATCCTAAATAAACAGGAATGCAAAACCAGCTCAACAACACTAAAAGACCTGAACTACAGAAGACAACTAAAACATGGAGGTAGGTGTATTGTGGGGCTCATTATTGTGTATAAGAGGCAAATAAATCACAGTACAAAGAGAAATGGTCACACAAACCTGTCCTCCTTATCGTCATTCCAGAACACAGCACTATATCCTTGGAGCTGGGACAGGAAGAGCTGAGAGTTGACGTCACAGGGCAATACATACCTGAGGCAGGCGAAGCTAGGCTCCTTCATCTGCCTCACACAATGCATTGCCACTGGCCTCTGCAGCACAAATGCAGAGACAGGCAGTTCAGCTCAAAGTCATTCACAGAACAATGACTTTCATTAAAATTTGCAAAAAACGTTATGTTTTATGTTTTTTTATCCTTAAAATATGGCTGTGACTACACATACATCGGCAGTTGTGATTGAAAAAATAAATGTTGAAGATATATATGCATTTGTGGTGCTCATTATTCATCCATCCATCTCCACTTATCCTTTTCCGGGTCATGGGGAGCAGCTGGAGCCTATCCCAGCTGTCTTAGGCCAAGAGGCAGGGCACACCCTGGACAGTCTGTTGCAGGGCTAACTCATACACAGAGAAAACTATTCACACTCACATAATGGAGTCGCTCTATAATGCATATTTTGACATTATAGTCAAAACATTTATTGGGACTGATTGTTTTATCATTTGCATTCTATGCTATCCATATATCCATGGAAATATTTAATTTTCAGTTAGGAAATATTTTAGCATTATTGTTACACTTGCCACTATGACCATGATCTAGAAATCTTAGACCATGCTTGTTCAGTCCTTTTCGGTTTTTTAACTTTCCTGCACTTTTGAAAATATGGGAAAGTGAAAATGGACCAGGTGAGTTGGAGCAGTTGTTCTTATCTTAAGATTAAACCGCAGTAGGTTAACATTGAGAACTGGGCAGTATAGGAAAAACATCTTGTTTTCTACATGTTCCCGAGAGACACGACGTGATTTTATTTCAGAATTTAGCAGTAAAAGGAGAACCAATTGTTGGAATCTAACCCCTCTTTAGACTAATTCTTAGAATTTCTTCCAAATGTGAAGTTATAAGTCTCTAGCTCAACCTACTTTGACACAAGTAATAAAGTGTAGTACACTTTCCTTACATCACACAACAAAAATTTGCTCATTGTGTCAGCCAAAAACAGCTCACCTTCTCAGGTTTAGTGTCCCAGCATTCAGTCATCAGGTTGTGCAGGCAGCAGAACTGAACCTCTTGTGGACTACCCAGCACTGGCCGAATACCTTTCGAGAGCTTCTTTGCTATCTCAAGCTGGTGGTGTCCCAGCGCTGGCCTCCGCCCAGACAGGAGCTCATACATCACCATGCCATAGGAGAACATGTCCACCTTTAAGAGTTGTTCCCAAAAAAGGAGCATTAAGGTCAGTTGATAAGGGTCAAGTGTCAGAGTTGCATCTGAGGAGGTTATTAAGACCTCCTGATGAATTTGTAAATAAAACTTTAATAAAGAAAACTTTAAATTTCATTTGGAGTGAAAAGAAGTTATGAAAGTAAAACCAACCATTTAGATGAAAGCTACCCAGTCAGTCTCTGAATGTTCATTTCTTGGATAAGAACTCATGACCACAGCCCATTTATGAATTTGCATATGCTCTATTTGGGTTAAAATCATGTAAGAATTTTATTCTTAGAGCAATTCAGCAAGCAGACCAGCAGGCGTTGGTCTGATGAAGACCTGGAGTCATGGCCTGTTGTTCTGCTTGCTGAATTGTTCCAAGTATTTATTCTTGGAAGAAGAAATTGACATAATTTAATTCATTGTTTTTTTTTATTTTATTTCTATTTCTTCTAATTCTCTACTTTTATTTTTTTTTCATCTTAAAGTGCTTTTAAATAAAGGCGGTATGACAGAATTAATTCTAGGATAAATCCTAGAATTTCTCTCTTCTTCCTCAGAAGACTTAGAGACTTCCATCTGCCACTGAAGGTGCTCAAGAACTTCTACTCCTGCACCATCGAGAGCGTCCTGACGTCAAACATCTGCACCTGGTTTGGGAACAGCACCAAGCAGGACAGACGAGATCTGCAAAGAGTGGTGCGCTCGGCAGAACGCATCATTCAATCAGAGCTCCCTGACCTGCTGTCCATCTACACCAAGCGGTGCAAGTCCAAAGCTAGGAAGATTATGATGGACCTCTCCCATCCCAACAATGGACGTTTCCGCTCCCTTAAGGCCAAAACAGAGAGAATGAGGAGGAGCTTCTTCCCCCAGGCTATTCGGGCCCTGAACCAGGTGTAGGACTGGACTCTCCCACACATCACATCACCACACGCACTCTGGTTTTTCTTCATGCACACTTCCTATAATTTATGATCTCTTTCTGCTATTTGCACATTTTTTTACTGTAAATTTAAATCTGTAAATTTTGTAGTAACCTGTAAATTGTAAATATTGTAAAACTTTTTTTCTGTCATTTAATGGTCGGGCATTGTACAGCTACAAGCATTTCACCCCCATGTCATACTGTGTATGGTTGTGTGTGTGTGACAAATAAAATTTGAATTTGAAAGTGAAATTAATTGGATAAGCATTAATAAGTTTTTAAAATTTTAGATTTTTGTTTTAACAATATAAAATAGTAGGGGTGCAACGATATTCGTATCGATATTGAACCGTTCGATACAGTGCTTTCGGTTCGGTACGCATATGTATCGAACAATACAAAATTTTTGATTTATTTTATCAACTTTCCTTCTGACGATGCTGTCTGTGTTGAGCGCTCAGTGAATCTGCGTTCGACTACTCCGCCTAGGCTCGACAGTGCAGCCTAGGCGGAGTAGTCGAACGCAGATTCACTGAGCGCTCAACACAGACAGCATCGTCAGAAGGAAGAGCGCAGGGCATTCAGATCTGGCGTTTGGAATTATTTTGGTTTTCATGTGACGTATGACCCTGAAGGTAAGCGAGTCATGGACTAAAGTAAAACAGTATGTTGGATGTGCCACGCAATGCTCAATTACATGGGTGGGAGCTAGTGTGTTAGCGCAGTTAGCTCGTTAACATGTTGGCCGTCTAGCCCCATGCACGGGGCGATCGGCGGTAGCTCGTTAACGGAGATTTGCCGTGTTGTGGCGTTAAGGTCATTTCAACGAGATTAACCTGAAAGCACTAGTGGGAACACAACGAATATGACTGCACATTTACGCCGACATCATCCTAGTGCAAAGACAAAAACAACAAGCATGCTACTAACTTTAGCCGAGTCATTTAGACAGCTGTTAGCACAGGATTCTCCTTATGCTGCTGAGAATATAGCCCAGAAGAAGCGGATAGTATAGCTTTTATTTTGGAAAGAGCCATTTCTCTGTAATAAACTCTCTTTTCCAAAGATGAGTGATTCCTCAATCAGATACAGGGCTCGCAATATCGCTAGCCCGACGTCCCGGAGCTAGTGATTTTTTCAGTCGGGCTACCAAAATCTATCTCTTCCCTGCCCGTCGGGCTATTGTAGGAAAAATATATGTCAATGCTTTTGCATTCTTTCAGAAATGTAGCTGGGTAATTATGTCATTGGCATCGGTGAGCCACTGTCAATATGTGACATATTGAAGTCGCGTTTGAATTTGCGCTTGTTTTTTTGCTTTCACTTTGCAATCGTGCGAACTGTGTATAGAGAGCGACAGCACTGATCTGTGAGTGATGATAATTTGTGCACCAATTCCTCTGACATCGTCTTATTAATCGTTAGCTTACTATGCAAACATGACAAGTGAAATCTCCCGCAGCTTACACATGTGAGAGGTTGATCGTGCAGAGAATCGCTGAGCTTATGTGAGTGAGTGTGTAAAAGCAGCAGGATATATATTTTAGTTCTGCTGAGCCAAATAAGACAGGTCAGGGTGAAGAAGTGACAGCCAAAGAAAAGCTTACCACAAAACGGAGAAGTTATGACAAATCAGACTATAAGGCAAAAAGAAAGTGCAGCTTTATGGTTTCATGGACAAAAGAATTTCTGTGGCTGCAATATGATGAGCTAAATAACCAGGGCTGCACATAAGTGGTCCGCAGGTGCGCATTCGCTGTCAAAATAAAAAACACGCACAAGGGTTAGGGTTAAATTTAAAAACTGTACTTTTGAGTTAAAATATATATTTATAATTTTAATAAATGACAAATTAAAAAGGCATGAACATTTTTTTGTATCGAAAAAATATCGAACCGTGACACCAAAGTATCGAACCGAACCGAACCGTGAATTTTGTGTATCGTTGCACCCCTATAAAATAGCTCAATAAGGCAACACTTCGACCTTCAAATTAATCTACTGACCTTGAACGAGAGGTCAAAGGTTAAATATATCACAATATTTTAATTCTAAATAAAGTACTTTTTATATGTTGATAATAAACACCACACTTTTAAGAATTATAGTTTCTAAGTTAAAGACCTTGATAAGCCAAATTTGGATGGATTGTTGACGTGAGCCATCATGTTTACAGACACAGTGACACTGAAACGCTACTAAAAGCATAGCCTCTGTGCCAGAGGTAAATAAACATAATCAAATACTGAATTTAATGCCGCAGAGCACAGAAAAGATATTTGACTGAATTAGTACTCTTTGGAAGAGTGCGGAGCAAAGACGGAGGGTTACACATATTTTCGCCTGGTTTCTGAAGAGTTCAGGGATCAGTAAATGAGGCCTGGTAAAGCTTTTCATTTTATTTTTTGATTTTATTAGAAAGTTATTCAGACTTTCTTGTTCTCCCTAATTTCACCATTTGACGTATTATTTTTTATATCTTTGTAAAAACTGAGTATCTGTCTTTTTCCCTTAACAAGCTGCAGTCTGATTGGTGGTTATGGTCCCAGCACAGCGCTTGATGTTTGTTTCCAACCTCTTTGTTATTAGACTACATTTTCCCAGGTCCTCTTACTGTGCCATAGCTGGGATCCACATTTATGGATATTTTCTCAATGGCAGTTCTCATCTCATAAACATGATCCTTAGGGGTCTGGCCATCATCCATTTGCACTACATTGCAGTACCAGCATGTGTGTCTAAATACTCCTGTTGGTTCCAGGATGTGATGTTCAATATTAGCACATGCTGAGCTTCTGTTCCTGACCTTTAACTAGGGCTGCTCAATTAATCGAATTTTAATCACGATTACGATCTGGGCTTTCAACGATCATTAAAAATGACTGAGCCGATTATTAGCCCCTCCCTCATTTATCCGCGACACCTTAAAGGCCGGTCCGTGAAAATATTGTCGGGCATAAACCGGTCCGTGGCGCAAAAAAGGGTGGAGACCGCTGATTAAGAGGACCCGAGGGAAGCTCGGAAAGCTAAGCAGAAGTTATTTGGAGAGTGACTGCCGTTGGTTGAAAAGAGAGTTTAAAAAAAAAAAAAAAAACTTCAGTGGTGTTGCACACTATGTTATATTATTTTTTTAAAGTCATTGTTAACCCTTTAAAGCCGGTCAGAGCAGCACGCTCCGTGTTGCGTAACTATTGTTAAATCCCTGTAGAACCTGAACCGTGTAAGCTAGCGCAATAATTTGTTTTGCATATGAAACCGGAGGAGTTGTACTTACATCTGATGCCATCAGCTTGTCCTCGGTCACGGTTTCGTTCCACATATAGCTTTGCAAAAATTGCATAAAAAGCGCTTGCAGGAACAAAAACATAATATTCCAGAAACACGCTTTGCCGATCCGATCAGCTGTTCGTAACACTTCCCACAGTGAAATGATGCACCTGCTGTTTTCTTTGCAAATTTGCATCATAGGATTGTTTTTTGTTTTTCCTGCAGTATATAAAAATTGCTGTATCTCCAAAATAAAACTATGAAGACACTCAAAATAAATTTCCTGTGGTGGGAAACTATTTTTTGCAACTTTATTGTATTTAAAGTTTTGAGGGATAAACCTCTTAAATTTCTCCAAGTAGAAATATATGTAAACAAAACAAAAGCGATTTTCAATTTTTTTTGTAGTTTATTGCACTTTTTTGCAATTTATGTAATTACTATGCACTTAATGCATACATATTATTAAAATATGGGCTATAACAGTTGTATTGATGTATAGCAACTTGAAATGCTCCCACAAATGGCACTACAGCATGTAAAAAAAATAATATAAGCTCTGGTGGACTTGGTTCTATAGTAGGTCTTAAAGGGTTAAATAAATATCGTCAAATAATCGTGATCTCAATTTCAGTGAAAATAATCGTGATTATCATTTTTGCCATAATCGAGCAGCCCTACCTTTAACCAGGATTCACTGCTGGAGGGCACTTACAACCTGAATTGACATTAAAATTAAAACTTTAACAATTCTGTTTTACAGTGTGAGTCAGTCAGTGACTGGCTGCTCCCGTATGGGATCAGAACAATGCCACCTTATCCCACAGTCCAGCCAATGATGCGATTCACATTCGTATATACGCAGCTAACAATTGATGGAAAAAGTGTGGACTATACCACAATTTAAAAACTATAAGATATAACAGTTTTTAAATTTGGTTTTACGCAGCCGATCAACACGAGTTATGATAAAAAATATCTGCAGTGTTTGTTTTTTTCCTGAATACTGTCGTTGTTTATATTTACTGCGGGAAGAAACGGTAAAAACACTCGAAAGCACTCTCCTCCCAGTGTTACCAGCTCCTCAGTAAGGAAAATCGCTA
Source organism: Rhamphochromis longiceps (assembly GCF_057381845.1). Classification (NCBI taxonomy): domain Eukaryota; kingdom Metazoa; phylum Chordata; class Actinopteri; order Cichliformes; family Cichlidae; genus Rhamphochromis; species Rhamphochromis longiceps. Next base: position 42,069,093 of record NC_140557.1, on the reverse strand, counting down.
TTGGCTGTCCTAAAAGTCGCTAAATGACGTCATCGCCTAATTGGTCATGCTAATGTAATTGTAACCTACGTTGTTGGCGAGAGAAATAACATCGTGGAAGAGACAAAGTCAGTAAAAAACGTCCTAAATGCAGTTAGAATTTATTTAGAACTTTATGTTAATTTTTTTGAAGCAGTAATTATATAATTATTTGCCCAATATTGGTCATTATATACTTTATTTTGCTAACAGAGAGTTAAAATAAATAAATAAAGTTTTGTTTTCAAAATTGGAGTTCAAGTTATTTTTCCTTCCAATAGTGTTAACATACCACACAGGGCACGAACAAGACTTTTTAACATTTTCATTGTAAGTGAGCTAAAGCAGTTCATTAAAAGTCGTCTAACATAAATGTAAATGCTGTCATTTGATTACTTTAATAAACATGTAGCTTGGATGCTGGCGTGACCACAGTGCACACGTCTGCTGTCGCTCACAGTGGTCCAAGGGACGCTCAGTTTGTGTGTTCGCTCAGACACGTGAAACATTAGAGCTTGTGACCTACAAACATGGTGTGTATCACGGTATCCAAAGAGTTCAATTTTATTTTGATCTGACCAGAGTATATCTCCCAGTCACTGACTTGTCTAAATGTTGTTACTGATCTGGTTACAGTTTCATGTCAATAACACCTTTAGAATTATATTTACTTGGAAAAGTAGTGATGCATTCAATACACATTTTACCTCCTGTCTGTTAATAACTTCTAACATTTTTCCTCTTCTTCGGTAGCTAGTTAGTCTCACCACGTTTGTCGTAGATAGACCGTTCCTACCTCATAACAACCAGCTCAAATGTTTTCAATTCAGCAGTAATTAAGCATTTCTTACCATTCCTGAAATATTTGGCATTTTCGGGTGATGAAGTGCCATTTCATATGAATAGAGAGCATGCTCTTATCTCACCCCTGTATGTTGGAGGTCACAAGTTTAAGCAATTCTATTAGGTACAGTGTAGCTGGTATCACAGGTACAGTACACTTGTGGCCTATTAATATAGTTGCTCATGTGTTTTTGAGCCATCTCACTTTAACAGGTTACCTCCAACGTTTTAAATGCACCATGGCCAAGTTACAGAGTCCACCAATAGCAACAAACCTTCCACAATTTATTTAGAAATTGCACTGTTTAGTTAATTTATGCTTATAAAAATAATTCAAAAGTTTTATTAAGTTATACAGACTGTATAACTAATCTGGAGTTTAGTTTGGTCGTCTCCAGTTTGACTTTTTAAAAATCAAGGTCTTTTTGATTTGAAATTTGAAAATGCTAGGTTATTTTCGGAAAAGTTGAAATCTCGCCTCTCACATTGTTGTCAGACGATTACCACTTGGATTTGAAGCATTTCAACTAATGTTTTCCTTGTTAACTCTCCACTTGGTTTTTTTCTACTTGCAAAGCCTGCTCAAACATGATTGCTCAGTGCTATGTATAGGTGCTGTGTACAGGTCATACACGTATATGTGGAAATTCAGGATATCAACATATCCGTTTATATAGAGATGATATGTTTATTCTCATCATTTAAAAAAAATGGTTTAAAAAAACAAAACATAAAACAAAACCACACAAAAGTCCAAAAAATGTTACAAACTTTTCTAATGTGGGTTAAAAAAAAAAAGCAGATACCTTCTCATCATACACGATGCCTGGTCGGATCTCAGGAGCCTGGTAGCCCGGTGTGCCTTCAACTCCCAAAGCCCCCTCATGGAAGGATTGTCGAGAGATCCCATAGTCAGACAGTTTAACATTGACCGTGTCCTGCACCTGGAAGAAGTTATCAGTGAATTAAAAAGCCAAATGAAATGACAGAAACAGGCTCTCTCTTTTTGTTTTGGTTTTTTAACATGAAATTACTGTTTTGCTTTCTATTTACAGTATTTTTAATAAAGGGAGAGCAAATAAATTAGCTCAGAACTTTCACTTTCAAAAACAGGTGTATCAAAAAGAATTGTCTGATTTCAAAATGCTACATATTTCTAAAGAAATGGACATAGAAGCTTGCAGTTAAAATTTTTAAATACATGGCTGAATATAAAGCTTTACAATACACACAATGTTGACGGGCTCATGACATACGCTGTCCTACACCAGCTGTTGTTATAAAACTGACCCACAACCACGTGAAGCTCACTAATCCCTCTTTCTAACAGTCCGTGTTACGATCGTTACCTGTGAATACTTGCAGAATTACAGCTTGTTGAAACTGGCTGATTGGCTAATTCAATCTCGTGGATCTGCGGCTTCCCACCCTCATTATTAAGTAAATTTCATGACGCATACACAGACGCACACGCACCACAAGAAGTTGTTGATTTGTGTGTCGGCGCATTTTCATGTTTTAGTGTTGCAGGTGTGGAATGTTTTAGGCTTTGTTCTTACAGGTGCAGCAGTTGGTGATATGTCGTACTTTTCCATTTCTACGATACCCTTTTATTGTGTTTTCGCCATCCTTCCTTTTTTCTTTTTCTCCTGCCTGTCAGCTTAGACATTGTTACACAACACATATAATGTAATAGCTGAAATAACACTAAAAGAAATGAGAAACACAGAAACAAGAGGAGCCTTTATAGAATTTATAGAGCTTATCTTAATTCTGATTTTTAAAAAATGATAAAAAGAAAAAAATTACTTGGATGAATCTTTTTGATACACCATGTAAATTAGAATGCTTAAAAAACACAACATTTTGCAGACCTCCAGAGACCACACCAGAATGTTATCAGATTTGAGGTCACAGAAGATGATGCTCTTTCTGTGAAGGTATCCCAGTCCTGCTGCAATCTGATAGGCTACTTTGAAGGTTAGCATGTGTCCAAGCGGCATGTACTTGAAGCCTAGAAAGACAAGATATATTTTCAGATCTCAGTAATATCGAGCAAGTTTTAAAATCAACTTCAAATGGCAAATCAGAAGGTGCAGATCACTGCGTACTTTTGCCTTTGTGCTTTTCCTCCAACACTGTGTTGAGGCTACCCAAGGGGGCTAACTGTAGGGCGAAGCAGAGTGGATGAATGCTGATGCCCACTAGCGAGACAATGCAGGGATGCTGGAGAGAGTGCAATGTACTGGATTCCTGGCGAAACTCAGCAAAACTCCGATAGGCATTTGCAGACTGGAGGTGTTTCACCATGGTGTCTAAGACAATGAAGACAGAAAGACAAGGGACCATCAAAGTTAATTGATTTACATTTACTGGCAATTTACATTTTGTCAAATGACTAAATAGTACGGTAAAATAGAGAAAGCCAATATCCAGCTGAAAGCATTGAGGGTGAGAGCAGCTGATCGTGGCTAGCAAGGAAACCTGGTCCCTCCGTGGCCGATTACCCAGACACGTGATGTCCTACTACGAGATGTGAATCCCTACCATCACTGAAACCAACCAGCTGATCTACACCATGGTAGATCATGGTAGTGATCACTGAAATGCTTGGCTCCACCAAGAGCAGTACCCTCCATGGAGAAAGAGATTAGGCACAGAGGGAAACCAACTATTGGAGCTGCAGAAATGCCTGATGAGGAAACTGATGCCTAAGATATACAGCAAGCTGCCTAATCCTGAGGCATTGGAAACTGCCAAGCAAATACTTACAGCCATTTGAAGAAACAGAAGCCAGGAGAACAAATCAGAGTTTTCTTCACTAGTTCCTGCTCGTAGTGGCAGGGGAACAAGGTGTGAACAACCCCACCAAGGCTGGAGGGAAAAAAGCAATGCTGGAAAAGCATATGGGAGACCTGAACAGGATTCAGTACCCATCAGAGTAGCAGACATCCAGGAAAGAGTCTCAAGCATGAATGGCAGGACAGCACCACAGCCTGACATGAGTCACACCTACTGGCTAAAGAAGTTAACTGTACTCCATGAGCGTCTGGCAGTACAAATGAACCAGCTGCTAATGGATGAGACACATCTAGAACACCCAACTGAAGGCTGGACAGTTTCTTCTTCCCCAAGGATCCCCAAAAGGGACTGGTACCATCTAATTACTGGAAAATAACCTGCCTCAGCACAACATGAAAACTCCTGTTAGACATCATAAGGGTTAAGATGAACAAGCATGGTTTAAAACATGAACAGGGCCCAGAAGAAAATTGGCATAAAGACCAGAGGGGGAAATGCCAGCTACTGGTAGATAGAGCAGTCATTTTCAATGGGACAGCCATGAGTGAATGAAAGAAAGCCTATAACTCAGTGCCTCACACATGGATCCTGGAATGCTAAGAACTGTACAAGATCAACAGAATCGTGAGAGCCTTCATCAAGAACTCAGTGGGGACGTGGCAAACAACACTGTACACTAGAGCAAGATTTTCCAAAAACATGGCATATCCCCAGTGTTATTCTACATAGGCCTGAAGCCCCTCAGCGACAAAGCGAGACTGAAAGACAGAACAGAGGCACTAATCATGGCAACACAGGAAAGAGCTCTAAGCACAAGAGCAACACTGGGATCTACCACAGTGACAGATACAGTTATACCAAGTGGTAGCAACATCAGAAAGATGGAGTACGAGAAGCTTAAGATATACCATCCACGTATACATACACATTTATACATGTACACTAAACTACGCCAGCTTCAAGGGCCTGTTGTATATAGCCAGTTACTAGAGATAGGTTGATCATATTTAAATGGTAAATGAAACAGCTGCTCTGTACAGAAGAAGAAAGAAGAAGAAGAAAGTGTGTACATTATTGTACTTTATTGAGCCCCGTGGGGAAATTGCTCTCTGCATTTAACCCATTCACTCAGTGAAGCAGTGGGCAGCCATTGGGCGCCCGGGGAGCAGTGTGTAGGGACGGTACCTTGCTCAGGGGTACCTCAGGGTAGCTGTTAAGGGGAATCGAACCCCCGACCTTCCGATCATGGGGCAACCACTCTACCTACTGAGCTATCCCTGCCCTCAGAAGGCAGACAGGTGGCAAACATGATCAATCTCTATGAGTTTTTTTGAATTAGCATAACTCAAGGTGACTCAACTATAAGGATGGGTACCGGTACGGTTCTGACATAAACGGTAGTAACCAGACCGAAAAGCAGCGCACATTTCGGTGCTTTTTTTTCCTGACCTGTGATACACTTTAGATTCTAGCCAATCATTTTACGTTTCCGAGGATAGTAGGCGGGGCCAGGTACGTACGTTCTTTTAGAGCAGAGCTACAGATTAAAAATGCCCAAGGTGAAGCGGTCAAAGTCTGGCTCTACTTCACAGCAAAAGATGCAAACTCAGCAGCAACAAGTGCTTTAAGCTGATACTGTGATACTGTCAAAGGAGGCAACACCTCGAATCCGATGAAACACCTGGCGACGCATAGCGTTTTTTTTAAAAGCCCAGAAATGCGCCGTATTTGATAGCTTGCTGCGAGACCTCACACCGAGCACATCTACTGCGGGTGGGTTGCCTGTTATGCAACATCCCCCAAAAACACGAAGAGGAGAGTCCTGGCCCCTAGCCCTGCCAGTGTAGCAGAAATGATGAGGATGATGATGCAGCAGCAGCCGTTCTTCTCTGCGTGAGTAGCTTCATGTTGTTCGTGTGTAATTTACGTTGAGTAGGCTAACCACGTTATTACATTAATGCATGTAAGGTGAACTAGCAAACATCATCATAGCTACATGCGGCTGTCTTCTTGTTTGATGGCAGATGCTCCCTTCACCCTGGCCAAAAAGGCTAAAATGACCAAAGAAAAAGTGGAAAACAGTTAAACATGAGAGGTTTAGGACAAAGTTTGTGTTTTTTCCATTGTTTAAGCACTGCTTCCAGCCAAGAGTGATACCATATATGCCCCATAGCTGCAGAAAAGGCTAACATTGTTATCTTTTTACAAAAAACCAGCTGAACATGAGAGGTTTTTGGACCAATTTTGTGTTCTCCATTCTTTAAGCACCGGTTCGAGCACCGTTTGAGCACCGGCACTGTTTCAAAAGTACCGGTTTGGTACCGGTATCGGATAAAACCTAAACGATACCCATCCCTACTCAACTAACTGGGTGCCAGCTGTTTGTATTTTGATTACATTCCCATAAAGCAAGTATGCTGCTGAGTGCAAATTTAATAGTTAAATGTGAACTTCTGTCTCTGAAATGATCACAGATAATTACTGTATTATCAGAAGAAAATTGCATGTAATTGCCAACTTACCAGCCCATTCAGCTGCAGACTGACATCAGCCTGATAGAAAACTGTCTCATGCCAACACTAATACCAGGTTTTAGTGATAGTGTTGGAATGCATGAAAATCCCATTTTGAAGCAAAACAATGTGTTAAAAATGGCAAAAACATTTTATCGTGAGTGAAGTATTGTGACAGGATCATGTCATGGGGTGTCCAGCAATATTTTCCATCATCTGCTTTCCAAATATTCAGTGTAAGATTTCAGATGTTTTTATTTTGTTAAAATCTATATACTCAAAACTCTGAAATGCTTCTCTACCTGTCTCGCTGATTGCCTGGTGTTGACACTTCTTGAAGTGGAAGCGTTTGATAGCTACTGGCTGGTTACTATATCGGGCTCGATAGATAATGGTCCCACTGCCACCCTGGCCAAGGACGTCATTTTCCTCCTCAGAATACTCCAGCTGGGACTTCTCCAAAAAGAGCCTAACACACACACACACACACACACACACACACACACACACAAACAATTGTTAATCATCAAGTCCCAAACCTGACATTTGCTTGTACACTGTCTCACCTGGATAATCAGTCTCATGTCTCATGTCACATTGAGCCTACCTTAGTCCTTACACAGAATTGGGAAACAAAGTAAATGAAACCAAAACAATAATGGATTTTTGAGGACAGTGCTCACTTTGGGGGTAAAAAACATAACAGCTATATATCCATTTAGTATATGTGCAGTTACATCATGTTAGAGTTATAATGGAAAGACATCATGAAAAGTACTACAGAGAAGAATTATTGTTATTAACAACAGTATTATTACAAATGCACATTTCAATACACATGTGACACTTCATTGCTTTAAATATTTTAAGCAATCAGACGATAGTGTACTGACAGTTCACAAGTATGAATACGTATAATTGATGTGCTCTGCATTAGAGGTCCTTTACCAGATTGCTATCTTTGTGTTCTGATGGCTTTCGATTCATTTCTTTGTGTCATCATCATTTACCCTGTACTTTAACACTGTTTTTGATCTATTTGTGTTTTCTTTCTTTTCACTCTACCAACTATTTTCTTTGGATATGTAAATGTAGACCTTAAAATAATCTGCAAAGCTCTCTCAAAGAGATTAGAGAAAATAACCCCCCTCTTAATTCATCCTGACCAGACAGGTTTCATAAAAGGTAGGCACTCATCAACAAATACACGTAGATTACTTCATTTGATAGACTACTCATGCAGTAAAAACCTTGAAACTACAATATTTTCTTTAGATGCAGAAAAAGCGTGTGACAGAGTTAACTGGAAATTTCTATTTGCAACTTTACACAAATTTGGTTTTGGATCCTCTTTCATCAACTGGTTAAAAATATTATATAATTCCCCAACAGCTTGTGTTAGAACAAATGACCAAACATCCTCCAGCTTCTGTCTCTTGAGGGGCACCAGGCAGGGATGCCCACTCTCCCCTTCACTGTTTGCAATTTTTATTGAACCACTAGCAGCAGCAATTAGACAGAATTCAGTAATTAAGGGCATAAAATGCAAGAATATAGAACATAAAATCAGCCTTTATGCAGATGATGTGTTACTTTTTCTCCAAAACTCACAAACCAATATCTCTGGGGTGATTGAATTGATAAACTCTTTTGCAAGAATATCAGATTACTCAATTAACTGGTCAAAATCTACAGTCCTACCGATTAATTGTTCCTTCCATAATTCCTCTTCTACACCACTGCAATCGGGAAATATAAAATATTTAGGTATTAATGTTTCTCCCAAGCTTGCAGATCTAACTAAATTAAACCATATCCCACTTTTAAAGAAGGTAGAAGATGATCTGGCTAGATGGAAATGTCTACCCATATCACTCATGGGAAGGGTTGCTGCTATAAAAATGATGGTCTTACCAAAAATAAATTATTTATTCTCAATGATCCCAACTAAACCGCCACAAGATTGGTTCAGATCTCTAGATTCATGTATGTCCAAATTCCTTTGGAAAAATAAACCCCCACGTATAAGCTTAAAAACACTACAAAGGACCAAGGATAAAGGAGGATTAGAACTGCCTAACTTTCAGCACTACTTCTTAGCCAACAGGCTTCAATTTATCTCAGGATGTCTAAGAGGGTGTCTAGCCAAGGCTAGATGTAGAACAAGCACTTCGCAATAATCTAGAGATTTCAACCTACCATTTATCAGCTCAAACATAGTTTAGTCCCACCTTCGCTGTTGTGATTGGTGTGGGGGTAGGGACAGGCTTGGGGCGTCGGGGGGTTCCCCAGGAGCATCTTCCTTGGAGGGCTCAACCCGGGGTTGCGGTCATGGCCTGTTAGGGGCTCTGTTGGCTCTTAGGTGACTGTTTCCTCGCGGCTGCGTGCAGCGGGGCTAGGGGAGGGTCTGTGCTGACAGACGTGGGTTACTGACCTGGTAGCCTGGCTGCCCCTGGGTGGGTCCGGAATGGGCGTGGGGTTCTGGGGGCGCTCCGGCTCTGGGCTGGGGCCCTGGCTGGGCCTTGGGGGCTTGGGTCCTGGTTGGTGTGTTGCCGGGGTTGTGGGCGGGTGGGCGTATGGGGGCCCAGTCCTGGCGCAGGGTGCCGCCGGTGCATCGAGCCACTTGGGGGGCTCTTCAACTGGTGGGGGAGGTTGTTACATCTTGCAGGAGGTCTCCTCTCTTCAGGAACTCACTCTGCAGGAGGGGGAGATACAGGAGAGGTGGAGGAAGATCTCAGCCTGGGCGTCTATTGTCTTATGTAGTCTGGAAGATGAGTGGATGGGGTGGGTGCAGTTTTCTCTGTGGTGGGGTCGGGTGGGCTGTCCCGGGCTCTGTGGGGCCGGGCGGCGCTGCTGAACTGGGCCCCGGTCCGGATGGGCCTGGGCCCCCTTTCCCTGGCGGGTTGCGGAGTGTGGGGGTGCTTACTGGGGTCAGTGGGGGAGCTGGCCCCAGGGAGGGCAGGCGCCTCAAACAGGCGCCTCAGTAGCACATGGAAAAACCACACGGCCACAGCAACCTGGTATCCCATTATTCAACCAGCATTTGTCACAAGTCAGCCAGTGTGGTGTTGTTGGTCACTCTGTATGAACAGCAAGCACACCCAGGCTGATCCTACAAGTTTTAAATGGAGTTGAGGTCATGTCTGCAGGCAGGCCATTCCATCCTTTCCACTCCCAAATTCTGGTAGTAGTCTCTAATAAAACTTGCTCTGCTTGGTTGAACGCTGTCATCGTGGAAGATGGAGTTTGATTCCAGACTGTGGTGCCATAGGATTGCCACGTATTCCAAAATCTCATCTCGATAGCTCTCTGCATTGAGATAGTTTCCAGTGATGACAAGCCTCGTCTTTCCAGACAATCCCACTGCTTGCACCACTAGCTGTTGCCCTGTTCGTTTATTTGTCATATATAAGTAACAATGGCACATGAGTGAAATTCTTAGGCTCTGAGCTGCTTCAATGTTGCATGCAGAAAAACCTATATGCCCTGTGTGAAAAAATGATTGCCCCCTAAACCTAATAACTTGTTGGGCCACTGTTAGAACAAACAACTCCAATCAAGCATTTGCGATAAACTGACAGGTTTTCAAGCATGAAGGTCATACTACAGCATCTCAATCAGACTCAGGTCAGGACTTTGACAAGGACACTCCAAAGTGTTCATTTTGTTTTTCTTAAGCTATTTAGAGGTAGTGTGTTGGTGTGTTGTGATTCGTTTCCTGCTGCAGAACCCACTTGCAATTAGTGTAATAATAAAACGACTTCATATAGCAAAAGGCAACTAGTGACAATTTCTGAATGGTGTATAGTCATATTTCACTATAATGCAAAATAAAGCATGTAGAACATTTTACTACAAGCACTTTATAATCACAAAAACGAAGAAAATGCTATTTCCATTCAAATGCTGGAGTTTCTAGGTGGTATTCTAATTATAACTTAGAAAATAATAAAATCAACTTTCTTGTTGTTTTTCTCTAGTGTCTCCAGCAAAATATGGTTTGAATTCTACACTATATAATGCAAAACTACTATCAAACATCTGGCTCACAAGGCATCCAGAAAAAAAGAAACAAATGATAATTTATTATGTGTACATATTAACCATACAACATATTAAAGTTAAGAGTTTCTTAAAGAAGGGCTTTTACCCTCGGACCTTGATTTCTGTCCTGCTATCTTGCCTTACGCCTATGTTTTTCTTTGAAATTAAATGATGAGGAACTTTAAAGTCAAGCTCACAATTAACCAGCAGAGTAAGATTTCATATGTTTCAGTCTAAACAATCTATGAAATTTTAGAGTTTACCGTGCAGGGAAGTCAGTCATGAAGAGTTCTGGGACCAGCTCTTGAAGAGGAACTGGCTGATCGGGATGCAGAGGACACACGATGTGTTCCTTCTCCACTGCAGCCAGTACGCAGTCCTCCATGTTAAAATAATAGACCCCTGCTTCTCTTCCTTTGTCATCTTCACATTTTACACCATCTCCATCCTTGCTGTGTTCATTGGCTGGGAACTCAACCTGATTCTTTTGGCCCAGGGAGGCACAGAGAGAACAAGGGGCATACTGCTCTACAAGAAGACTCCCATCACTTTCACTGCCAGTCAAAGCTAGAAGAAAGTAAAAAAAAAGTATGTTCACTTTATGTACAGATGTAGCAGAGGGCTGAAAATCAGAGTTGATGCACAACACAGAGTACTGAAAGCACTTTCATCCATTCACACATGGATTCACAAAACACTTTTACTCTTTAAGGGGCTGCACTGACACAAGTAATTTGAATAATTCGATTACAAAAAATTCTTGAGACAAGGCTCTGTAGCACACCGATGTGTTAAACCATGCAGATGCGAGCCTTTCATCTTCATTTGCGATAACGTATTACGTACATATGTACAAACATATTCAGGATCAGCCTATGAATGAAAAGTTTGACAACATGAAGCCCACGCAGTTCCCAGTTTGAAAGAAAAAGAAAAACACAGCAGAACCAGTGACAATCAGCATGGCACACACAGTTTGACGAGGAGCTGGAGTCTGCGGCACTAACACTCTGTTCTGACAGAGCAAAGAGGCGAACCTGTTACTGAGATGGTGAGCTCCCGTTGAGATAAAGAAAACATGTTTCAAGCATCCAAAAAAGCAACGCTGTTCTTGTGCTCACCACTAAAAACTTTACAGGGAAAAAGCGAGCGTGACTCATTCATTGACGTGAAGAAAGCAAACTTTGTAGCTGCTCCATCATCGCTGCTTGTTTTACATAGTGAAAGGTCTGCCGTAAGCCTCCAGAAGTTGGATTAAAACATGCAGATGAACTGTTAAATTAATCTGATACCATGTTCAAAGTCCGAGGGATGAGGGGGATGACCCGCCAATTTCCAGGGGCGAGGTCACTGAGGCAGTTAAACAACTCCTCGGTGGCAGAGCCCCTGGTGTGGATGAGGTCCGCCCAGAGTTCCTGAAGGCTCTGAATGTTGTAGGGCTGTCCTGGTTGACATGCCTCTACAATGTTGCGTCGAGATCAGGGGCAGTACCCCTGGACTGGCAGACCGGGGTGGTGGTCCCCATCTTTAAGAAGGGGGACCGGAGGGTGTATTCAAACTACAGGGGGATCACACTCCTCAGCCTCCCTGGGAAAGTCTATGCCAGGGTGCTGGAAAGGAGAGTTCGTCCGCTAGTCGAACCTCGGATACAGGAGGAACAATTTCGTCCTGGTCGCGGAACACTGGACCAGCTCTTTATCCTCTCCAGGATACTTGAGGGTGCATGGGAGTTTGCCCAACCAGTCTACATGTGTTTTGTGGACTTGGAGAAGGCATTCGACCGTGTCCCTCGGGGTGTCCTGTGGGAGGTGTTACGGGAATATGGGGTGTTCGGCCCATTGCTACGGGCCATTCGATCCCTATACAACCGTTGCAAGAGCTTGGTTCGCATTGCCGGCAATAAGTCGGACTCGTTCCCGGTGGGTGATGGGCTCCGCCAGGGCTGCCCTTTGTCTCCGGTTCTGTTCATAATTTTTATGGACAGGATTTCTAGGCGCAGCCAAGTGGCGGAGGGCTTTCGCTTTGGTGGCCTCAGAATCTCATCTCTGATTTTTGCAGATGATGTGGTTCTGTTGGCTTCATCGGGTGAGGGCCTCCAGCTCGCACTGGAGCGGTTCGCAGCCGAGTGTGAAGCAGCGGGAATGAGGATCAGCACCTCCAAATCTGAGGCCATGGTTCTGGGTGGAGTGCCCACTCCGGGTCAGGGACGAGTTCCTGCCCCAAGTGGAGGAGTTCAAGTATCTCGGGGTCTTGTTCGCGAGTGATGGGAGAAGGGAGCAGGAGATCGACAGGCGGATTGGTGCTGCGGCTGCAGTAATGCGGACGCTGCACCGGTCCGTCGTGGTGAAGAGGGAGCTGAGTGTAAAAGCGAAGCTCTCAATTTACCGGTAGATCTACGTCCCTACCCTCACCTATGGCCACGAGCTGTGGGTAGTGACCGAAAGAACGAGATCGTGGATACAAGCGGCGGAAGCTTGTATCCGCGATACAAGCTTCCGCCGAAGGGTGGCTGGCCTCTCCCTTAGAGATAGGGTGAGAAGTTCAGCCATCCGGGAGGGGCTCAGAGTAGAGCCGCTGCTCCTCCACATTGAAAGGAGCCAGCTGAGGTGGTCCGTGCATCTAAGGATGCCCCCTGGGCGCCTCCTGGGTGAGGTGTTCCGGGCATGTCCCACCAGGAGGAGACCCCAGGGCAGACCCAGGACACGCTGGAGAGATTATATCTCTCGGCTGGCCTGGGAACACCTTGGCGTTCCCCCGGATAAGTTAGAGGAGGTGGCTGGGGAGAGGGAGGTCTGGGCTTCTCTGCTTGGGCTGCTGCCCCCGCGACCCGGCCTCGGATAAAGCGGATGAGGATGGATAGATGGACCATGTTCAAATTACACAGCTTTCTGAATACTGACAGCAACCGTCCTATTTGACATAGAAGCGATATGTGTAGCAAACAGGGCTGAGTCTTAAGCAGAACATAAGATGGACTAGACCATGTTCATTTCAAGGCTTTAGTAAGATTTTCAGATTGAAAGTGAATTAATATAAAATATTGGATCATTGAAATTGCATTAATATTTAAAAATATAAAAAAATAAAAGCCAATAATGCACATGGGCCAGTAAAACTGAGCCACTGACAGTTATTAGGTTGGACATTATTAATATTAATTAACATCTACACCATCATAATGTCTTGTTTTCAGCAGCACAAAAACTTGCCTGTTATTAATGTCAGAAAGCCTATATTTAAGAAAATATAACATTATAATTAAAATTACAAATTTTGCCACGTGAATACAATAAAAGATTTTTTGGGAACAGATGTAGTATGCAGTAAAAATTTCAGTCACTGCAGTTTCTAAAATGGAAGCCAATGAACAGCTCATTCCTCTTTTAAATATTTATTATGGCGCTTTAAAAAGACAAAAGGGGAGCACGGTGGCACAGTAGTTAGCACTGTTGCCTGAGTTTGATTCCATCACCTGGCCGGGGACTTCCTGCGTGGAGTTTGCATGAATGTGAGTGTGAGTGGTTGTCTGTCTCTACAGGGAGTGCAGAATTATTAGGCAAATGAGTATTTTGTCCACATCATCCTCTTCATGCCTGTTGTCTTACTCCAAGCTGTATAGGCTCGAAAGCCTACTACCAATTAAGCATATTAGGTGATGTGCATCTCTGTAATGAGAAGGGGTGTGGTCTAATGACATCAACACCCTATATCAGGTGTGCATAATTATTAGGCAACGTCCTTTCCTTTGGCAAAATGGGTCAAAAGAAGGACTTGACAGGCTCAGAAAAGTCAAAAATAGTGAGATATCTTGCAGAGGGGTGCAGCAGTCTCAAAATTGCAAAGCTTCTGAAGCGTGATCATCGAACAATCAAGCGTTTCATTCAAAATAGTCAACAGGGTCGCAAGAAGCGTGTGGAAAAACCAAGGCACAAAATAACTGCCCATGAACTGAGAAAAGTCAAGCGTGCAGCTGCCAAGATGCCACTTGCCACCAGTTTGGCCATATTTCAGAGCTGCAACATCACTGGAGTGCCCAAAAGCACAAGGTGTGCAATACTCAGAGACATGGCCAAGGTAAGAAAGGCTGAAAGACGACCACCACTGAACAAGACACACAAGCTGAAACGTCAAGACTGGGCCAAGAAATATCTCAAGACTGGTTTTTCTAAGGTTTTATGGACTGATGAAATGAGAGTGAGTCTTGGTGGGCCAGATGGATGGGCCCGTGGCTGGATTGGTAAAGGGCAGAGAGCTCCAGTCCCACTCAGACGCCAGCAAGGTGGAGGTGGAGTACTGGTTTGGGCTGGTATCATCAAAGATGAGCTTGTGGGGCCTTTTCGGGTTGAGGATGGAGTCAAGCTCAACTCCCAGTCCTACTGCCAGTTTCTGGAAGACACCTTCTTCAAGCAGTGGTACAGGAAGAAGTCTGCATCCTTCAAGAAAAACATGATTTTCATGCAGGACAATGCTCCATCACACGCGTCCAAGTACTCCACAGCGTGGCTGGCAAGAAAGGGTATAAAAGAAGAAAAACTAATGACATGGCCTCCTTGTTCACCTGATCTGAACCCCATTGAGAACCTGTGGTCCATCATCAAATGTGAGATTTACAAGGAGGGAAAACAGTACACCTCTCTGAACAGTGTCTGGGAGGCTGTGGTTGCTGCTGCACGCAATGTTGATGGTGAACAGATCAAAACACTGACAGAATCCATGGATGGCAGGCTTTTGAGTGTCCTTGCAAAGAAAGGTGGCTATATTGGTCGCTGATTTGTTTTTGTTTTGTTTTTGAATGTCAGAAATGTATATTTGTGAATGTGGAGATGTTATATTGGTTTCACTGGTAAAAATAAATCATTGAAATGGGTATATATTTGTTTTTTGTTAAGTTGCCTAATAATTATGCACAGTAATAGTCACCTGCACACACAGATATCCCCCTAAAATAGCTCAAACTAAAAACAAACAAAAACTACTTCCAAAAACATTCAGCTTTGATATTAATGAGTTTTTTGGGTTCATTGAGAACATGGTTGTTGTTCAATAATAAAATTATTCCTCAAAGATACAACTTGCCTAATAATTCTGCACTCCCTGTATGTGTTAGACTGGCGACCTGTGCAGGGTCTCTTGCCTTATGGTGGCTGCGATAGGTTCCAGCCCCTCGGCGACCATGACAAGGATAAATGGAAGAGAATGGATGGATAGACGGAAAAAGGCAAAAGTGTTTCTTATCCAATTACTTGATTAATCTATGGAATAATTGATAGACTGCTCGATGACTAAAATAATTGACACCCCGATGTATGCATCAAAGGCAACTTTGCTGTCTTGCCCAAAGACACTTCGACATGTAGACTAGAAGACTCAGGTTTCATGAGTGGGTGTGAATGAGTGAATGAGCCAAGTTGTGTAAAGCTGAGTGCTCAAACAGAGTAGTAAAGCTCTCTAAAAAAACAGTCCATTTACCATTTACCATAACTGACTTCAGGTTGAAGACCCCTGGATAAAAGCAAATAAAAGAACTCGTACAGCACGTCTCATTCACCCATCACATACATTCATACAGCATATTTATTCTCCACCTAAACCCCTTTTATAACATTCATGTACCCAGTCACACTTTGATGTATCCCAACTAACACTGGATCCACAGCAGTCTACTATGATACTATATCTGTGAAAGAAAGTTGAACTATATCCAGGTGGCATTGCTCCACCTCCTATATTAGCTCAGATTCCTTCTCCATTAGCTTAGAGCATGGTTAACATACCCCCACCCTCAACTTTGTCTGCCACCCAGCATACAATATACCCAACCCTAATGTCTGCCCCCGCCCTTCCCAAGTGGTGGGCCTACGGGGATTCATATCATTTCCTCAGGCTGTGCCCAAGCGAGCCAAGTGAATCCAGACCTCCCAGACCTTTTTCAGTGGGTATTTTCAATGCTACCAGGTACAGCTTGATACAGGGGATTCACATACTGTGAGCTGATGCTCTGCTAGGGTACTGCAAAAAAGCACGTAGTGTACTGACCTGGGAACCACTGCTCTATCAGAGAGTTGACATGGTCTGTGATGAACGCCATAGCAGAGAAATCCCTGGTCTCTGACTGACAGATAATTTTTATGCCTCCACTCTTCTTCCTCTTCCAGTTAACATCCGATGACTCCACACTGCACAGACATAAACAAGTATCTGCATCAACTCAAAGGATATTCAAATAGCAGAGAAGACGAGGCGCTGGCTTTTCCATGTCTCACTGCTCAAAATCAGCATCAAAGCTGGAATATTCGTCCTTTGCACATTCTCCATTTTAGGCCAATGTTTATGAAAGTAGTGGCTCACATTTCAGAGTTTCTTTAAACAGAAAATGTTTACATCCCTTCAGCGTGTAGTCTTATTTTCCACTTGCTTTGATTATTAAAAGCACTCAGACGTACTGTGATACATATGAACACAATCTCAGCTATAAATAACAATAATAAAAAAACACTGAACATTGACAATAACACAGAAGCATGATAATAGAGATGACTATAATATCAGTAATTGTTAAAGAAATTTGATAAAACATTTGTCTTTGAACTTCCGAGTTTACAAATGAATCATTTCAGAAACTACAGCAAAAGGTCGACGCCCTTAAAATTCCCACCATGTACGTCCAATCGTAATTATTTGTCTAATGAATATTTGAATGACCATATCTTCTGGCTCCAGCTCTTACCTGAGGTAACCTCCATCGAAAGTGACGAGAAGTCCTTCCTTCCAGTAGATAGTCTGGCTGCGTCGGACTCTAAAGGTGCTACAGCGGCTCCTCTGTTGTGATCCGGTAAAGCTGTAGATCACAGAATTCCTGCTGTGCCGGCTCCTGGTGCTTTTTATTTTGCTTTCAAATGACTGCATAGATGCAACATTTTAGGCCACGAAAGTGAAAAACTCTCAATTAAAATTGGAGAATGAAGAGAAACTACCTGCATGTCCATTTCTTGGAGGCTTATAAGCATCCTGGCAATGAAACGCTCCCAAAATCCAGCAGGAACGAAGCTCATCTTGAAAAGGCGTTTGAGGGTGTTGTGGGTCTGCTGGCGGAAGCCATGAATGTCCAGGGCTGGCTTAGGGGGAAGTAGATGGGGCAGCAGATAGCTGTAAGAGGTCAAAAGGAAAACAAATATTCCCGGTGTATGAGAATGTACTGAGACACACTGCACTCTCATAGAGGAGCAACTTATCAATCACATCACAAGTTGCTTTATCTTCCTTTAACCTCCTGAGACCTGAACTCTTTCATGGCAGCTTTTCTAATTTCTCTGGTTGCAACCTGATGAATGTAAAAACAAAGAATTATGTGATTTTTTTTAACCTGATTTTTGTTTTGAAGAAAAATGAGATCCACATAAGAGGACAATAGCTTTAAATTACGATACGACAGTGGTAGTATAACGTCCTCGTAAGTGGATATCAGGCCCTTGTAGAGCGAAATTTAGTGTTTTGGTCTAGGCAACCCAAAATCCGATGTCCACATATGTGGACGCAGGTCCTAGGAGGATAATAATTTTAAGTTGTATATCATACAATCCTCCTGCTGCCCATTTGACAATGTTTCCTCAGAGCTGTTTAGGACCTGTAATGAGTAACTACTGCAAAGAGAGAGAGAAGAAATTACCTGTTGCTGGCCACAGGCAGGGCAATCTCAAACTTGGCCAGAAATTGGAAATACTGTTCCTCTGTCTGCTGTGTGAACCCTGTTCCTACCAAAAGCATCTGCACAACAGATACCACAATAGATATGACTTCAAAACACCAGTTTCAACACACAAAACAACAGAAAGGCAAGTCTCACCCTGAGGTCTTCAGTTTGGATCACTCCATTTCTTGCTATATATCGAGAGGATTTGAGGTGTACGATCCTCTCCAAGCATTCCGACAGCCACACGGGACATAGGAAGTAGAGAGTGCAAAGCCCATGGCTGGTGTCAGGAAAGTGGAGCAAGGTTCCAGTTTCTATCAAGAAACCGATCGCTGGTTGTCGGGAAGAAAGGAGAAAAAGAAAGAAACAATGAAGAAATAACACATCGATGTGGTGATGCTTCACAAATAAGCAGCATTTAGAGTGGAAACCTCTGCCTAGACTGCTATATAACGTTATACTACAGTGTATCTCTAACGAACTAGGCAGCTCATTAAATCTCCCTTTAAGACTTTCTTTAAAGACCTGTTGAGTCAACTTGAAAGGAGGCAGATGTGAAATGTAAAAATAAGATTAGAGGTCACATTATATTGGGATGCAAGCTTGAATGTGATATTTATAGTGAACCAGTAACACCCCCAAACCACATCCCCATAGACACTGTGTCTGCTCCCAGACCACCAACACACAGAAGTGAGCACAAGGGGCAGCAATCTTCCACTCCAGCTTATTAATCAGCCAAAGAGTTGAGCACACTTTAACAGTAAGGGTAAAAACATGAAAATCTACATTAGTATGAACAGCTCTCACAGGTTACTCCAGCTGTTTGAAAGTATTAGACCCTTGGGGCTCCGTTTTCCAAACCACTAAATTGAACCCAACTAGTTACTAAGTGCACTGATCTAGAGGGGAGCTGCTGTTAACAGGTGTGGCTGTTCTATCTGCAGAGGCAGGGAAGACACCTGGAAGGTTTCCAGGTAGTTGGTACTGAGCTAATCCCCTCACCCATCGGCTCCATCTAAGCTCTGTATTGCCTACTGGTAAAGACTCACAATCCACCCACTTTAATCACGTTCTAGATCTTGTTCTGACATTGAGATAGAAACTGAACATTTTAGTATGTTCATGGATGTTAAAATCACCTTAAAAGCATCTTAGCTGAGCACTAAATCAGATAAAAAGTCTGAGACATTCTAAGTAAGGCCCAGGCGGACGACTGATGAGAACAAATAAAACAGGTTTTTGAGCATCAGGCTTTAAAATAAATTAAAACTCTGTCTGGGTCTTTGTCCTCAAGTGTTGGGGATTTTCTCTGCATTGTTGTCTTTATGTAACCATATAAAGCACAGTGAGACAACTGCTGTTGTGATTTGGCACGATATAAATAAAACCAAATAGAACTGAGTTTCCTAAATGTTGCCAATGAAAGCAAAGGCAGTAGAATTAATGAAAGTTTGACCAAGGTAAAAAATATCAAATAAAATCTACGTATAATAAGAATCTCCATTTAGTCTTCCCTACATCCCAATATGTTCAAATATGTACAATATGTACAAACAATGGCAGTAAGAAACTGTTTCTGTGCATCTATGCATAGCATTATTCTCACTTTGACTTTCTGAATAACGTACGGTCCTTGAAAAGGTCAAATGTGACATTTCAAAGCTTTATACAGTACTTCTATATGTTGACAACATACACCACACTTAAGGATCATAGTTTCTAAGTTACAAGTTCCAAACAATCATATTTTTCTTAAACCAACAAAGCAGTGAAAATGAACTCAAGGACTGAGGAGCTAATTGATTCTGGAGGTTTGCTCTAAAAGCAAAGGCGTCCTCATAGACACTTGCTTAAATGCATAATCCTGTATGTGTATCATATTTGATACAAGTTTTTGAGACCTCTACATGATCATTGTCATTTTTCTGCTCCTTAAAACAAGAAATCAATTGTAAAAAATGCTGGCGGTAACAAATATGATACAAATTTAAACTCATATGTGCAAAAATATTTAATCTATTTTTTACATTTGTCAAAAGGTTCAATAAACAAATAAATAAAGTTGTTTCCAATGTTGTGGCAGCAAAGTGTCCATGTAAATAAACTGGATTATCTCTAGTTTTATGCACACAGAAAAATATATAAGGCTTTGTTTTGTACATTAAAACGGAGTACTTCTTTGGAATCTCTTTAAGTGGCAACTTAATGTTAGGAGATGTTACCAAAAACATTGATATGGTAATGTACACAGCTGTTATGTTCACTGTTGTTGGCTGACTTTATTCAATGGCTTTGAAGGAGACACCTTCCACCCACTCACTGACTGGTGACTCTGTATTGGCTCATCACATTACATGGAAAAATGTCCCAAATAAAGAATGTAAATGTACGAATTTTCATAAATGATTTCCACATTTCAAATGCTTGCTGTCATAATACCAGTCTGCAGGTCTTCGTAATCTCTGATGTCACTTCCTGGGTTTTGTTCAATGATGTCATTTAGCTGTGCATCAGTTAGGTACTGGACCTCTCCTTCGGAATGTCGCCTCTCCTTCTCGGCTATGACTATTTCCTGGAGTGCCAGGTAGCTTCTGGGAATCTGGAGGAGACAACAGTGGTACAAATTTACTTTGCTTTCAAGTAAAATAAGAACCCTATGCTATCACTTTAAAATAGTCATAAAAAGTTTATACAGAGGCCTGTATTTACAGTGGGGCAAAAAAGTATTTAGTCAGCCACCGATTGTGCAAGTTCCCCCACTTAAAATGATGACAGAGGTCAGTAATTTGCACCAGAGGTACACTTCAACTGTGAGAGACAGAATGTGGAAAAAAAATCCATGAATCCACATGGTAGGATTTGTAAAGAATTTATTGGTAAATCAGGGTGGAAAATAAGTATTTGGTCAATAACAAAAATACAACTCAATACTTTGTAACATAACCTTTGTTGGCAATAACAGAGGTCAAACGTTTACTATAGGTCTTTACCAGGTTTGCACACACAGTAGCTGGTATTTTGGCCCATTCCTCCATGCAGATCTTCTCGAGAGCAGTGATGTTTTGGGGCTGTCGCCGAGCAACACGGACTTTCAACTCCCGCCACAGATTTTCTATGGGGTTGAGGTCTGGAGTAGGGCTGGGAATCGTCACTGATTTCTAGAATCGATTCGATTCCGATTCACAAGGTCCCGAATCGATTCGATCCACGATTCGATTCAATTCGATTCGATTCGATTCGATTTTGAATCAGTCCGAAATATTATTATATGAACCATAATATATATAAAATTATGATAATTCACCTTGTATATGTACTGTCAAAAGAACCCTCTAAGCCTTGTGAATGAATTACATAAATTTCAAAATTAAGAACAGATACTAAAGCAGTTAAATAATGTAATTTTTAATTAACATTAGTATATATATTTTTTCATACATACATTTCAAGTGGATCAGGGATCCAGTGCAAATAGAACACATCTTTTGTAAACATCAGTAAAACCTCAGAGAAATAGTTTTGCTGTTAGTGTCTCACACAGCTTTTCTGAAATCCACTATTGTGTTTTGGAGACACACAGTATAACACAGCATGTACAAGTGAACTGACAGAAACTGACCGATCAGAAAATGAAAAACTGCCTTTTAAAATACTTCAAAAAATGAAAACATATTGAACAGTATTGTAAAACCTCTGTGAAACTAATGCAATTTAGCCTTATTTATAACTACCCTCTCACTTCTTTGAGACTGTAAGGTTTTTCTGCAAGAAGAGAAGCTGGTCTACATGTTGTGGAGTCAGGCAGCTCCTTTGTGCGGTACTCTGGAGACTGGCTAGGCCACTCCAGGACTTTCAAATGCTTCTTACGGAGCCACTCCTTTGTTGCCCGGGCGGTGTGTTTTGGATCATTGTCATGTTGGAAGACCCAGCCTCGTTTCATCTTCAAAGTTCTCACTGATGGAAGGAGGTTCTGGCTCAAAATCTCACGATACATGGCCCCATTCATTCTGTCCTTAACACGGATCAGTCGTCCTGTCCCCTTGGCAGAAAAACAGCCCCATAGCATGATGTTTCCACCCCCATGCTTCACAGTAGGTATGGTGTTCTTGGGATGCAACTCAGTATTCTTCTTCCTCCAAACACGACGAGTTGAGTTTATACCAAAAAGTTCTACTTTGGTTTCATCTGACCACATGACATTCTCCCAATCCTCTGCTGTATCATCCATGTGCTCTCTGGCAAACTTCAGACGGGCCTGGACATGCACTGGCTTCAGCAGCGGAACACGTCTGGCACTGCGGGATTTGATTCCCTGCCGTTGTAGTGTGTTACTGATGGTGACCTTTGTTACTTTGGTCCCAGCTCTCTGCAGGTCATTCACCAGGTCCCCCCGTGTGGTTCTGGGATCTTTGCTCACCGTTCTCATGATCATTTTGACCCCACGGGATGAGATCTTGCGTGGAGCCCCAGATCGAGGGAGATTATCAGTGGTCTTGTATGTCTTCCATTTTCTGATGATTGCTCCCACAGTTGATTTTTTCACACCAAGCTGCTTGCCTATTGTAGATTCACTCTTCCCAGTCTGATGCAGGTCTACAATACTTTTCCTGGTGTCCTTCCAAAGCTCTTTGGTCTTGGCCATGGCGGCGTTTGGAGTCTGACTGTTTGAGGCTGTGGACAGGTGTCTTTTATACAGATGATGGGTTCAAACAGGTGCCATTCATACAGGTAACGAGTGGGGGACAGAAAAGCTTCTTACAGAAGACGCTACAGGTCTGTGAGGGCCAGAGATTTTCCTTGTTTGAGGTGACCAAATACTTATTTTCCACCCTGATTTACGAATAAATTCTTTACAAATCCTACCATGTGGATTCATGGATTTTTTTTTCACATTCTGTCTCTCACAGTTGAAGTGTACCTCTGGTGCAAATTACTGACCTCTGTCATCATTTTAAGTGGGGGAACTTGCACAATCGGTGGCTGACTAAATACTTTTTTGCCCCACTGTATACAATACTGGCACCACCTGTGCTACCCCCTCAGTCTCCTAGTAGACACAACGATGGTATCAATTTGAAAATTCTAGGTGACTTCCTTCACCGGTTATCGCACTCACAAGAACTTGCGCTTAAGGTTGGGAGATAATGTTTATTATAAGTGAATAAATAATTAAAACTTCTGCATAGAGTTTGCTGACAAAACACATGGTTATAAAGATTACTATATCAGTCTCCCACTGCTAGGTCATTTAAAATAACTCTTAAAAACACTTTATACATTTATACAGAAAGCAAACACTATTTCTGAAGGGTCAAAGTGCAACACTGTCTCTGCATGTACATGATTATAATTGATCGTGGCTCAAGAGTTGGGAGTTCGCCTTGTAATTGGAAGGTTGCCGGTTCGAGCCCCGGCTCGGACAGTCTCGGTCGTTGGGTCCTTGGGCAAGACACTTCACCCGTTGCCTGCTGGTGGTGGTCAGAGGGCCCGGTGGCGCCAGTGTCCGGCAGCCTCGCCTCTGTCAGTGCGCCCCAGGGTGGCTGTGGCTGCAATGTAGCTGCCATCACCAGTGTGTGGATGTGTGTGTGAATGGGTGGATGACTGGATGTGTAAAGCGCTTTGGGGTCCTTAGGGACTAGAAAAGCGCTATATAAATACAGGCCATTTACCATTAGCTTGCTTACCAGTCTGCCTAGCAGTTTGCCACCACAGGCTAAGCTGCTGTTATCTTTCATGGAGAGAACCACTTGGTAGATCAGCATCTTTAGACCATCAAATCCCTCCAGAGTTTTACAGGACACTTCACTGAAAACCAAGAAAAGCACGCACGCATATACAAACACACAAAAGAATAAATACTCCGAAAAGAGATGATCTGTAAGATGGTCTGTAATTTGCACGAAGTAAACAGAGCAAAAACAATATTGGCATGGAAGTCGAATGTTAATAAGCAATAGAAAAGTTAAATGTGTACTTACTGCAAGTGTTTGTAGGTGATATCAGGGTAACCAGCAGCTCGAGTCCCTGATGGGGATCGACACAGAGCCAAAACGTAAGCCCTCAGTGTCGCCAGTCTCTCCGTACGAAACTTGGTATCAATAAGATCCAGATGTGTTCCGACTACAATCACTGCAGAGTTAGGGGCCCGAGCCTGTAGAATACAGCACACAAGCAAAGACATAATAACTGACAGCATAAAAATGACAAAATAACCTGAAGATTTGATTTGTAAAACAGAGAATGAATACCGATGTGTCACAGGTGTATCTATTCTATTAGTTTAATATCAATAATCACTACTACTGGATTTTTTTTCATGGTAGATGTCAGTTTATTATATAAGATCAATTCATCCACCAAGCCACATACATTTGTTAAAGATCTTGGGCTCTAACTAAACCTGGAATCAACACACCATACGCAGCTCTGCTGTTGCTGGGGTCACTAGTCTGACAGACTTACATTGACTGACACGTCTGTCTGGAGTAAAGTTTCTGTTCTTCTTTTTTATAGCTAAAACTCAAAAGACAAAGAACTTGGAAAACATTTCACTGTGGTCAAAAAAAACAAACAGAAAAAATCCAGGAAGCCTAATTAGAGACTATCCTTCAAAAGACAATTTCAGAAGTGATGGAAGCAACATTCTTTCCATTAACACGACTGCCATGTGGCTCGTTTATTAGAACAAAATTCTGTTTCTTTAAACCGGAACACCTTCCACTCACTCTTACCACACACATATTTTTATTACAGAAAGCTCATCAGGTTCTTATACCCAACGACTTGAGTCTTTTAGAAAATAAAAATGGGGAGGATCTCACCAGGGGATCCACTTGCCCAGTTAGGAGGTCACGGCCCTGAGTGTGCCGACTACCACGGTTGCCTTCACCTCTACATCTTCTCGAGCTCCTCTCTCAGCCCTTATGTTCCTTCTTCCTGCTGTTGCTATCACGTGGTATAGCTATTATATCTATTACTACACCCTTCTTCCTCTGCTTGTCCACCACTACTACTATGTCCGGTTGGTTAGCCATCACCAGTTTGCCCATCTGGATCTGCAAGTCCCACAGAATCTTAGTCTGGTTATTCTCAGCTACCCTCAGAGGGGTATCTAATTTCGACCTCTGGACTTCCACGCCATGCTCAGCAGAGATTACACATGTTCCTACATATTGCTGCTCTATGACATCCACACTTTTACACAAATCTCCCTCATGCGCCTCCAGCCTAAACATCCTGTGTGAATTGTCATATCTCTCACTATTGCAATAAAGAAAAAAATTACCTCTATGTTGAGCAGCCATGTCTGCAGGTTGGCCACAGCTTCCTCTCCCATTGCAAGGTTCCAGATGACCACATACAAAGCCTTATCAGTAAAGAAACACTGATTCACTGTGGACATGCTGGCCTGACCACCAATGTCCCACACATTGAAAATCACAGAGTCTTTCTGTGGGCAGCAAAATGAGAGCTAGGTCAACTTTAAAGCATGAACTGAATTTGATAATAGGTGATGATGTATTTTTGTACCCACCCCAACCCCTTTGGTTTAACAGTCCAAAGAATTTCTTGTCATGTCAGAAATGATTTTCTTTCATGGTAGTGTTTAAGCTAATCATAGCACAGTATGAATCCTTCTCCACAAAGATGCAAACTGACTTTGAGTGGAGAGATGTTTGTCCTTGCTTAAGAGCGTAATCGAGTAGTTGCAGGGGTCCCTGACCACAGTGCAATGTGTAGATTTTTTTATCTCTAAAATTTAGACCATATAAGGGTCATAAAATGATTAATAGAAATATCTGTGTGTGCGTGCATAAATACTACGTAATGTCTGTTTCCCTCACTTTGTTCTTGCCTCCACTAGGTTTATCCAGCTCCCAGACAGAGGTGGAGATGCTACATTCTGCTGGGGTGAAGGGGGAGGCTTTGCCAGTCTGCAGAGCCTCAAGGAGGGCTGACTTGCCCTGCCGTGGTGGACCAATCACCAGCATCTTTAACAGTTTACAACGCTCTGCTTTTCGAAGCTGTGCCCGGAGGAAAGCCAGGACCGATGCAGGACCTGCGATACCAGCGTTAGAGAATATGATCACATCTCACAATGACAGGAAATAACAGCTGGTAACAAACCCAGCACACTTCAATTTACTTTTAAATGCGATGCTTAGAACTTATGCTAACTTTTTTAATTGTTCATGTACATTTTTTAAAAAAGTAATTTTGAATTTTTACTCCTTGCATGTGTTTGTAAGGCAATATATGATGAGGTAAGAACCAATATAAATGTTATGAACAACAGACTATAAACAAAAAACCAAAAAAAGAAGCCGGCACATACAAACCCCTCGATTAGGCACAGTCATTGAACAGAAAATGCAGGTGGAAATACCTTCTTTTCTTATTTCATGTGGAACATTAGTAATGTTGAGGTCTTCGATGTCCAGCTGCCACAGACTGGAGAGCTGACCAAGCTCTGTTGGAAGCTCCCGGATTCCAGGATTACTGATTCCAGAGAAACTACATTAGTCAGATTAGTCATATACACACACACATATATATACACACATGTATACATATATAAATGTGTAGATAGATAGATGAGAAACATCAACGATAGAACCTAATGGGCCACTGAATCCCCCTGTGAAAGTCCAAATATATAGAAAAAACATTCTTCAGAATAAATGACATTGAGAAATTTGCTGTTTGGATGAAACAACTAGAAACAGCTGTAGGAGGAGAACTGGATTCATGTGTGGAGCAAAAAGAGGGCAACACAAATGCTACGGCAAGGAGGAGTCAGGACGCCAGGTCAGGGGGGAGATATCATCACCCCCACCCGAGATTGGGTACATAGCCCCAAGTGCGATAGGAGAAGGATCATTGAGTGCGAGAGGAACTGACCTGAAAGATAGGATCATGGCCAAGCTTGAAACCTGGATCCCCCGTAGCCGGTTACCAAGATTACGTGAAGTACCCTCAGAAGGTCTGCTAGATGATGTTAATGCAGCACTACGGGCAATACCTACAACCACGATTACCGACACTAACAAGCTGATCTACAATACGGCAGCAGTGATCAGTGAGATGCTTGGCTACAAGTTGAACAGCCACAAGGGGCAGTACTCTCCATGGAGAAGGAGGCTAGAGGGCAAGATCAAAGTAGCACGGAGGGAGGTTAGCCAACTAACGGAGTTGCAGAAAGGTGCGACAAATAAGGTGCCTAAGAAATACAGCAAGCTGTCCATACCTGAGGCCTTGGAAACTGCCAAGCAAAGACTCACAGCCTTGGCCAGCCGCTTGAGGAGGTACACCAGAGAGATAGAAGGCAGGAAAATAAACCAGCTGTTCTCCACAGAACCAGCAAAGGTGTACTCCCAGTGGCAAGGGAACAATAAGAGAACAGCACCACCAAGGCTGGAGACGGAGCAATACTGGAAGAGCATATGGGAGAAGGACGCAATCCATAACGGCAATGCTCAGTGGCTAGTGGATCTGAGGGCAGACCACAGCGACCTCCCTGAACAGGGTCAGTAACCATCACAGTGGCAGATATCCAAGAAAGGGTCTCCAGTATGAAGAGTTGGACAGCAACAGGGCCCGACATGGTTCACGCCTACTGGCTGAAGAAGCTGACTGCACTCCACGAGCGTCTGGCAGCACAAATGAACCAGCTGCTAGTTGACGAGAGACACCGGAATGGCTAACCGAAGGTCGGACGGTCCTGATCCCCAAGGACCCCAAGAAGGGACCGGTCCCCTCCAACTACCGACCAATAACCTGCCTCAGTACTACATGGAAGCTCCTGTCAGGCATCATATCGGCTAAGATGAACAGGCACATGGGTCAATACATGAGCGGGACACAGAAAGGAATTGGCAAGAATACCAGAGGCGCAAAACACCAGCTACTGGTAGACAGGACAGTCAGCCGGGACTGCAAGACCAGACTGACCAACCTGTGTACTGCCTGGATTGATTACAAGAAGGCCTATGACTCAATGCCCCACAGCTGGATCCTGGAATGCCTAGAATTGTACAAGATCAATGGGACCCTAAGAGCCTTCATCAGGAACTCAATGGGGATGTGGCGTACAACACTAGAGGCCAACTCCAAGCCCATAGCACAAGTCACCATCAAGTGCGGGATCTACCAAGGAGATGCTCTGTCCCCACTGCTGTTCTGCATAGGCCTGAACCCCCTCAGTGAGATCATTAACAAGACTGGCTACGGATACCGACTACGGAACGGAGCAGTTGTCAGCCACCTCCTGTACATGGATGACATCAAGCTGTATGCCAAGAGTGAACGAGACATCGATTCACTGATCCACACTACCAGGATATACAGCAATGACATTGGAATGTCGTTCGGACTGGAGAAGTGTAGTCGGATGGTAACAAAGAGAGGGAAGGTAGTCAGAACTGAGGGGATTGAACTACCAGAAGGCAACATTGCAGACATAGAGGACAGTTACAAGTACCTGGGGATCCCGCAGGCGAATGGGAACCATGAAGAGGCCGCTAGAAAAGCTGCAACCACCAAGTACCTGCAGAGGGTCATGCAAGTCCTGAGGAGTCAGCTGAACGGTAAGAACAAGATCCGGGCCATCAACACGTACGCCCTGCCCGTGATCAGGTACCCTGCTGGGGTAATAGGCTGGCCAAAGGAGGAGATAGAAGCCACTGACATAAAGACAAGAAAGCTCCTTACCATGCATGGAGGGTTTCACCCCAAGTCCAGCACCCTGAGGCTGTACGCTAACCGGAAGGAAGGGGGCCGGGGACTGGTGAGTGTCAGCACCACAGTCCAGGATGAGACAACGAACATCCAAGAATACATTGGGAAGATGGCCCCAACTGACCGAGTGCTCAGTGAATACCTCAGGCAGCAGAAACCCAAGAAAGAGGAGGGAGACGAGGAACCATCATGGAAGGACAGGCCCCTGCACGGTATGTACCACCGGCAGATAGAGGAGGTGGCTGATATCCAGAAATCCTACCAGTGGCTGGACAAAGCTGGACTGAAAGACAGCACAGAGGCACTAATCATGGCAGCACAAGAACAAGCTCTGAGCACAAGATCCATAGAGGCTGGGGTCTATCACACCAGGCAAGACCCCAGGTGCAGGCTGTGTAAAGATGCCCCAGAGACAATCCAGCACATAACAGCAGGGTGCAAGATGCTAGCAGGCAAGGCATACATGGAACGCCATAACCAAGTGGCCGGCATAGTGTACAGGAACATCTGTGCCGAGTATAACCTGGAAGTCCCGAGGTCAAAATGGGAGATTCCCCCAAGGGTGGTGGAGAATGACCGAGCTAAGATCCTGTGGGACTTCCAGATACAGACGGACAAAATGGTGGTGGCTAAATGTCTGTGAAGGTTCTCAGTCATCCAGGTCATCGTAGTCAAAGAAAAGCGTCTGGACTTCTTTAAGTTGCTTGAAGACGTTTCACCTCTCATCCGAGAAGCTGCTTCAGTTCTAAGGTCAAATGGTGGAGAGTCCCAGATATAAACCTAGTGGGAGAAACCCCCCACAGAGGGACAAAAGGACCCCCTGATGATCCTCTAATCGCCTGAGCCAAGTTGTGTAACTGGGCGTGGGTCCCAATCAGCCAGAGTTTCGGGTGTGTTCATTGTGAAACCTGGCCCCACCTTATGCGAATTCCTGAGGGAAAATGGCCCAGGATGTGAGTGTCTGAGAAACACTGTATTTCAGACCCAGCAACCAGAACAGAAACTGGTTCACCCGAAAGACAAAACGCCAAAACACAAACTTAACAATGTGGTGTTTGCTGTACAGTGCAGCGAGGAATGCTCAGACCTCTACATTGGAGAGACCAAACAGCCACTTCACAAGCGCATGGCACAACACAGAAGAGCCACCTCCACAGGACAAGACTCAGCAGTCCATCTGCATCTTAAGGATAAAGGTCACTCTTTCGAGGATGCCAATGCTCACATTTTGGACAGAGAGGACAGATGGTTTGAAAGAGGAGTGAAAGAAGCATCTATGTGCACTGTGAGCGACCATCTTTGAACAGAGGCGGGGTTTACGACACCAACTCTCTGCCATCTATAATCCAGTTTTGAGATCCCTCCCAGACGCCTTAACGCCCACTCACATCCTGGGCCATCTGACCTCAGGAATTTGCATGATAAGGTGGGGCCAGGTTTCACAATGAACACACCCGAAACTCTGGCTGATTGGGACCCACACCCAGTTTCACACCTTGGCTCAGGCGATTAGAGGATCATCAGGGGTCCTTTTGTCCCTCTGTGGGGGGTCACTCCCACTAGGTTTATATCTGGGACTCTCCACCATTTGACGTTAGAACTGAAGAAGCTTCTCGGATGAGAGGTGAAACGTCTTCAAGCAACTTAAAGAAGTCCAGACGCTTTTCTTTGCAAGCTCCTTTGACTACGGTGGTGGCTAACCAACCGGACATAGTGGTGGTAGACAAACAGAAGAAGACGGCCGTAGTGATCGATGTAGCGGTTTCGAATGACAGCAACATCAGGAAGAAGGAACACGAGAAGCTGGAGAAATACCAAGGGCTCAGAGAAGAGCTCGAGAGGATGTGGAGGGTGAAGGTAACAGTGGTCCCCGTGGTAATCGGAGCACTAGGTGCGGTGACTCCCAAGCTAGGTGAGTGGCTCCAGCAGATCCCGGGAATAACATCGGAGATCTCTGTCCAGAAGAGCGCAGTCCTGGGAACAGCTAAGATACTGCGCAGGACCCTCAAGCTCCCAGGCCTCTGGTAGAGGACCCGAGCTTGAAGGATAAACCACCCGCAAAAATTGGTCTGTAACTGCAGTGTCTGACCTGCACATCCCATATATTGTTAACAAAAAAAACAATTTTGAGGTTTGTAACTTTTTAAAAATTGAATCAATAACAACAGTGTGAAATATGAGGAAGGACAGGTGGGTGTTGGCAGACAGACAGGGGAACTTACTTTGAGAGGTAGAGTTCATTGAGATTGTGCAGACCACAGACTGATTGGGGAACACATTCCAGCTGGTTGTCATTCAAGTAGAGCAATTCCAGTGAATCACGCAGAACATCAGGGAACTCTATTGCACACACTAAAAGAACAGAGCCACAGATAGCAAATTTGCTCAAACACACACAGGAAGATACAGTTTAACCACATACTATACTACATACACAAAAGCACTGGGTAACTAATGGCCCACCTACAGGAATGTCTTGGCAATGATGCTCCAGGTGTACACGTTTGCGCTGATATTAACACCAGAGGAGAATTTGAACTCTTCAGTCAATCGAGTAACTGGAGGCTATTAAGTATCATGTGCCTCAGCAATAAACAACGCTGCTCGGCAACTACCGTAATTGTCGGGCTATAAGCCGCTACTTTTTGCACAAGCTTTGAACCCTGCGGCTTTTAGTCAGGTGCGGCTTTTCTATGGATTTTCCATGATTTTTGTGATATCGTAAGACGATTTGTTTTGTTTGTTCCGCTGTTGTACGGCACTACGTTGCCTGGCGGAAGGATCGGGGTTCAAGAGTGGTATGTTGGTCACATGTCCATCCGCCAGGCAACATAGTGCCGTACAAGTAGCGCGAAAAACAAACTTCAAAGTAGCGCTATGCGTTCAGCGGGAGTCGTGGATGACCAGCGGCGATAAACTTGCGAAAAGCAAGTTATGCTCAACTCCACCGGTGGATTCTGACAGCGTGGAAAAGTGTGAAAACATCCACGATCACCAACGGATTTTGAAGGGCTGGACTGCTGCATGATGGAGAGGAGGACACCGCCACGGCCCTTCTGAGGGTGTTCGACTCTGACACTGACAACGAAGATTTCTTTGGTTTTGAAAGTGACAACGAAGGAAAGAAGCGGAGAGTGGATGACGAAGCCATCCTGAGCCTGTTCGTATCCGACACTGGAGAAGAGGACTTTGGTGTTTTTAGTGCGCAGGAAGAAGAGAAAGATGGTGAATGACTGACTTTTCTGCTTGTTAAAGCCGTGTCGCTGCACCTGAGCCTAAAAGGTAGGCTGAATCTATTTTTCTGGTGTGCTGTAGGTTACTGTTATGTACTACATGTGCAAATATGTACCCATAACTTGTTTTTCAAAATATTAATAAAAGGGGTGTGTCTCCAAACAGCCATCTCTTTCCTGACAATTCGCTTTGTGCATATTCTCTTACATATGATAAGTCAACATTGAAACACCTGCGGCTTTTAGTCAGGTGCGGCTAATGTATGTACAAAACAGGATTTTCCCCTGATTTTAGCTTGTGCGGCTAATATTCAGGTGCGCTTTGTAGTCCGGGAAATACGGTATATGTCGTCTGCCACTTTATTGCTGAGTTGCTGTGGTTGCTAAATGCTTCCACTCTGCAATTATACAACTTACAGTTAATCCTGGAATATCTAAGAGGGAAGAAATTCCAGGAACTGACTTGTTGCAGTGGTGGTATGCAATGACAGCTCTTTAGAAGAACCATTTCTTTCACAAATGTTTGTAAAGGTAAAGTGCATGGCTAGGTACTTGTACTTAAAACACCTGAAAACACTTGTCAACAGACGTTTGGCCAACTTGTTGTGTGACAGAAACACCAGCAAAATACAGAGTGTGTCATCAGCGGCCAGAAGAGACAAGGATGCCACCCCGAGGATGTCGGCCTGTCTCAGCAACGAAAAGCCCTGAGCATCCAACATGAGTATGAAGGAGAGGAAAGCAGTCACATCACTTAGTAATGACAACAACATTTTCATCCTTCTGGCAGACAAAAGTTGGTGCATGGCTTTGCTAAACCAGAAGGACTATGATAAGAAAACTTTGTCACTGCTAAGTGACAAAAATACTTATGAGCCCCTAAAAAAGAGACCCAGGTAGTGGTTACAGGATGAGGGTAAGAGATTGTCTGAAGCAGTTAGAACAAGGCAATGCTGTTGACCGGACCTCATACCACAGGCTATACCCAGGGGAAGCTGCACCAAATATGTATGATTTACAGAAGATGCATAAACAGGGTGCACCTTTAAGACCGATTGTCTGTATGATCAACTCAGTCACCTATAACTTCTCAATTCAATTCAGATTTTTTCAGTTCTTTGCTACATAATTACATATACATATACAGTGGAACCCCGACTTACGAATACCCCATTTAATGAAAAACTCACGTTACGAAGGCACTTAACGGCAATATTTCTGCCCGTGTTACGGCAAAATACCTGCGTAATGAAATTCGCTGGCTCTGATTGGCTGAGCCCAGAATGCCTACAATGCCTTCCGAATCATCAATCACCCCCTTGGCTTTCGTACATGCGCTTCGCTGTTCCATTTGAACGACATATTGTTGTTGCAGTTA
This sequence comes from Rhamphochromis longiceps, assembly GCF_057381845.1. Taxonomy (NCBI): domain Eukaryota; kingdom Metazoa; phylum Chordata; class Actinopteri; order Cichliformes; family Cichlidae; genus Rhamphochromis; species Rhamphochromis longiceps. The sequence goes on along the minus strand of NC_140557.1, from coordinate 42,035,832 downwards.
GCAATTAGCCTATAGCCTATCGTTCACTCAAAAGGCGCGATGGGTGCTTCGACTTACGAAAATCTTCGACTGACGAAAGACCCTCAGGAACGAATTCATTTCGTAAGTCGGGGTTCCGCTGTATATTAGTGCTGTCAGCGTTAATCTCGTTAAAATGATGTCAACGTGGCAAATCTGTGCGTGGGGCTGCACGAGGTCAATGCGTTAGTGCCGTCCAGCCCCTCACTCGCTAAAGGAGATTTGCTGTGTTAATGCGGTTATGGCATCTACGTCATTTCAACGAGATTAACGCTGACAGCACTAGTACACACACACACACACACACACACACACACAAGCTGGGAAATGACCTCTACCTGGGTCTGGGTCCCTCCTGTTCCACGTCGTCAGGAAGGCCAGTCTCCTGGATTTGGGACTATCCTCTGTTCTAATGGACACATTTTAAAATACAGTTAGCAGACCACTCGTGTGAAGAACAGTGACTTTAAAAATCAACAGCCCTGATGATTCACCAGAGTTAAAGTAATAAACTGTATGCAGCTATTCCTTTTCTTGTCTTCTCAATCACTGAGAATGGAAGATAAATTTATATGTTCAGAAATCTCTACAGAGATTATAGACAAGACTAGACAAAATGAAACACAGATTATACACCAGTGTCAGTTTTTAGGTTTTTATAATTATGTAATTATTATTATTATTATATATATCAGTATAACCATCTCAGAAACATATCATTACGTACAGCTACTTTCAATAATATTGATAACTTTTTAGACTCTTTCTCTCTGGTTAATTTTTCTTGCGCTGGGACCAGTATAACACACACCATTTAGTTAAACTACAGGAATATCTTAAAAGACATAAAGACCTGCATAATGTTCAATGTGCTGCTTCTATATTCAGATAAATCTGAGATTATTTTACTTGGCCCTAGAAATCTTAGAAATATGGTATCTAACCAGATGTTTACATGGATGGCATTATCTTTAAGACCTCATAGTACCATAACAACTCAGAAGAGCAGTTTGCTCTCAGCTGCTTTACTTGTGGTTCCTAGGATATTTAAAAGTATTATGGGAGGCAGAGCCTTCAGCTTTCAGACCACGAATGGACCCTTAGTTGTGCTGCAATATCTGCTCCTTTGTGCCAGGAGGACCAGGATGAGGACTGCCTCAGCCCTACAAAATGACCTCCAGTATGCCACTGTTGTGAATGTCTCTGACCAATCAGAAATGACTGGCATTTTTCATTGAATACCAGAATCGTTGGGTCCATCCTGTGCTTCTCCCAAATGAGACCAGGTTTATCCTGAGCATATGCAACAGAGGTGAAAGGGTCAGTAGAAGCTGTGGAGAATGTTGTGCTGCCTGTCAGCTTGATCAGTTTTGGTGGTGGGTCAGTGATGGTTTGGGGATACGTATCCATGAATGGAAGCACAGACCTCTATGGAGTAGGCAGTAGCACAATGACTGCTATTAAGAATAAAGGTATAATCCCTCGACCTATTGTATGAGCCTAAGCTGGTGCAGTGGGTCCTGGGTTCCGGAGTTAGTGTAGGACGATGCCTGGCCCCATGCGGCAAGAGTTTGCAGGCAGTTCCTGATGGATGGCCCCCAAATCCAGTACAATAACTCTGTCTGTGTTTTGGCCCATTCAATGACACCAGGTTGTCCCCCAGACTGTCCAGGAACGTTTTTAGGTTCTGGTCTAGATCTGGGAGGAGATCCTCTCAGAACCCACGAAGCTGAAATAGTTTTAAATTCCTGTTTTGTTACGAAACAAAGTGGGCGAATGAAGTGAATAACTTTTTCAATAGCTCTGGTTTTATCTTCAGAAGCCCACAGACCTCAACAGTTGGTGATTCTGGCATCACACTTGCTGAAAACCCTGGAAAGACTGGCTCTTGCTTATCTTTGGCTCCAGGTGAGCTTGTGGCTGAGAGTTTAGCTTTATGCAGACGGCTCAGGGTTTTGGAGTGCAGAGGGAGCTCCTGAAACCCTTCTATGACTCTATGGTGGCATCAGCCTTCTTTTATGGTGTGGTCTGTTGGAGCAGCAGTTTCTCCTCTGGACACAGGAAGAAACTGAACAGGCTGTATTTTGGGGTGGCCTCTAGACCGGCTGAAAGAAGAAATTCTTTAAACCAGTTTGTAACAGCGTGACACAGTTATGTGTGTGATGACTTCTTTGCGCGTGTGGTTGCTTAATTCTATGTGCAACGGTTGATGAATTTCTGTGCAAGTGGCAACGAATACCTGCGTCAGATTTTGGTATTCATTGGAAAATGCCAGTCATTTCTGTCCGGTCAGAGATATTCACAATACTGGCCTGCTGGAGGTGATTTTGTAGGGCGGAGGCAGTCCTCATCTTAGTCCTTGCACAAAGGAGCAGATACCAGTAAGAGATAGTAGTCCTACTAAGGATTAAGGACTTCCTATGGCTCTGTCCAGCTTTTGTAGATTAACTACCTGTTTCTTTAAATCGGCTCCATGGTATTCACCCACAAGACCATGAAAAGTAGCTGTGTATGCAAAGCAGACCCACTTACGTGCGTGATGGCTTCTTTGTGTGCGTGGTTGCTGAGTTCTACATGCAAAGGTTGTCGAATTTCCATGTGAGGATTTCTATACCTATCATTCATCTTTTTTTTGTTAGCACATGGGCACCATACAATTTACTCTGTACCATTTTGAGGTGCTTCAGTGAAATTTCAGCAAAATCTCACTGAAGCCCCCCCTCCCCTTGCACTGCATATTATATCTACAGTTTACACCAAAAGCATGAATCTAGTTGTAAACTAGTGTAAACCTGAATCATTCTGAATTTTAATGCCAGTAATTGAGTCAATTCATTTGTAAAAACAAAGTCATGAAAGGGTGACAGATGTAATCTATATATTTTGAGCTTAAGCTCAATTAAACACATGACGAGCTTAAACTATCCATAGAAGTTAAAAGCTTGACCTAACAAGATTTCATAACAGTATTCAAAATCAATAATTAATGAATAAATCAGTCGACTCTGTTCATTCACTGAAGTGTTATGAAAGCTTAGCTAGACTCAGCATGAGTCCTCTGGACCAGTTGACTATACATGTACATAATGATGTTGTGTTTGTGATGACAGGACGTACTTGCCCAGATGGTTTTGAGAAAGATCAAGTGTCTTGAGCTTAGAGCACTTCCACTTATTGGGGGCTGGGAGTGTTGTAATGTAATTCTCACACAATCTCAAAGAGACCACAGCCTGATAGGACAATGAATGAGAAGACAAATTAGATACTGCAAACCACACATTCACTTTTTCAATCCAAGGAAAATACAGCTGGCTGTTTATGGCTAAGGTGGTCTCTGGTAAACGGCCTGATTCTTATACAGCACTTTTCTACTCTCAAAACACTTAATACAGCATGCCACATCCACACAAGCACTTTATTCTATGCTTTAAGTGCTTACTAGCTAACATTCACACACATTCACACTCTGATGGATGCATCCGAGAGCAACTTGGGGTTAGTATCTTGCCCAAGGATAGGGACTCGGGGAGCCAGGGATCAATCCACCAACCTTCTGATCAGTAGTACAGCCACCCACTGGTGATTCAAGTATACTGTATCATTAACAATGCCAATAAGGTCATAAGCAATAGGGAAAGTTTGCTAACTGCAGTGACCAAACAGTCTTCAGACAAATGTATGAAAAATACAATAATATGATTAAGCCACTACTTTGGAATGGACTTATCAGAACATCTAGGATAAAGTGTTTTAAAGACTAATATTGTATTCCCTTTTGCCTCCTTATTTGCTGGTTCTACCTCAGTTTGTCTAACCAACGGTGTCACAACTGTGAGACAAATAACTACAAATAAATAAAATGAAAATGAATAAATCTAAAGAACCTTTAACATTTTTTATCTTACCCATCCTGTAACTCAGTCTACCCACAGTAGTATAATACAGTAATATAACTATGTTATAATGTTTATTAACTGATCGTAGCAGTTTAAAGCTTGGCTGTCTACTGTTATATTAAGAGCACTACAATCCATGCACCAAATATAATCTGCAGGCTGAGCCAGATATTTTTGCATCTAACAGATTTATGCTGTATTTGTTTTAGACTGCAGAACTTAAAAGATTCATGAAGCCAAACACAGAGAAGTAGTGCCATCTGAAGGTTGTTCAGATCACTGCTACTACTTTAAGTAGTCAACCGTTTGTTTGCTTGTTTTTTAATTAAGAGATTTTTCCATCTTGATGAATATTAATATATCTAATAAAAGATCTACATCAGTGCTCCTACCTCCAGTTCAAAGATATATGAAGGAAGTTCCTTCAGACTGTTGTCAGAGAAGTCTACTTCTTCCAGATGATTCCTCCAAAAGATGGAGATGGTGTTTGGAAGATTCTCAATCAAATTGGAAGAAGCTTTGCATTGCTTCTGCACAGGAAAAGACAGAAATATATATATTAGTGTCACTATGCATAACTTCTAAAAGGCTGATCTCTGTGGGTGAATGTATAGAATCAGCATCAAAATGAAAACGAAAAAACCAAGGCTAACTGCATCTGCAGTATATTAGTGTTGAAAAAACAGAAAGGAATAATTATGGCTTTTTACCAGTGGACAGGCCCAGGGGTCAGGGAAGGTGCTCAGCTTGTTCCTGCTCACATTGAGGAGCCTCAGGGATTTCAAACAGTGCATGACAGCTGTGGACAGACTGGTCAGGCAGTTTTCAGACACATCCAGCTCCTCTAGCTTACGAAGACCGATCCAGTTAGTGGCTGTTAGAATGGAATTAAACAACACATATAAACTAGACATTAAAACTAGTGTGAATTACCACAAATAAAAGTGGGATGCTCAAAAACGTATCTGACACACTACGAGAAAAGTGATCTAAAAATCCATTTTCATTTTTTCCCCACATTCTTTTTGCCCACTTATAAAGAAAGAAATAGTCTCTAATCGTTATGGTTATTTAATTGCAATGGAAATATGATGCATAAAAAAAGACAATAAAATATATAAGTTGATTTGCATATCATTTAGAGAAATAATGACTTGTTGTTGTTTGTAAGACAAACATGACATGGCGCTCACAGTCACTTGTATGTTCTCTTAGGAAGCATTTGTTTCAGAGCCAAATTCCTGTTTGTGCCTCGCCCTGAAACACAAGAGTTTTTCACCTCCCTCTCCTGCCAGTGGTGCAACTGATCTTTACTCCTGATGTCAGCCTTTTTCTCACAACATAAAACTCTTCAGTTCTTTGCTTCTGATGACTCTCCCTATTGATTCTATTGTCCTCTTAAAGGAGCTTATGCATGCTCAAAATTTCTTCAGTATCCAATAGCACAATATTTGTCAGATTTAATAAGCGAGCTTATGCAATAGCACACACTACATTTGTAGGATTTATTAGTGCGAATGAGTACCTTCTAGCCAGGGTTGCTGCATTCATTGCTGCATTTGTCTTCAGCAGACAGGTGGTTCAAATCTTTGCATTTGGTGACTGGTGATTAAAACTGAAACCATTGACCCGTGTGTCATGGATTCTCCCATCTTTCAGCAAATCAAACCTATTTTCATCTGTTTTTAGTTTGTATAGGTTTTCTTGGCACTGAAACAGGTTTCTTAAATAAAACTCTTAAACTGGCAGTTCATTATTCATCACACACACACACACACACACACACACACACACACACACACACACACACAGCAAAGTAGAATGGATGTGCAAATGCTCTGGTTTTACTTGAGATTCGTCAGTTTAAATAATTAAAATATATAATTCCACTCTTCAGGTGATTTAAAGAATATGGGATTTCAACATTCATTCATATCCATGTAGAAAACTATACAAACTGTGTTTGTAATGATCTAACCCCTGTGTACTGTTGATATGTCCCTGTGACTTTCTTGAACAAAGAATGAGTGTGAAGATCTAGAAAACAACTGAGTGTAAAACGTGTTCAAGGTCATGACGCACTCTTGGTGTCTTCATTATCAGGCTGGTGCCTACATGACTGTGAGAACTGAGCTCGCTACAGCTGAATAGACAAAGATTGTACCCACACAATCGGTACAGGAGTGGTTATTATCTTGCGATCCGGTCGTTAAGTCTGACGTCACTAGCCGTGTCTGGGTCTAAACTCTGCTGCAGGTCCATATATCAAACGATCACTGTGGCATTACTGAGAGTTGAAAAACTGTCTAAAGTCTTTCATCTTTAATAAAATGATCAGCGTTCTGCTCTACCAGGTGTAACAACTGAGTTTAACATCCAGGCATCCATGAAAACGGAATTTATGACATTTAACGGAGTTAGAAGTTAGCAGGAGGTTAGCTCGCTAGCTTCTATCTAAATACAATATAGCATGTCCTGACTGCGGGGTTTTGGAAACAAATTAAAACGTACAGCTCTGTTATCACTTCCAACATAAATGAAGACAGAAAACTAAACAGCAGTGACGTTTGTAGGGTTACTGAAGTTGGGCTAGCTGCTATATAATGATGTGCTACGTGACCGCTAGCGACACAGCTATGTTAGCATGATATAAACAAGCTAACTTTTTTCCCACTGGATAAAAGTTAACGTGAGTGTTCTGGGTGGTCAGGAACAAATGTAATCGCATGGCAGGATGCTGTAAAAGGACCAAACTTCAGCCAGGAGAACAACTGAGATAATCCATCCACAATACGAGGTTAGTCATTCATATACTGCTGCATGGGCTGGGCTGTAGTTACATCCTAAGGTTTTAAAAACTGAGCTTAAATAAATGATTAGCGGTAATAAAAGCCGAGGGAGGTCAACAGTGATCACTGACTGTTTTAGGAGCTTTTTGAGATTAAATAGAAGAAAATACATAACATTAAACATGTTAACATGCTGTATTGGTCCCTTTGTAAAGATTTTAAAAGAGTCTTTCAACAAATCTCGGAAAATAAGTTCAGTTTCGATGTTCCTTTTTTCCCCTACAACTATAGACAATGCCTTTTGACCTCCAAACATGGTCTTAAGAGTTCATTTTGGTCTCATCTGACCAGACTATATTCTCCAAGTATTTCACAGGCTTGTCTAAATGTAGAGCAAATGGTAAACAGCTTTCTCTTCAGCAATGGAGCCTTGCGTGGTGAGCGTGCATACAGGCCAGTCAGGTGAGCGCATTATTATTTATTTTTTTATTACATTTTATTTAAACAATTGTATGTGCTGATTCTAGGTCTTTCTGTAGTTCTCTGCAAGCAGTCCTTGGCGCTTTAACTCCTCTGTCTGAAGTCTTGCAAGGAGAAGCTCTCTCCACTTCCAGATTATAGCCACAGCAGCGCCGACTGAAAACTCCAGTAGTTTAGAAATTGTCAGAAATGTCATCAGTATGTTTTGCAACAATAAGATTGCAAAGGTGTTTTACCCATCATGACATGTTTCTTGTGTGACACCTTTTCAGAGGCCATCAATTGGGACCAAACCAGCTGATATTAATTTGTTTTGTAATTACTTATAGATTATTTTAGGTAGTGTCACGACTTTCCATGCCTTTTTGCACCTCCCTTTCTTCATGTGTTCAATACTTTTTACCTGTGTCATTTCTCAGTATTACACATAATTTATGGACATGGTTTGATTTCTTTGTTACAAATTACAGCGGCCCCTTGTTTATCGTGGGAGTTAAGTTCCACAAATAACCCGTGAGAGGTGAAATCCAATAAGTAGCCAGCTTTATTTTTTACAATTACTATAGACGTTTGTAAAACCCCTCACTACACACTTTATACACTTTTCTCAGACAGGCACAAACATTTTCACACTTTTCTCTCTTGTTTAAACTCTCAAAGTGCAAACCTTCGTAGAAAAATAAGTCCAGTATTATAGAATGAAACCAAAGGAACCAACAGGGGCCTTCGACGGTGCAAAACGTTTCGTCGACATTGTTGTTTGTTGGGGAGAAAACTTACAAACACACAGTGCAGCACTTCAGAGTCACACTGCCAGCGATCGAAGATTTACAGTGGGGCAAAAAAGTATTTAGTCAGCCACCGATTGTGCAAGTTCCCCCACTTAAAATGATGACAGAGGTCAGTAATTTGCACCAGAGGTACACTTCAACTGTGAGAGACAGAATGTGGAAAAAAATCCATGAATCCACATGGTAGGATTTGTAAAGAATTTATTCGTAAATCAGGGTGGAAAATAAGTATTTGGTCAATAACAAAAATACAACTCAATACTTTGTAACATAACCTTTGTTGGCAATAACAGAGGTCAAACGTTTACTATAGGTCTTCACCAGGTTTGCACACACAGTAGCTGGTATTTTGGCCCATTCCTCCATGCAGATCTTCTCGAGAGCAGTGATGTTTTGGGGCTGTCGCCGAGCAACACGGACTTTCAACTCCCGCCACAGATTTTCTATGGGGTTGAGGTCTGGAGACTGGCTAGGCCACTCCAGGACTTTCAAATGCTTCTTACGGAGCCACTCCTTTGTTGCCCGGGCGGTGTGTTTTGGATCATTGTCATGTTGGAAGACCCAGCCTCGTTTCATCTTCAAAGTTCTCACTGATGGAAGGAGGTTTTGGCTCAAAATCTCACGATACATGGCCCCATTCATTCTGTCCTTAACACGGATCAGTCGTCCTGTCCCCTTGGCAGAAAAACAGCCCCATAGCATGATGTTTCCACCCCCATGCTTCACAGTAGGTGAAGCATGGGGGATGCAACTCAGTATTCGTCTTCCTCCAAACACGACGAGTTGAGTTTATACCAAAAAGTTCTACTTTGGTTTCATCTGACCACATGACATTCTCCCAATCCTCTGCTGTATCATCCATGTGCTCTGTGGCAAACTTCAGACGGGCCTGGACATGCACTGGCTTCAGCAGCGGAACACGTCTGGCACTGCGGGATTTGATTCCCTGCCGTTGTAGTGTGTTACTGATGGTGACCTTTGTTACTTTGGTCCCAGCTCTCTGCAGGTCATTCACCAGGTCCCCCCGTGTGGTTCTGGGATCTTTGCTCACCGTTCTCATGATCATTTTGACCCCACGGGATGAGATCTTGCGTGGAGCCCCAGATGGAGGGAGATTATCAGTGGTCTTGTATGTCTTCCATTTTCTGATGATTGCTCCCACAGTTGATTTTTTCACACCAAGCTGCTTGCCTATTGTAGATTCACTCTTCCCAGTCTGGTGCAGGTCTACAATACTTTTCCTGGTGTCCTTCGAAAGCTCTTTGGTCTTGGCCATGGCGGAGTTTGGAGTCTGACTGTTTGAGGCTGTGGACAGGTGTCTTTTATACAGATGATGAGTTCAAACAGGTGCCATTCATACAGGTAACGAGTGGGGGACAGAAAAGCTTCTTACAGAAGACGTTACAGGTCTGTGAGAGCCAGAGATTTTCCATGTTTGAGGTGACCAAATACTTATTTTCCACCCTGATTTACGAATAAATTCTTTACAAATCCTACCATGTGGATTCATGGATTTTTTTTTCATATTCTGTCTCTCACAGTTGAAGTGTACCTCTGGTGCAAATTACTGACCTCTGTCATCATTTTAAGTGGGGGAACTTGCACAATCGGTGGCTGACTAAATACTTTTTTGCCCCACTGTATGTAAATTTGACAAGCTGAACACATTCTGTACTGTACAGGAGACACGGCACGAGACTGATTGACAATGGTCTACAGCCAATCAGGAGGCAGAACACAATGCGCTGTAAGGGAAAAAAAAGAAGCAAAATTCCACATAAAAAAATCTGCAAAACTGCGAGGTGACAGGTGAAGCGCGTTATAGTGAGGGACGACTGTACTGCACACGTTTGTAAATCTTAGTTTACACTTGTGGATCACACTGTGTGCATTTGTAATTAGAGTGGGTTTAAAATATCCATTTTAGTTTGAATAATGCGATACTAACTCAGGTTTTGCCACTCCGACCAAAATTCACCGAACCAGCAGCAAAAGAAAACTACGCTTCACGTTTGAAAAATATCATCATGAAATCCTTTTGCGTTTACTTCCTGCACATCGTGCCTCTCTCTCAGTGTACTCAGAGACCAGTTTACCATCAAAAATCTGTTTTCTGCATTATGCGCTTATTATGCATCAGACTATCGCTGTGTACGGCGCTGACGGCTGCTGTTTTCTTTTCCCAACAAGAAAGGCTCATTTCTGCTGTTCAAAACTGAAGAAATGTAAACTTTTTAAAATGAGGCTAAGTTGCAAAACGCTTAGCCATGTCTCTAATCAAACCTCTGTAACTTTGCTTCACTTCAGCAGCATCAGGTAATATTCATTTGTTGATTCATGGTTTCTTCCATTTTTCTTCTACTGCAGAACATTTTTAAGGTTATCTGCTATAAAAATCTAGGCCAGGAAAATCTCCTTCATGTTTTTCTGTGTTTTATCCTCAGTTACTTTGACACAAAGGCCTCTGCTGCGATGTTTACACCTCTGATGACGTCTCACCAATGATCTGAATTAGAATATTTCTGATTGTCTGAGTAAAAATGGAATCAAATCAGTTGCCCAGCCTTATTTGGACCCCTTTGAGACAAATTTCCTTCCATACATGTTCATCTGTTTATTTGAACATTTTTTCCTTTATCTGTGATGTTCTTTCACCTGCTCATCTCTGCAGGATGTGAGGTGGGAAAGACTGTGTGACACCCATGTGAGAAGGGGAGAGTCAAAATGAAACTACACAGGTGTTTCAGTGCAATAAAATAAGACTTAAAACCAAACATGATGAGCCTGAAAGATGAATTGTGAAATAAATTATGTTTACACAACAAGTGCATCCATGCTACCCTCGCTCCCTGTCAGTGCTGGGAGACATCTGAACTTTCATTGACCCCCCCACCTCAAAGACTCTAGTAACAATACATTTAAGACTTATTCTCATTAAGTTTATTTTGTTTTTCAAATGTTTTATATTTATTATTTAATACATTTATTATTTACTTCTTAATGTTTTCTTTCTTTCTTTCATTTCCGTACCCCTAAATTTATGTGGTTACACACAAGTTTTATTTCAAGTACAAAGAATCTGACTCGCCTCGTCTATACAGTAGCTGACTTATACATTTACTGTTTCAGTCATCTCACCTATATCTGTTGTTCCATTTAAGGCAAAAAAAAATAAAATGGTTAGGGTTAGCATATCTCTGTCCATAAGTGCATACAGCAGTACATACATAGAAGAAAAGTTGGAACATACTTTTAGGGAGGTCAAACAGAACTGTGAGCTGGTTCTTGGCAGCAGAGAGTTTCTGGATGCGAGTGAGATGGAGAAGTCCAGGTGGCAAACTGCTCAGCTGGTTCTCAGAGAGATTCACCTGTTGTAAACTAAAGCAGAGGAAAAATGGAGGTTAGGGTTATCCCTACCCTACAATTACATTTGTCTATAAATCAATTAAGTATAGATTATCAGGATAGCCAATCACATGGCAGCAACTCTGTGCCTTTAGGCTTGTAGACACAGTCAAGAAGAGCTAAGAAAATTCATACCAAGCACTGGGAAGAAAGGTAATTTACCTGATTGTGAACAAGGCAAAGTTCAGTGGCAAGACAAAGACCAAGACAAGAAAAGGGCAACACACACAAAATTATTAGCGTGTGAATGACTTTCCTTTGCTAATTTTTAAAGTAAATCGACAAATTCCCAATGGAGGCGTTCCAGGACTGTGTCCTCATGTACCTGGAGCAGATGACTTCCTGGGAGTTGTTTGCTAAAGGAAGCTCCTGAAGTTCATTGTTAGAAAGATCCAAAGTCCTCAGACTGATGAGACCCCAGGGCACCACGGAGGGCAGAGAAGACAGGCAGTTAGATGACAGGTCCAGCTGGGTGATATGCGCAGAGACATCCATGAACCAATCCAGCTCCAACCAAGGCAGCTGAAGACCACGCCAACACACACTGACAACCTACACACAGACACACACAGGGCAATGTTTTACTAGACTGTGAAGAACACAGATGCATTCAGAGCTACCTCTCACAACTCTTAATGGTCACATATTCTGAAAATAGTTAATAATTTATTAGGGCTTTAATTATGTTAACCCTAAAAAAACAAAATGCTTGGACACTGCTAGCACGGGGCGCCCACACAAACGCAAAGCAGGAGATGAAGCGTCGCTGAATATGTTTCCAAACCAACTTCATTCTAAGACAAAGACTAGAAAATCTGCTGAAGCAAATCTGCCCTTTGGCTTCACCTGCACAGGTGCAGAGGTAGGTCTCCCTGCAGGGTTGGTTTTCCCTGCATCAGGAGCAGCGCTGGGCTGTTTAAATCAGGGACAGGATCCAACAGCTGTTTATGTTTTTGAACCCATTTTGCACAGAGAGGCATTTTTTGAAAAATGTATTGACAGCAATGTTGAACATTATTACACAGGAAACAACAACAACACATAAAATAATGACACCGTGACGCCTCTGCCTTTGTAAACAGAGGGACAGTAACTGTGTGTAAAACCTGCAGACAGTCAGATTAACAGTATTTTGTCTCTATCATTCTGCAGTTCATCTCATGTAAACAATAACGTGGCCACAGCGTGACGTGAATAAAGGCACATACCTTTGACGCTGCGTGACCAACTCTGTATTCCTCGTCCACACGGAAACGCAAAAAAGGAGTTTAAAAAAAAATCTCAGTTTTGATTCGAAACGTCGTTTACGTGGACGAAACAGCTGCGTGTTCAAAATCACCCGTGTAGGTGTGGACGCAGCGTAAACGAGTTAGTAGTTTATTTTATTACTACCTGTAATTTATTGCTGATTACTTGTATTTGCTTAACTGTTTACTAAATGTTTGAGGTGTGAAATAAACAGCAATGGAGCAAAATATGGGCGCGTGTGGTTGGAGGGTGTGTTTGTGCACGTGTGCACGCGCGAGAAGGGGGGGCATCATTTTTCTTGTAAAACAAGGAGGGGCCCAGCAAAGAAAGTTTGGGAACCACTGCATTAAAGTAACTTGTTGTGGTATAGCACCACTTGTATGTGATTATTTGTGTGGTGGAGTCAACAGATCACTTGGTTGTGATTATTTGTTGCTACGTTTGGTTTTGTGTTGTAGCAGGTCAGGTAATCATTTTGGGTTTGACTGTTGTGCTCCTTTGTGTTGGTCACATGTTACTTTTTGTGTGTTCAGTGTGGCGACTTTAAATCCTCATGCAGGGGCATCCATGCTTAAAGATGTGAACACTGTGCTTCTGTTAGCTTTTACTTTTATTTCAGGTTTGTGGATCAAGGACCTGAAGGCTTCAGAGGGGCTTTTAATAAATGTAGGGGTCCTAGAGTACTTTTGAGGGAGGAGGTGTTACGTCCCTCTGCAGCCCCTAATTTATTAGGGCTTTAATTATGTTTTGACAGTTGTGGTCACCCATATAAGGCTGGCAGTTTTGGTGGAAACAGGTTAATAACATTTACTTTCCCACACAATAAAACAATGAAGTTACCTTCCTAAATAAGTACTGTATAAACTCTCCGTGCTATAAGTAAGTCCTGCAGAGATCCTGAATAGATATCTGACAGGACATGAAGACCAAACATGGAGATAAGAAAAAAGAAATAAAAATGTGATCAACAACAGTAATCTCCTTTAACAGCCATGCATTCACTGGATAAGCAGCACGGACCTTGTCTCCTTCTGCCTCGTATGTTTCCTGCAGTTTCAGTCTGAGAATACGTTTGCTGAAGGCTGGATGGTCCATAAGGGTGTATGAAGAGAACCCTGCTCCGTTTTGCAGCAGGAAGAGAGCGATCTCCTCATTATCTACAAAACAAAACACAGTCTTTACTTCATATGGACATGTTGTCCAAACACATAGTCCTTAGAAAAACTAAGCACACCCAGCTTTCTAAATTGAACCCTCACATCACTGTGGAGGAAGTCTAGCCTGCTCTTCTTTACAGCATTACTTCAGGCTTGATCTGTTGCAGATTAGCTGGTGTGTGGGACACCTGTTGGGTACTCGGCTCCACATTTGACTCTGAAGTACTTTGGTATACAGGGGAGTTAATTGCATAGTCTGAAGTCAATTTGCTGTGAATTGTGTTAACTCACAGCTGTATGCTCCAGACAAACTGCCAAGGTTTGTGCACGTGGGTTTTGATTATCGATTAAAATCGATTCTGGCTTGGACAACGTGATATCGATTAATTAAAAATGGTAAATGGCCTGTATTTGTATAGCGCTTTACTCGTCCCTAAGGACCCCAAAGTGCTTTACACATCCTGTCATCCACCCATTCACACACTGGTGATGGCAGCTACATTGTAGCCACAGCCACGCTGGGGCGCACTGACAGAGGCGAGGCTGCCGGACACTGGCGCCACCGGGCCCTCTGACCAAATCCTGAATCGATTTTTGAATATAAATTTATTTTGCCCAAAACACCAGAATCTCAGGTTAAACCTCACAAAATTCCTACAACCACCAAACATCTAAAACAGTAAATGAGAGCAGGAACACGGATTCTGCACAAAGGGTTAAACACAAAACGTGGTCCACGCATCCGGATCAGCGAGATGCCGCTAGGGCTGTTCGATTTTGCATAAAATGAGAATCACGATTTTTTGGCTTAGAATTGAGATCACGATTCTCTCAGATTTTCTTTTCCAGTATAAATATTTATCGCACTTATTAACTGCACATCAACTTCGTAACAGTTGAGACTGAACATAAAAACAATAAATAAACATAAAAACAACAAATATCTCACGTTTTGTTGTTGCCGCAAAATGTTGTCCTGCTTGAAATTCTGTCTCCACCGTTGCTCGACGCTGCGTGTACAGAGCAGGTAGTGCAACAATAGAAAAATAGTTGCGGGACGGCACTGTGTAGCGTTTGTCTAGGGTGTTGATCGTTTTCCTAAATCCCTCGTTTTGCAGTGTTGATGGAGCCATATCTTTGGTCAGGTGATAAGTGATAGCCTCCGTAATGTCTTTGTGCCTGCGGGAGTTCGACGGGTATAGGAAAGTGCTGTATAAGGTTCCCGTTATTGATGTTTGGGTGGTTGACCGGGACGGATTTTCTCCTGTCACTTTCTCGTCATCCCTGACGTGCTCTACGTGGTTTTTTTCCTGCTAATTTTAGCATCACACGGCACAGCTTCTGTATCACGTGGTATAAGGCTCCGCCCTCGTCATTTGTTGAGCAGGAAGAGTGAGCGCTTGTTTTCATGCAGAGTACGTCCCGGATCAAAATGCGGTACAATCGTCGTCTTTTTTTATTTTATTTTTTTAATCGTTGTCATTTGGAAATGAGATCGCACATAAGTATGAATCGAGATCGCGGTTTTCTAACGATTAATCGTGCAGCCCTAGATGCCGCCTTTCTCACCCGATGGCACGACGTGGACACGCCGTGGAGGCTGAAAGCTGACAGCTCACTGATTGTTGGCGCTTTGTGTTTACGTCCTTTTTGCGCTGATTCTGAAGCTACAGGTTTGATCTCTCTCCAAACAACACCGACTGAACCAGCAGCCACAGACGATCCAAACAACGCTTCACATAAACATCGTCACGATTTTCCTCTTACTTCCACCACGATAAAAATCACACTTCATGTAGAGCTCTCGAGCTCTCTCTCTCTCTCTCTCTAATTGAGAATCAAAACCCACCCCTACTTGTTACCCAGCAGTCTACGGTGTCGGCCGCTGGTTTTTTTGTTTGTTACTTTTTTTACTTACTTCCGACAAGAAAGCCTCATTTCTGCTGTTCAATACTGAACAAATTTAAACTTTTTAAAATTATGCAAAATTGTAAAATGTTTCTGACTGTCTGAGGCAAAATTTCCTCGATTCAAATCGAATCGTGGATCGAATCGAGTCAGGACCTTGTGACCTCGTGCTATATAAATAAAATTGTCACTATCATCATTTACCAGGATGAAAACATTTTCTTCTATTTTGAATTTGTGATTTGTTCTATTGCTTTCTAGACTCTTGTGTGAGTATATCCTTACTTGCTTGTGAAGCAGCATACAGTGGCAGGCCAGTGATGACAGCAAATTCATCGCTATGGATTGCACAGTCCTTGGCGTCAGCATCATAGCTCTGGACCAGCAGACGAACCACATCGAGGTGACCCTCCTGGCAAGATGTGGCCAGCATCGAGTTGAGCAAATCTTTCCTCAGGCATGGACCTACCAAGAGCGGAGTAGTCAGAACAGGATTGTTTGCCAGTGATTTGTTACTTATTTGTTTTTGAAAAGTTGATGAAATCAAAAATAATAAATAGGCTCCCAGTTTAAACAGGTTTGTACTGCTAAATCATGTGCCATGGCGAATGCAGATGCTCTACTGTTGCCTTTTCTGTTCAAGACAACCTTAATAACCCCACCATGGTCCCACCAGTTACTTTATCAGGTTTACAGTCCCCGCCCATCTCTTCTTTCCACTACAAACACAGTGTCGCTGAAAGATGGCGCTTTCTTCACAAAAACCTTGAATTAAATAGTTACTTATGAATGTGACCAAGTGCTTTTTGCAGTGTTCAGATTTCTCAGCATTACTGCAGGGTTACAATATAAAGCGCCTTGAGGCGACTGTATATATATGAATGAAGCTAAACTGAACTGAACTTAAAAACATAAACAATTCTTCCTTCATCCATTTCAATCTAATCAAATAAATTGAAACAATTAAAAAGAAAATGACATTTTTTCCCACAAACGTCCTCAAAGGTAAAGCTTCATGTCTCATTAGATGCTGAAAACACGTTCGATAGAGTAGGACCATCTTTTCCGTGCTCGAGAGAAATTCAGCCTCGAAAAGAAATTCATAGCCTGGATGAGCCTACTTTATTCTTCATCACTTGCATCAGTTAGATCCACTACCAATCACTGAGACTTTTATCTCCTGCAATCGCTAATGAAACTTTAGCTATTGTGCTCCGATGTAATCCTCAAATCTGCAGGTGTGGTGAGGAATGGCTTCGAGCGGAGAATGTTTGTAAGCTGATGATTTGCTTTTCTATGTTTCTTGGCCTGATTAATACCAAAAGTCCTCTCGGTCCTTAATTTGTTTGTTACGTCCCTCTGCAGCCCCTAATCTCCTCCATGTTTTCAGCTGGTGCTAATTGGCCACACCTGGTCAGGTGTGGATAACAGCATACCTGAGGCAGGCTTCCAGGGAGCTCACCTGTCTTTGCCTTGATGGCAGCAGCCATTTTAGCCAACCTGGTATTCAACTTTAAGAAAAACACCTCTTCTCACTAACACTCTGGTATTCATCTTTTTTTTTAATGCTACGGCTTTTGAGCACATCGTTCAATTCAATCTCTGGCTACAAACTGAACTTGTCCAATCAATGCTGCAGCTTGCAACTCCCCATTTTTCTTTTACTCATAAGGTAATCTATTATTAGTCCATTAATCTGCTGAAGATAATCTTGAGTTACTTGCTGGGGGAGCAGGTTTATGGCAGGGTCAGGCTTCTTTTACATGTATAGCTACTTTGACCTACAAGTTGTTTGTACGTGGTAATAACTCTGTAACCGTACTGTTTGCTGTGATGTGTAAATCTGAAAGGTTGTCCATGCACTTGCCATGGTCCTGTTAAGGACCAAGTGGCCAACATTTCGCTGTTGGTGGTCATTCATTTTATAATGAATAATTAATACCAAAATAATACATAGGGAATCTATATATCCACATAGGATGAAAGTTGGACTGTATGCTGTACTCCTACCGGGAACATGGTCCAGTAGCTCCTTGACCAAGTCGGTGTGGCCATAGTGCGCTGCCAAAACAGCAGGGTTGCTGTTAGATGGCTCCAGAGGCACAGGGATGCAAGCCTCTTTGAGGAGGTAACACACACTCTGTCGATCACCATACTGAGTGGCCACACACAGGAGACGTACCTGTAAATTAAAACAAAAATGAGGAAAAAAAGGATATCTTCACTTATATATTCACTTACGCTAACATAGGAGATCAGGATAAACAGACACATGAAGGAACTTGCCAAGTTAACCCAAAGTTCCCTGTGTTCAAGTGTCAGGGCAACACGGACAGGGGTTTCATGGATCACATGACTTTTCTTTCACAGATAATTATCAGTGTGAGTGCTGACTACATAGCTGTTATCAAACCGGGATAAAAATCTCTAAAGATTGCTAAAACATTCCAGTAAAATGCAACGCTTGTTAAAAGGACAAGATGAATTAGGGAACACAAACATTTTATTTCCAGTTTATAGTTTTATCATCGAGTGTGCCCTCAGTGCTGCTGTTTATTTCTAAAGGTGGCAACTGCCCCGTTACAGCTCTGAGACTTTCAACTGGACACATTTAAACATTAGAGCTCCCACAGCCTAAAAAACGAGACGTGGAAATTAGATGTGATTATATGTCACCAACTGACAGTGACGGGAATGACGGCGTTACAAGTAACAGTGTTACTTTTTTCAGTCAAGAGTAATCTAACTAATTACTATTTCTATCGTTACAACGCCGTTACCGTTAACAAGAAAATGCGGTTGTGTTACTATTTTTCAACAAACAGACAGTTGAAGCCCTCTTCAGCTTACTGCATCTTATATCAGTTGCACGGAAGCAGCTGTAAGTAATCTGGGCGCTACAGCTTTAAGCAGCTGCGCGCTCCCGCGGACGGCGATCACTTTTTGGCACAACACCTGGAGCTCAGGGGGCAAAAGAAGAATAAAGTAGTCGTGGTAAGCCAATCACATGACCACTTCAAGATGACAAAGCAACAATGTGACATATACCAGTTGATAAATTGTGTTGATAGGCCACGCAAAACCCGAGTCATGATAAACAATATATACGCCTGTTTGTTCCTGAATAGTTTCATCACGTACTGTCTAAGGACAGCGCAGCGAGCGCTCTCAGCTTATGAACAAAAACAGCCCCTTTGGTTTGTTGGGAAAATGCACCATGTCGACCAATCCAAACAAATGATCTGGCAACATGACATTTGGTTTTAGGAGTGAGGAGGGAGGGAGGGAGGGGGGGGGGGGGGGGGGGAGTGAGGAGAGAGAGAGAGAGAGAGAGAGACTGCTGTCTGCAGTATCAGGCTGTGATGTTCTCCCTTATAGTGGCACAAATAATTTGAATGTAGAACACCTGATTGTTATGTAAACAGTTTGAAATGGTTATAAAAAAGCTAAATGGCTGCAAATAACTTTGTTGTTTGCAAAACTTGTGCGTATGATTTGTAGAGGAAACTACAGGAAACATCAAAAGTAGTGAAAACTGGACCTCAGAGGGTTAAACTTTTTTTTTTTTTTTTTTAAAGTAACAATAGTTACTTTTCAAGTAATTAATTACTTTTGGAATCTTGTAACTCAGTTACTAACTCAGTTACTTTTTCTAAGTAGTAACTAGTAACTATAATTAGTTACTTTTTCAAAGTAACTTGCCCAACACTGCTAACTGAACAGATAACCTTGGTGTCAGACATTTCCATAACAATTAGACTTTTAATGAGTTCACTGAATTGTTCTTTTTCCAAGATGGAATGATTGCACACCATACATCTTTTATAACGTTCAAAAACAAAAGACAAAAAGAAAACAAATGAAAAAAGAATGTATATACAAGTTAGAATTTCATTTCTATAAGCCACACAAGGTCAAAAGTAGATATACAGACTCAAATAAACACTACCACACAGAAGGTTGGACATTCAGTGGTTTTTCTCTTTTTACTACTTTATACATTGTAGATACAAACTGAAGACATAAAAAATATGGAATTATGTAGCAAAGAAAAAGTTGATAAATAACTTCAAATAGATTCATCAAAGACTCACCACTGCTGAGGATCAATGCTGAGGCATCAGCCTTAGAAACCACAAGTTAACTGCACCTCAGATTAGAGCCCAGATAAATGCCACACAGTAGCAGATACATCTCTACATCTCTACATCAACTGTTCAGAGGAGACTGTGTGAATCAGGCCTTTATGGTCACATAGCTGCTAAGAAACTTCAACTAAGGAAAAGCAACAAGCAGAAGAGATTTGTTTGGACCAAGAAACACAAGGAATGGACTTTAGACCAGTGGAAATCTGTGCTTTGGTCTGATGAGTCCAAATTTGGGATCTCTGATTCCACCTGCTGTGTCTTTGTGGGAAGCAGAAAAGCTGCATGGTACATACACAGTTCCCATCGTGAAGCATGGAGGAGGTGGTGTGATGGTGCTTTGCTGGCGACACTGTTGGGGATCTGGTTTGCATTTAGTTGGACCATCATTTATTTTTCAACAGCATAAATGACCCCAAACACACCTCCAGGGCTGTTTGACCAAGAAGGAGAGTGATAAGTGCTGCACCAGACGGCCTGGCCTCCACAGTCAGCAGACCTAAACCCAATCAAGATTGTTTGAGGTGAACCGCAGAGTGAAGGCAAAAGGGCCAACAAGTGCTCAGCATCTCTGGGAACTCTTTCAAGACTGTCAGAAAAAAATCTCAGGTGATAACCTCACGAAGCTCATGGAGAGAATGCGAAGAGCAAAGGGTGGCTATTTTGAAGAATCTAAAATATAAAACATGTTTGGAGTTACATCACACTTTTTGTTTACTACGTAATTATAATTCATGGCTGCCTTTCCTCATAACAGCCATCCTTCAAGATTCTCTCCATTTAAAGCAATGCATTATCAGGGATTGTAACATCTAGTCCTTTTACTGAATCATAATTACCATATATCTGCAGGATAAGCAGATGCCAACTTACATTGTCCACCGAGGTCGCCAAACTTCTGCAGAGTCAATCGCTACAGACTTCCAATCTTCATGTGGCCTTCAGATAAGGTCAACAACAGTGCATAAAGAACTTCATGGAATGGGCTTCCATAGACGAGCACCTGGATCCAAGGCTTACATCACCCAGTGCAACGCAAAGCATCAGATGCAGTGATGTAAAACACTCCCCCACTGGACTCTAGAGCAGTGGAAAAGTACTCTCTAGAGGTAATCATGTTTTTCGGTCTGCAAGCAATTGGATGTATATGGGTTTGGCGGTTGCCAGGAGAACAATAAAGAGTGGGCTGACATCATATTAAACCTTATGCAAGGAATGAGAATGGGATGTCACTCAAGTTCATGTGTGTGAAAGCAGATAAGCATACGTTTCTGATAATATAGTGCATGTTTGGAAAGTTAAGTGGGGTTTCTCTCACCCCAACCGGCTGCGGCAGATGGCCCCGCCCCTCCCTGAGCCTGGTTCTGTTGGAGGTTTCTTCCTGTTAAAAGGGAGTTTTTCCTTCCCACTGTTGCCAAAGTGCTGCTCATAGGGGGTCATATGATTGTTGGTTTTTTTCTCTGAATGTATTATTGTAGGGTCGACCTTACAATATAAAGCGCCTTGAGGAGACTGTTGTTGTGATTTGGCGCTGTATAAATACAACTGAACTGAATGGAAAGTCCTTAATGTAATAATTAGCAAATCCTCAAAATGCATCCAGCCTAAAGATGGCACGTGGAAAAATTCCATGAAAAACATTAGACAGGCTTGGATAAAGAATAAAAGAGCTGAGGTCCTTAGTCCTAAAGAACATATCCAACTAATGGAACCAAAATCAGCATTCTGTACTCAATGAGCTTTATATTTAAATCCAATAAGACTCATTCACATGCCTCACAGGTGGAGCATAGTCAACTAGAATCAGACAGGGGGTCTCAATCAGACACAAACAAGCACATTAAAACTTAACAAATGTTTTCTAAACACATAAATTGATATCAATTGGGGTTTTGTTTACTCAAACATAATATTTCTCTATAGCAGATGGTGAGAGATAGCAGGATAGCACAGATTTTTGTGAAACTGATGTTTATCCATTTGCAGTTATATTATAACACCCCCCAGTGGGCTTGTTACTGGGTGTAATAAGTAACCTGTGCATAATAGCTTAACTTTTAGGTGTGTTGTGTCAATATCTTATGCCAAGTCCTTTAATTTTATTATGATTACACCTTAGTTGCTTAGATTGTGTTGGATTCACCTTCGTCTTAGTGACGCTGTGACACACCATGAGTAAAACAGGTTGCTGCCTTGATGACAGTCGTCCTCTTAGTAAATAGACCAGATATCATTTTGAAATATAAATTGATGTGCATCTCCATCCATTCACACCTATAAATAGATTTTTGGTTTTTCAAGCTTGGCGACTGTGCCACAAAATAACGTTTTTATTTTTTCCGCCTCCAGATACCCTGCTATACTTGCACAGAGTTTCACAACATTACCACGTCATAACGTTATAATAAAATAAAATTGTGAAACCTCTCTCCAGTTATGAATCTCTGTCTTAGTGCAATGGCAAGTATATTTCCTGTTTCACCTGTTCCTGTCGTTGCTGGAACAGAGAACAACAACCACCATTGTTAGCAGTCTCTGACTGACATGTCTCGTTATTTGTCACTTGTAGTACAGGTGAGACATATAATTATAATTATGAGTTTTGTAGATATTCCATTATAACTACCATAGACGCCAAATGAAACTGGAAACTGTTACATTTGCTCTGACAGAATGTGTCTGGCCCTCCCCCACGTATTTCCAAACTTCTTTGCCCTAGCCATGCACTCCGCCTTTGTAAACATATGCGAAAAAGTGGGTCCATGTCTAAGCAGCTTCTATAGAAGTGCAGGTGGCCTTGTGCTTCTGTCCATATAGTGCATTTCATTCATTACCTAAACCAACTCAAAATTATTGCTGTCGCCAGTCACAATGAAAGCAATATCCCCAAGAAATAAGAAAAAAAAATCCATTAAAGACCAAACACAAGACTTCAAAAATTCATCTGGAAATTTCATTACAATATACCTGTAACGCTTCTCAGTCATCCAGGTCATGGTGATCCAAGAAGCTTGGAAAAAAGTGACGGGACTTCTATACATTTCTTGAAGATGTTTCACTTCGCTTAAAGAATTAAAGAAAGTCAGTCGCTTTTCTTTCCAAGCTCCTTAGGTAACACACCTGCCCCCAAGGCAGGTGTGTTACCCAGAGGTATGTGGGTGTGGCAAATGAAGTAGTGTGTGTTACTTTAATGAAGTAGTGATCAGGGTGAGGGTGCATTGTTAAGTAGTCCCACAGCGTGGGGAAAGAAACTACTGTCATGCTGTGAGGTGTTGCTTCTGATGGGCAGCTTTCCACCAGAGGGGAGTGTCACAAACAGTTCATGACCAGGGTGTGAGGGGTCGGCAGCAATCCTCCTTGCACTTCTTAGTGTGTTGGTGGTGTACAGATCTTGTAGGCAAGGCAGGTTGCACCCAATCACCTTCTCAGCAGAGCAGATGACATGCTACTGTCTGCCTTTGTCCTTGGTAGAGGCAACAGCATGCCAGATGGTGACAGAGGAGGATAGATTCACTGATGGAGAAGTAAAACTGCACCATTAATGACTTTGGCAGTTTTTGTTTATTTTTGCCAGCTGGTGCAGGAAGCACATTCTCTGCTTTGATATCCCTCTGCTGGGATATGATAGTTCCCAGGAATTAGGAGGAGTTCCTGGGCTAGTAGTTGTTTTACTGCCTGCCCATTTCCAGAGAGAAACAGAGTCACGAGCTGAAAACTGCTGTTGTAGCAGTTGAATACTGAATAACTATGGCCTTGGATATGGATTGTAGCAAAGGGTCTCAACACTTAACGCTCCAATGTGTAATGGACGCAACCGCCTAATGAAGCTAACTGAACCACGTCCACAAAAGGCAGAGAAGCGACCCTGAGGCCACCAAAGTGGAAGCCATTCACTACTTGACTCAGCATGTAATTAATTTGTGTGAATGTCTTTAATATACTGCTTAGAGATGGTGGTGACCAATGACTGCAGAAAACAGTCATTGGTGGTGGCGCTCAAAGTGGAATGGCTAAATTCTTATCAGTCCCTAATGTGTATATACAAATACTCGTATTTGATTTTTTTTTACTCTATAAAGAATTTTCAGTACTTTACAATAACAGTCAATTTTAATTTATAATTGCATTCATAAATTATTTATTATAAATTATATTTATTTGTAATTTAGGCACATACTTACCAGCGTACCACTGTAACACTAGATCCAAACTTGCATAAGAGATTTTATATTTATAGCCTACACAGCAGTGTAGTGATACTTACCCCATCAATGCGCGGTGTCCCAGCACTGCACACCACACAGCATGCTTGTTGAATCAGCTCCCTGGCAACGTCCTCCTCTCCATCTTCATATGCTGCCTGGATGTTTTTAAAAGTGGGGTGAGTTAGCAGTGTGGAACAGGGCCCAGTATCCTCCACCAATGACACCTTTGCTCCCATATCCTCCCCAGGGCCTGTCAGGAAACAGGACAGTCAAAAAATGAAAAGAGAAAAAATAAAGTGCATTTGTAACTAGGATCTGGACTTTACAGAGGCCTGTGGCCGGTTAAACACTGTATTACTGTAACCCTGTTATTAGCATGCACCCAGAACTGGGTCATCTTATTTAAAGAGTACGCTCATGGTATGAGCTAAAGGGGTTTTGTGTCTCTCACCGACAGACCACAGTACGTCAGGCTGAAGGACATCACGTCTGACACTGTGGTCAGCAGCACAGGAGCACCACAGGGAACTGTGCTGTCCCCTCTTCTCTTCACCCTGTACACCTCTGACTTCTGCTACAACTCTGAATTATGCCACATTCAGAAGTTTGCAGACGACACAGCCATCATGGGGTGTATCTGGGATGATCAGGAAGAGGAGTACAGAAGTCTGGTGAGGAACTTTGTCGCATGGAGTCACACAAACCACCTGCAACACCTCAAAGACTAAGGAACTGGTTGTGGACTTCGGGAGGTCTAGAGCAGGTCCACTGCCGGTTCAGATAGAGGGGGAGGAGGTGGAGGTGGTCAACAAGTACAAGTACCTCGGGCTGTGGGTGGACAATAAACTGGACTGGTCATGCAACACAGAGCACCTGTATAAAAAAGCCCAAAGCCGACTGTACTTCCTCAGGAGGCTGAGGTCTTTTAACATCTGCAGGAAGCTCCTGAGGATGTTTTACCAGTCGGTGGTTGCTGGAGTACTTTTCTATGCTGTGGTGTGCTGGGGGAGCAGCACAGCAAAGAGGGACTCATCCAGGCTGGAGAAACTGATCAGGAGGGCTAGCTCTGTGGTCGGCATGAAGCTGGACACTCTGGTGACAGTGGCAGAGAAAAGGACACTAAAGAAACTGATGGACATTATGGACAATGCTGGGCATCCTCTGCACACGGCCATTAACAACCAGAAGAGTCTGTTCAGTGACAGGTTGCTTCTCCCCAAGACAAGAACTAACAGACTTAAAAACTCCTTTGTCCCACACGCCATCAGACTGTTTAACTCCTCTCTGGAGGGGAGAGGGAGGGGAAACAGGAGGACAAAGGAGGGGGGAACAACTAAGCTGTAGTGCCTCTTCACCTCACTGTACAATACCTTTTGTGCAATACTTTTTGTAAATAGTCAACAGTGCAATAGACTCAATACTTGAAATGTGCAATTCACTTGTATTTTTATTCCTATTTATCCCCTTCGTATATTTTATTTATATTGTCTCTGTGTGTATATATATATATATATATATATATATATATAAAAAAAATATTCTGTAACTTCTGTCGGTGCTGTGCTTTTTTGGAAATCGAATTTCCCAGAGGAACCCACCCGAGGGATTAATAAAGTTCTATCTAATCTAATCTAAAGCACAACAAAGATTGTCTCTGATGGCAGATGTTAAGAAGCACTTTTTACTGTACTTCTATACATCATTAAAAAAACATTACTATTTAAAAATGGGGAAAAAACCCAAACACTAATATTCTCGTATCAATGTCAACATTCAAGATTCCACTCAGATTTTTATTATTTAAAGAAAAAAGAAATGCATGCTGTTAATTCTGGAGTTGCACAGGGAACTCAAATGCCTGTGCAGGTTCTCATCCAGGTCGTGGTAACCCAAGGAGCTTGGGAAGAAAAGCAACCAGGCTTCTTGTTCTTTAAGTTTCTTGAAGACATTGAAAAGCTTCTTCTGTTTTAAGACCAAATGGTGGACAGTTCGAGGTATTTCCAGGCACCTTAACATCCACTCACATCTTGCGTCAGTTGATCTCAATGGGTCACATGACAGGCTGAGGCAATGGTTTCACCTGAAACTTCTGCTAATAATGACCCACATGCTTTTCACACCTTATAAGACAATGTTCTGCTTCTAAATTCAGAAAAAACAGATTATTGTACTCGGCCTAAAAAACGGACAATTATGGTATCCAACCAGATACTTCCTCTGGGTGGCATAAACTTGGCCTCCACGAACACTGTCAGGAATCTTTGAATTGGTTTTGACCAGGATGTGTCCTTCAATGTGTATTTTAAAAAAATATTTAATACTACTTTTTTCCACTTGCACATTTGCATGCCAAGTATCATTGGCCAAGATACAAACCGCGAGTTGGTCTCTGATGCATCCATAGAGAAATACCCCTCAAAACCATTACAAATGCATATTATATGATCTACAAGTGTAAACAAAGATTGACAAATTTGTACAGTGAATTAGCCTAAGGAGCTTGGAAAGAAAAGTTTCTGGACTTCTTTAAGTTTCTTGAAGGCGTTTCATTTCTCATCCCAGAAGCTTCTTCAGTTCTAAGACCAAATGGTGGAAACTCCCAAATTTAAGGCTTTTTAGGAGTGATCCTAAGAGGGTCCTGGACCCCCAATTGATCCTCTGCCTAATCACACGAGCCAAAGTGTGAAAACGGGTGTGGGTCACAATCACCCAAGGTTTCAGGTGAACCCATTGTGAGACCTTGCCCCAGCCTATCATCTGACTTACTGATCAAATGACCCAAGATATGAGTGGGCATTAGGCGTTGTGTGTTGTGCCATGTGTTTATGAAGTGGCTGTTTGGTCTGAGCATTCCTCGCTGCACTGTACAGCATACACTTGTTGTTACGTTTGTTTTTGGGAGTGTTTTTCTTTCGGATGAACCAATTTCTATCTCAGTGTGTGGCTGAGTCTGAAGTACACTGGGATGTTGTGCTTGGAAAAGACTCATGAGTTTCTCTAACAAACCTGGTACATAAGGGATGACAATATTGTTCTGCTTGTCTTAATGTAGCCAAAAACTGGAAATGAAAACAAAACTTAAAAGTGAAAAAGAGAATTTTATTTATAACTTTAATGAGCCCGTAGCATTTCACAGTTCTCTACTTGACGACATTTGGGCCAAAAAAATTAAGCTCGCATATGTGTGCCAAAATCCACAGTTCAAGGTATAGTCGCCTGAGGCTGGATCCAAAAACAAGTCAGATCACCATGTTAAAGTGCCCACCGAACAGCAACTACAAGTTATGATTACAGTTTCTAAGCTGTAAAAAAGAAGAAGAAAAATGGCAACCATCAGAGCTGCCCCCTATTAGATTTCAAAGTCCCATGTCGCTGTGTTATCAAATTATTCAATTCACAAGATTTTCAGAAAACTTGACCTCTGACCATGAGGTTGAGGTCACTTAGATTCGAGCTCATCCAAGATCTTTTTAATTAGATTCACCTATGGTGTCAATTTACTGTTTCCTTGTACTCTGGTAATCACATTCACAAACTCAGACATCTATACCACCCGCTTGCTCCGTGGGTTGATGACAATAAACCATCTGCATCTACAGCTGAGGGGAAAAATTTATAGTCAAAAAGCTGTTTTGGACGATAGCTTCCATAATCAAGACAAGTTCCCAGAGCACAAGAGCCCAAAGAGGATGACTGCAGAGGCAATCGCACCACCCACCAAGAGAAGAGCTGAGAGGCCCAGGAGGGGTCACCCAGGCCCCAGCAAACAGCTGCTGGGAGGGAGCCAATACACACCCGGGCACCCAGACACAGAACCACCAATGCACCAGTGGGCGGGGGCATCAACCAGGGAGTGTTATTGGGTGGGGGATTTTTAGTGCAACTGGGAAACTGGGCTGTAATGAAGGTGTGATGTACTTCCCTAAAAATGCTACCATATAAGACAGAACAATTTAGAGCCATTGCCAAAATTCTGGAAATTAGCCACCTGAACAGCAGTGTTACTCCACAAAAGTAAATTATTACACATGTTTTCTGACTTTTCTTCATGCAGTCTATTACTCAATTACTTGCTGGCGAAAGTAATTTGTTACACCACTCTCTCGTTACTCTGAAAAATCAACTAAAACGCATTGTCACATATTTACCAGCCTATAAAACAAATCTTTTGTTACAGTTGCACACATCAACACAAATCTCTATCCTAGTAAGGACAGATATGCAATCTTTCCTTCAGTTTTTTTGTTTGTTTTTTTACACTCATATGAACAGAGAACCTGTAAAACACAAAGCAAGCATGCATATCAGCCCAAAGATACTTTAAAGCGACCGCCACAGTGATTCTACTTCAGAACCATGAACAAGTAGAAATAGGCTTTAACCCTGGCTGCTCCTCACTGCTTGTGTTACCTGTTGAAGATCAGGCTCTGGCTGATGAATGTTTTATTTTTTGTGAGTAGGAGTAGCGCACTACTGTGATCAATGAACTTCCTCAGGGATTAATAAAGTTTGTTTAATCATTTCTTTTCTGTGTGCCCGGCACACATGTAGCTGAAGAAGCTTTGTAACTGTAATGTGCAGGACTGTGTTACATTATTGGGTGAGATTCCTTTGTGATAAGGAAAACCTGCCCAGATTGATGGGTTCCTAACTTATATATTATTATGTCTGTGAAGGTTCTCAGTCATCCAGGTCATCGTAGTCAAAGGAGCTTGCAAAGAAAAGCGTCTGGACTTCTTTAAGTTGCTTGAAGACGTTTCACCTCTCATCCGAGAAGCTGCTTCAGTTCTAAGGTCAAATAGTGGAGAGTCTTCAAGCAACTTAAAGAAGTCCAGACGCTTTTCTTTGCAAGCTCCTTTGACTATATATTATTATGCAAGTTTATAAAGTTTAAGCAAAATGTCTTTTTTTTTTTCTTCTTCTTCTTCTTTTTTTTTAACGCTAAATTAATTTGAATGTCTGTCGTATTATAGTCAGGAAGTCAAAAGATACAAACACATTAGGTTCCTCGTTACAGTGGGGAAAAAAAGAGTAATCAAATTGACTACAAACCAGTTTACAATGTTCCACTGTTCTCCTACCTAATCCCACGTCATCTATTATCATTTGCCACACACTGCAGAGTGAAACATGCTGTATTTGGCAGGAAGAAAATCTAGAAGATGCTTACATGTGTTAAGCGAGATGTCAGGGTGCACAGTTTACTTCACATACAAATGGCAAAAAATAACACTTTTGAAACCATCATAGTTTCAGTTCTTCTTTTTCTAAAAGAAAGAAGTGCTGCTGCCACTTCACACATAGCTACATTTCAGTTTGCAGTAACGTCCTTTCTCAACCTGCCTCATGAGGCCACGACTGCATCAAGAAAACCAAGCAAACCAGCCATGTACATAAGAGAGACACACATAAGATGCTGGGAAGGTTACTTACTGCTTTTTTGCTCCATGTTGCTGGGAATGTCTCCAGAGTCCCGGTGAAGACCAACAGACCAGTAGGACATTCTTCTTGGAGCTACTAGTTAGGTTAACCACTGTTAAAGGAAAGAGGAGGCCTAAATATACCTGTCAGCCTGCACACAGACAAGGTTGCTGTGATGTAGAACAAACACATACTCTTTGAATTCATTAAAAAAGGTCATTCTACCAGTTGATTAGGCACAATTAGCTGTGCAGCCCGAATAATACAAAACAACAACTAAGTGTGCTAAAAGATCAAAATCAAAGAACAGACTTTCAGGTTGAATTCAAAGTATTGAACAAAGGCATTGCATGAAATGTTTAGTATTTGGAGAAATTGTGAAGCGCAGGCCACAATTTAACAAAAATCTTATTGGCCCATTTAACAGAATACATAAAATCATTAAATATGGATTGTTTTTAATACTTGGATGAAAGTCCTTAGTCCTCATAACTATCTAAAGTATAAACTCCCTTGAGATGCTCTGCCAGGCTTATACTACAGTTATCTTCTGTTGGAGCGACCGGGGCTCAGGGGGTTGGGAATCGCATCTGTAACCGGTTCGATCCCCGGGCTCTCTGTCCTGGTCGTTGTGTCCTTGGGCAAGACACTTTACCCTTCTGCCTACAGGTGATGGCCAGAGGGGCCGATGGCGCGATATGGCAGCCTCGCTTCTGTCGGGGCAGCTGTGGCTACAACTGTAGCTGCCTCCACCAGTGTGTGAGAGTGAATGAATAGTGGCATTGTAAAGCGCTTTGGGTGCCATGAAAAGCGCTATATAAATGCAATCCATCATTATTGTTGTTGCTTGCGGTTCTCTCTGCCTTCAGTCAACACGCTGTCATCCATTTGCACATTGTAGCGTTGCCCTATACATTTGACATGATATGGCTAAATATGAGCAAGAAGTATGGTGCTGTAGGATTATCCTACTACTCCTACCAGGACTCACATCATCAATAACCACATGTGTTTGATGGGGGCACAGAGGTAGAGAGGATGCCAAGCTGCTGTGTCTGTGTTCCAATTCTGATCCCCAAGGATCCCCAGAAGGAACCGGTTTCATCTAACTAACAGCCAATAACCTGCCTCAGGACCACATGTAATGTCCTATCAGGCATCATAGTGCCTAAGATAAACAGACATATGGCTCACTACACGAGCAGAGCACTAAAAGGATGGTGATGTCGCGAACAACACTAGAGGCCAACTTCAAGCCAACAGCACAAGCTGCCAAGTGTGGGATTTACCAAGGAGATGTCCTGTCATCAGTACAGACAGATATATATCGTTACATCGAACAGCCCTATATCCTGATAAATATTTTGGTCATATCGCCCTGCTCTACCAACTACAGCAGTTGTTAATAGTCAAAACTGAGGAATCGCACAACCAGAAGACAACACTGCAGTAACACAGGACAGCTACAAGCACCTGGGAATCGCACAGGTAAATGGGAACCATGAAGAGACTACTAGGAAAGCGACAAACACCAAATACCTGCAGAGGGTCAGGCAATGTCCCGAGAAGTCGGATGATTGGGAAGGACAAGATCTGGGCAATCTACGCCTACACCCTACTGTTAGTCAGATACCCTGTTGGCCATAGGAAGCACAGACAAGGAAGCTCCTTACAGAGTTTCACCCCAAGTCCAGCACCTTGAGACTGTACAGTAAACGGAAAGGAGGAGACTGAGCACTAGTGGGAGTCATAACCAGTATCTAGCATGAAATACCAAACATCCAGGTGCGCATCTGGAAGATGGCCTATAACTGTGCTTAGTAAATACCTCAGGCAACAGAAAGCTGGAAGGACAGGCCCCTGCATGTGTTCCATGCTGCATTTTCTAGCGTTAGTCTGGAGTGCCAACATGAGGTATAACGACTGTGACTGTAGCCGCTGACAGTCCAAATGTCTGTGCATGTCTCTGCTGTGTGTAGCTGCGCAGCAATTTTTATACCCCTAGCCAACTTCTGAATAATATCGATAATAACAACAACAACAATGACTGCTGGAACACAAGGTGCTTTCATTTGTGGGACATGTCACAGAAAATGGGGCAGACTTTGAAAAACAGCTTTGTTACTTTTTTTTTTTTTTAACAGTAACTCTGTCAAAAAAAGAGTTAAAAAAACAAATCACGACAACTGAGTTAGTGGTTCCTGCTTACCACGAGACACAGCACGTCTTAGCACCGCATTAATATCCAACTTACCGCATGCCTGAAAGGTCCAGTGAGAGGCAGAGAGGGTTTTGCAGCGTTGCTGTATATACCAGCCGCGGATTACCTCACAACAATCTTTTACTGGACTTCCTGATTCCACGAAAAAACTTTCCACTCCGGACGAATTTTGAGCAGTCGGGTTGTTTAACACAGAGATTTCCGGTATTAATTTTCAAAATAATATGGATGCCTGGTGTGTTTTTCAAAATAAGGTCCAGAAGGGTTGTAAAGGCTTGTAGAAACGCTTTTGCCCATCAGAGTATGCTTGTAGCTCATAATTATAAAGCCTGGACGGTTTGCCACTTCATTTTACCCGTTAAAGTATGCTTGTAGGTAACATTCACAAAGATAGCATGGTTTGGCACTGACTTTTAGCGGTTCAAGTATGATTCTAGCTCATATTCACAAAGGTAGGATGGTTCGCCACTTAATTTCGTGTTGTGCGCATGCGCAAAAACAACGGTTAGGCTGGTTCCCCAGAACACCTGTTGAGGTCTGAAATTGGCATTTTCTTTTTCAGGGATTGTGCAGATTTGATAAGTGTTTTTTTGCGATCGTTGTTTTGTTGCATGATCCAGTTTTAACCTAAGCTTGGTCTCGTGGACTGATGGCCTCACACAGTGGTGTTTTTGATATGGGCGACACGGCGAGGTGCGCCTGCTGCTTGCCGCACAGGGAGGAGGGGCGAGGGATTCTCTGGCATTTAATAACCAGCTCGCAAAATAAAAGTAAATAAAAGAAAGCAACAACCACAAAAACAGAATACATTATGATATAGATTTATAATTTGCACCGATGTGTTTTCTAAATTCTGTCACACATATGCGAAAAGTGAGCCCTCAGTGCGCCTGCTTGCTGCCGATGCTGTGCTGCTGAGGTCTATCACACAACCTCTCGAAAGGGGAGGGGGCAGGGTGCTTCCAAATAGAGCACATTTCATTCATAATGTTGTCAGTTCAAGCCTATTATGTATTAATTATTTCTTCCTGGGCTGTACGAAATCCCAGAAAAAACCCCCTATACTAATCGAATCTCTGCACTAAGGTGTAGGTCTGTTAGGTTATGTTGTGGTGATTTTCGGGTTTGGGGATGGGTGTTGATACTGGAGTGCAAAATGAACACCAGCGGAAGATTGACAAGAAAAGGTTAAAGCCATCAGGTGCTCAGTGTACAAAAAAAAGAGAAAAAAGGAGGAGGAGAAACTATCAAAAGATACAGGTAAGCAGATGTGTCATTGGATAATGACAGGTATTATGTATAACATGTATCCTGAACAAGATAACATTTCTGCTTACGTTTGTTAGCCACTGGTCTATCTTAGTAAGCAGTAGACAGACACTGATTGTTGATTTGCCTCCTATTGTCATTGTATGACAAATCATAATGGCTGCTTGTTAGCCATTTGCATACTCTCTCTCTCTCTCTCTCTCTCTCTCTCTCTCTCTCCACACACACACACACACACACACACACATACATATATGTATATATATATATATATATACATATATATACACATACACATACACACACACATATATACATATATATATATATATATATATATATAGATCCGGGCCATCAACACATACACACATACACACATACGCCCTGCCCGTGATCAGGTACCCTGCTGGGGTAATAGGCTGGCCAAAGGAGGAGATAGAAGCCACTGACATAAAGACAAGAAAGCTCCTGACCATGCATGGAGGGTTTCACCCCAAGTCCAGCACCCTGAGGCTGTACGCTAAGCGGAAGGAAGGGGGCCGGGGACTGGTGAGTGTCAGCACCACAGTCCAGGATGAGACAAGGAACATCCAAGAATACATTGGGAAGATGGCCCCAACTGACCGAGTGCTCAGTGAATACCTCAGGCAGCAGAAACCCAAGAAAGAGGAGGGAGACGAGGAACCATCATGGAAGGACAGGCCCCTGCACGGTATGTACCACCGGCAGATAGAGGAGGTGGCTGATATCCAGAAATCCTACCAGTGGCTGGACAAAGCTGGACTGAAAGACAGCACAGAGGCACTAATCATGGCAGCACAAGAACAAGCTCTGAGTACAAGATCCATAGAGGCTGGGGTCTATCACACCAGGCAAGACCCCAGGTGCAGGCTGTGTAAAGATGCCCCAGAGACAATCCAGCACATAACAGCAGGGTGCAAGATGCTAGCAGGCAAGGCATACATGGAACGCCATAACCAAGTGGCCGGCATAGTGTACAGGAACATCTGTGCCGAGTATAACCTAGAAGTCCCGAGGTCAAAATGGGAGATGCCCCCAAGGGTGGTGGAGAATGACCGAGCTAAGATCCTGTGGGACTTCCAGATACAGACGGACAAAATGGTGGTGGCTAACCAACCGGACATAGTGGTGGTAGACAAACAGAAGAAGACGGCCGTAGTGATCGATGTAGCGGTTCCGAATGACAGCAATATCAGGAAGAAGGAACACGAGAAGCTGGAGAAATACCAAGGGCTCAGAGAAGAGCTCGAGAGGATGTGGAGGGTGAAGGTAACGGTGGTCCCCGTGGTAATCGGAGCACTAGGTGCGGTGACTCCCAAGCTAGGCGAGTGGCTCCAGCAGATCCCGGGAATAACATCGGAGATCTCTGTCCAGAAGAGCGCAGTCCTGGGAACAGCTAAGATACTGCGCAGGACCCTCAAGCTCCCAGGCCTCTGGTAGAGGACCCGAGCTTGAAGGATAAACCGCCCGCAGGGGCGTGCTGGGTGTTTTTTTTTTTTTTTTATATATATATATATATATATATATATATATTAGGGGTGCAACAACACTCGTATTGATATTGAACCGTTCATACAGTGCTTTTGGTTCGGTACACATACAGTGGGGCAAAAAAGTATTTAGTCAGCCACCGATTGTGCAAGTTCCCCCACCTAAAATGATGACAGAGGTCAGTAATTTGCACCAGAGGTACACTTCAACTGTGAGAGACAGAATGTGAAAAAAAAATCCATGAATCCACATGGTAGGATTTGTAAAGAATTTATTCGTAAATCAGGGTGGAAAATAAGTATTTGGTCAATAACAAAAATACAACTCAATACTTTGTAACATAACCTTTGTTGGCAATAACAGAGGTCAAACGTTTACTATAGGTCTTCACCAGGTTTGCACACACAGTAGCTGGTATTTTGGCCCATTCCTCCATGCAGATCTTCTCGAGAGCAGTGATGTTTTGGGGCTGTCGCCGAGCAACACGGACTTTCAACTCCCGCCACAGATTTTCTATGGGGTTGAGGTCTGGAGACTGGCTAGGCCACTCCAGGACTTTCAAATGCTTCTTACGGAGCCACTCCTTTGTTGCCCGGGCGCTGTGTTTTGGATCATTGTCATGTTGGAAGACCCAGCCTCGTTTCATCTTCAAAGTTCTCACTGATGGAAGGAGGTTTTGGCTCAAAATCTCACGATACATGGCCCCATTCATTCTGTCCTTAACACGGATCAGTCGTCCTGTCCCCTTGGCAGAAAAACAGCCCCATAGCATGATGTTTCCACCCCCATGCTTCACAGTAGGTATGGTGTTCTTGGGATGCAACTCAGTATTCTTCTTCCTCCAAACACGACGAGTTGAGTTTATACCAAAAAGTTCTACTTTGGTTTCATCTGACCACATGACATTCTCCCAATCCTCTGCTGTATCATCCATGTGCTCTCTGGCAAACTTCAGACGGGCCTGGACATGCACTGGCTTCAGCAGCGGAACACGTCTGGCACTGCGGGATTTGATTCCCTGCCGTTGTAGTGTGTTACTGATGGTGACCTTTGTTACTTTGGTCCCAGCTCTCTGCAGGTCATTCACCAGGTCCCCCCGTGTGGTTCTGGGATCTTTGCTCACCGTTCTCATGATCATTTTGACCCCACGGGATGAGATCTTGCGTGGAGCCCCAGATCGAGGGAGATTATCGGTGGTCTTGTATGTCTTCCATTTTCTGATGATTGCTCCCACAGTTGATTTTTTCACACCAAGCTGCTTGCCTATTGTAGATTCACTCTTCCCAGTCTGGTGCAGGTCTACAATACTTTTCCTGGTGTCCTTCCAAAGCTCTTTGGTCTTGGCCATGGCGGAGTTTGGAGTCTGACTGTTTGAGGCTGTGGACAGGTGTCTTTTATACAGATGATGAGTTCAAACAGGTGCCATTCATACAGGTAACGAGTGGGGGACAGAAAAGCTTCTTACAGAAGACGTTACAGGTCTGTGAGAGCCAGAGATTTTCCTTGTTTGAGGTGACCAAATACTTATTTTCCACCCTGATTTACCAATAAATTCTTTACAAATCCTACCATGTGGATTCATGGATTTTTTTTTTCATATTCTGTCTCTCACAGTTGAAGTGTACCTCTGGTGCAAATTACTGACCTCTGTCATCATTTTAAGTGGGGGAACTTGCACAATCGGTGGCTGACTAAATACTTTTTTGCCCCACTGTATGTATCGAACAATACAAAATTTTTAATTTACTTTATCAATTTTCCTTCTGACGATGCTGTCTGTGTTGAGCGCTCAGTGGATCTGCGTTCGACTACTCCGCCTAGGCTGCACTGTCGAGCGCAGATCCACTACTGCGCAGAACTAGCGTGTTAGCGCAGTTAGCTAGTTAACGTGTTGGCCGTCTAGCCCCATGCACGGGGCGATCCGCGGTAGCTCGTTAACGGAGATTTGCCGTGTTGTGGCGTTAACGTCATTTCAGATTAACGCTGACAGCACTAGTGGGAACACAACGAATATCACTGCACATTTACTCCGACAGCATCCTAGTGCAAAGACAAGTGGAAGCAGACAAAAACAACAAGCACGCATGCTACAAGCTTTACCCGAGTCATTTAGACAGCCGTTAGCACAGGATTCTCCTTATGGGGACCTGATATGTTTAATATGCTGCTGAGAATATAGCCCAGAAGAAGCGTATAGTGTAGCTTTTATTTTGAAAGAGCCATTTCTCTGTAATAAACTCTCTTTTCCAAAGATGAGTGATTCCTCAATCAGATAGATACTTTTGAGTTAAAATATATATTTATAATTTTAATAAATGACAAATTAGAAAGGCATGAACATTTTTTTGTATTGAAAAAATATCGAACCGTGACACCAAAGTATCGAACCGAACCGTGAATTTTGTGTATCGTTGCACCCCTAGTGTGTATGTATGTATGTATGTATGTATATATACATAAATATATGGGGAACTCAATGTGGATGTGGCGTACAATGCTAGAGGCCAGCTTCGAGTCAATAGCACAAGTCAGTACCAAATGCGGGATCTACCGAGGAGATGCTCTGTGTCCACTGCTGTTCTGCATGGGCCTGACATACATTCACTGATCCACAGCACCAGGATATACAGCAGTGACATCGGAATGCCGTTCGGACTGGAGAAGTCTATCTGGTTAAATTCAGTATGGTTCTGACAACAGTTTTCACAATAAAATATGTTAATGTACAATTCTTAATATGCTTTATGTGTTTATGGTCCCATATAACATGCTTGACTCAATAAATGGAAGGAGCCAGGTCCTGTGGCTGCAAAACAAGAGCAAATCATCACCTTTTCGCCACTACATTTGACAGCTGATGTGAGGTATTTGCGCTGTGTTTCAGCTTCACCATATGTAGCACTGTGCATTATGACTAAAAACACATTTATTTTGGTCTAGTCTGTCTGAAGACAATTGTTCCAGAAGTCTTGTGGCTTGATCAGATGACATTTTGCAAACCTAAGCCATGCTGCCATATTCTTTTTAGAGAAGAAACACTTTCAAATAAGTCTTAATCACATGGTCTCACCTCAGAATTAATTTGCTGGGACATTCAATCATTGGAAGATGTGACTAATTAAATGAATTCATTACCTGTCATAAATGTCCTTCATATCTCTCCACTATCATTCATTTGGCCAACTTCCTTAAAGCCTCTTCAGATATAAAGAAATCACATTCTTATAAAAAGAGGCTCACAAAAGTTGTATTTTATTTTGTTCATTCTGAATTTCTATCAAAAGTACAAAAGTATGAGAAAACAAGTGCTGCTACTTATGCAATGATAACATTCGTGCTATGACCAGTGCTGAAATGTAAAAGGCAAGGTCAATATTACCTTGTGTAGGACTGGAAACATTTGGTTATCTATATATTATATCTGAAATGAAATGAGCATCCTCCTCAGCAGCAAATATTTATATTAGATTAAATTCGGTCAGAACAAAAAAGTCAATTTGCATACATCAGGAATACTGTAAATGGATGGTATTTCTGCCCAGTCTCCCAAATAAAAACGAATGACTTTGTGGATGTTTTATTGGTTTGTGTCTCTCATAAAACCTTCTGTAAGGAAAAGAACAAACAAGGTTAACAGACACATCTATGTAGTCACCAGTGTTGGTCAAGTTACTTGAAAAAAGTAATCAGTAACTAACTACTGATTACTTCCCCCAAAAAATAATCCCGTTACTTTACTGATTACTTATTTTCAAAAGTAATTAATTACTTAGTTACTTAGTTACTTTTTAAAAACACGATTTACAACCTGAGTAGGTGATAAAGCGATAGATCTTTCAGCCCAATTCTACTTTTTCTGCATAATCCATCATACAAAATGTAATCAAATGGAAAAGTCTCTTTTTAAAACTCGTTTTATTAGTTTTAATCTTTTAATTTTATGCATGAAGCAAAAATTTAATTATATGCAACATTCTCTGACTGGAAGAAATTAGTTTAACATTTAAACTTATTTTCTACACATTCCAGCACATAAAATAAAATAATTTTTGTGTTTACACTCACTCTTTCAAATAGATGCAAGTAAAACACAGCAGAAAATAAATAAAGTCAAAACCTCAGCGGTCCTGTTGCTCTATTTTCACCTGTAAAGCAGGAGTGGGGCAGGCGGAGGTTTACCCTGGTGCAGGTGTGCCGCGGTCAGTGGAAGAATCCGCGAGTTTCTCTGTGAGTTTCCCATTACGTCGTAGCTACTCGGTGCTTGTTGGAAGTTTAGGGGTTTTTTTCGCTGTAAAAAGAAGTTTTCTTCCCACGCACAGCGGACACTAATGTTTTTGTCACTTTTTATGGAATCAAACTCAAAGTAAGGTCAGTACTTCCACGCTTTAAACGCTGCACGCTCATACTCTCTCCCACAATCGATATGTGATCCATTGTTGATCTGCAGACAGCTGTTGTCACGAACGTCGCACTCGCTTACGTCACTGTCGTGAGACATTCTCGCAAAAAATCATGGTTTTAGTAACGCAGTAACGCAGCGTTCCTACGGGAAAGTAACGGTAATCTAATTACCGTTTTTGCAATAGTAATCCCTTACTTTACTCGTTACTTGAAAAAAGTAATCAGATTACAGTAACGCGCCCATCTCTGCTTACAACAAGCAAACAAGTACTGAACAGGTAGTAAGTGGGGTGCAATGGGATGTCAGGGGCAGGGTGGTCTCAAACCGAGCAAAGAAGGTATTCAGCTCCTCTGCTAGTGTCAGGCTGACCTTTGAAGCTGGAGAGGGCTTGGATGCCTCTCCACACCTGGTGGGGGTTGTTGTGTGTGTATAAGCTCTCTATCTTCCTCCTGTAGGCCTCCTTGTACACTGTACACATGATCCGGTGTCCTGTCCCTACTTGTAGGAAACCTAACATGTTGGTGGAATTTGGGGAGTACAGATGTCAAACGTGCCTTATTGAAGTCCTCAGCAACAACATGGATGCCCTTTGGGTGTTCTTGCTGCTGTTTGCTGATGACAAGTTGGAGGTGGTTGAGGGCTGAGCTAACATTAGCATCAATGGGGATGTAAACAACAATAACTACGACTACCATTAGCTCGCCAGGTAGATAAAAGGACCTTCAGTCAATGGACATTCAGGTGTTTTTTGTTTTTTTTTTTGGTTCTTTGTTTTCTTTGATCCATTTTTCTCACATAGAATTTCACTTTCAATAGATTGTTGTATCTAGATAGTCACACTTGATGATATCACTGGTAAAAGAACCCTGAAAAAAAAAGAGCAGAGACAACTAATCAAATAACAAATCAAACCCACTGACAGCATCTTCGAGGACAGACCAAAGTTTATCAGCTTAGGATCATTGAGATCAAAGTGAGCTTTGGTTGTACACACAACTGAGATTTTTCCATGCTTAATTTACGTGCTGTGCTCTTTTGATAAGCTAGAATTCCCTGCCTAAACGAGTTTCTAATTTCAAACAATATACAGAACTCACTGTACTTCCATGGAGCTTCACAATAAATTATTGGGGTATTCTTTGAAAAATGAAATGAGACATCATCAGATTTATGTGCTGCCATAATACATTTACCTATGACAAAAACAAAAGTGGACCTTTTAGTGCTCTGATATCTCATATATTGCCCCTACACTGCTTTCAGCATAGTTTGTTTAAAACAAAATTTGGAGTGTGTGGGTGTTAGAGAATTGTGATGTGGTCTCGTGCAACAGGAAGTGCAGAGCACTCGATTTTCCCAGTTCTTCTCAGACGTTTTCTTTCACTTTGATCGTCACTGTTTTCACCTCAGAGTATTCAGCATAGCATATTCTCCACTGAGCGGACAGAGACAACACATGAGAAAAGTTAGAAAATACAGATCCAATAAATATAATGAAAGTGTATGAATAATGAAACAGCTGAGGCTTATACCCTCTAAAGCAGGGGTGTCAAACTCAAATACACAGTGGGCCAAAATTCAAAACTGGAACAAAGTCGCGGGCTAACATTAATATTTATTGAAACATATTTATTCCTCTAGATATAAGAATGAATCTTTTCTTATGGACTCAAACACGTTTTGCTGAAAAATTGAATATGGAACAAGCAAAGCTTAATAC
The DNA here is from genome assembly GCF_057381845.1 of Rhamphochromis longiceps. Classification (NCBI taxonomy): domain Eukaryota; kingdom Metazoa; phylum Chordata; class Actinopteri; order Cichliformes; family Cichlidae; genus Rhamphochromis; species Rhamphochromis longiceps. The sequence continues at coordinate 41,995,245 of NC_140557.1, read as the reverse complement.
TAAACAATATATATATTAGCTGTATAATACCAGCAGGCCAGCTCTGATAGTCATTTGGTATGGCTTCGCGGGCCAAATGTAATTAGGCTGCGGGCCAAATTTGGCCCGCGGGCCAGAGTTTGACACCTATGCTCTAAAGGGAGTCTGGGGGAGTGGGGTCTCTTTTTATTGACTGTCAGTTCTTTCATGTGTTCAGTAAAGATACAAACCTTTGCAACAGCCCATCCATGGTATAAATCAAATAAATAAACCATTTACTGATATTTAATTATTTGGTTTTCAGTTTGAGTAGAAATAAGCAAAGATTAACATTATAGTTAACCAGTGTTCATGTTCATTTACACAAACTTTAACTTGAACATCCCTCTGCTGTTAGGACCATAAACAGGGACTTTAAGGGACTTACCAGACAGTGCCAGTCTCCAGTGCTGCAGACACAGATAAAGCTTTGTCCACACTTTTTGTAAAGACTGCTGACACTAGGCCATACTGTGTGTGAGTTGCTCTCTCTATGGCCTCCTGTTGGCTCTTGAAGCTGAATATACATTGCTCTGGACCAAAGAAACAGGAACATATTAGTGAGCACCAGCCAGATGTAAAGCATGTAAAGTGGTTCCCAATCTACAACAGTGTATAACACTGAGAACAGAAAATGAATGAGAAATTGCATTTCTTGTTAGTTATTTATGACTATGTTCAGTACAGCAATGACTTTCTTTCTGTTTTTATACATTGTGGCGAGGTGTGGTTAAACAGCTGGTACTGTTTAAGTTACTCAATCAGTACCAGCCTACCTGCCCTGCCAGCCTCTATGGTGCTCAACCCACTGCACCACCCCTCTTATGCAACAGAGCCCCAAACCACACCCCGCCAGTGTATAAAACAGAAATAGAGTCTTTGCTTTATTGAACATAGCTAAGGGCCATGCAGCTATTTTGTTGTGTGTTTTCTTCTTTATCATTAGTAATGAAACAACGTTAACGTTAACTGCATTAACGCGGCAAATCTCCGTTCACAAGTTAGCACGGATCGTCCTGTGCGTGGGGCTGCACGGCATCAGCGCGTTAGCGCAGTTAGCTCGGTTAGCTCGTTAACACTCGACACATCATCAAGTGTGTCTGGGATTACATGAAGAGACAGAAGGATGTGAGGAAGCCTACATCCACAGATGAGTGATTAGTTCTCCAAGATGTTTGCAACAACCTACCAGCTGAGTTCCTTCAAAAACTACCTAGAAGGATTTATGTTATTTTAAAGGCAAAGGCTGATCACACCAAATATTGATGATTTAGATTTCTCTTTTGTTCATTCACTGCATTTTGTTGATTAATGAAAATAAGTGATTAACACTTCTATTTTTAAAGCAATCTTTGTTCACAGCCTAAAACAGACCCTTATTTTCCACAGTATAAGGCATACTTAAAATGCTTTAATTTTCTTAATTTCTTATAATCTGGTGTGCCTTATGTATGAATTCTTGTTGTGCTTACTGACCTCGAACCGATTTTATGTGGTACATGGCTCAAAAAACTGCCAATAAATGTTTAAGTACAACTTCGGTAAGCTACGAAGCCACACCACATGATGGATTGTCGGAGCATTATGACTACAGTAGTCAGAAGCCTTGCGGAGTAATCTGAGTCCAAAACTCCGTCCGTTTCAGGTCCCAAAGTCAAACGAACACTGCAGCATCACTGAGAGTTAAAACTGCCTAAATTCTTTCATCTTTAATAAAATAATGAGCATTGCTGCTTTACCTGGTGTAACAATTAAGTTAAACATCCCGGCATCCATGAAAACAGAATTTATTAAATTTAACAGAATTAGAAGTCAGCAGAACGTTAGCTCGCTAGTTTCCATCTAAATGTAATATACCATGTTCTGACTGAGAGATCGGTCAGACTGAGTCCACTGTTAGAGGCCAAGATCATTAAAAACCTTCACTAAAGCTATTTCTGTATGTGCCTATGTGCTCCAAAACCTGACTGAAACTCTTCAAATGAACCATTTCTCTGCACATAAGTTAGCTGTTTTACAAATACTATTCCAATAGTTTTTGAGATAAAAAGGAAGGTTAGTCTGTAATTAGCCAAGACAGCAGGGCCTTGGGTTAAATCCACACATACTATCTCCTTCACGTCTTTGTAGTGTTCATTTCTTATGCAGTGAGACAAATGCTTAACAAAAAAAATCCCCTGGATCACTGGTTAAGAGATAAAAAAAGAGTAAACAAGCAAAAGGAGAGCAACATAATAAACACAACACCATCGCAGTAAGTGTAAATAACAGTAAATACTAAATATTGAATACTGAATGTTATTGTACAGCACGCAAGAGCGACAGGGCACGCAATGTGCTTTGAGGTAGCAGCCAAGAAAGGTGCAGTTTGTGTCTGTGAACACCCGTATGTACACTTGTATGCACACCTGTGTGGATCAGCACGCTTGTGTTCAAAAGGTTTCTCCATGTAGTGATCTGCTAGGGGGTGTGGGGAGCCACAGCCCCGACCCCTAGGGCATGAAGCAAGCATGGAGGAGATCCAGGCCCCAGACATCCAGAGGCCCCCAGACTGCGAGAACCCAAGGAGGACCATCGGAGGGGCAACCATGGCACCCTTCTGAGAAGAGCTGAGGAGAGCCCAGACGAGGGGTTACCCGGCAGCCATGGAGCAAAAGCCAGAGGGGGCTGCAGTGACTTGCCCGTGGGCTCTGCGCCAGAGCAGACCAAGCTCCAGGCCCAGAGACCTGAGGGCCCCCCACCCTCCGGAAGTGGCCCGACCGAACCACAGGCGCCAGCCACCGGCAGGGAGTGTGGTGAGGGGAGATAGGCCTTCATGCCTTGGAGGGCGTGAGATGTTCCCAGAGGGGTGGAGTCTTAGACCCGACCTAACATATAGACACAGACGAACAGGCACACACAGACACAAACGTGCATTCCCACCCTCATGCTCACATATACAAACACTCGGCACTCATCCAACATGGAGACTGACACAAATTGACACTGTACACACAATCACACTCCCCAAATATACTCTATACCCCAGGTCCAGGTACCCTCACCCCTAGAGGGGGAAACCGCACCTAGACCCAGGAGATGTTACCCTTTTCCCTGGGGTGGACACAAGCAGACCACCCCTGGCTCCACAGTAGCAGGGAGGCCCTTCACTCCAGATGCCAATCGGACAGTGAGCTCCTCATCCCAGCCCCTCTGCTCCGATGGCTAACAGAGAATGGGGGTGAGTGAAGACCCCAAACCTCCCTCCACCCGCTCATATGTAGTGTTGCTGCGTGCTGTTCTAAAGTGTATTTAAAACATGGGAGGTCATGGTGCTTCCTGCCAGAGGACAACAGGTGTACTTGCTGTGTTGTCGGTTGCAATGTTAGATCACACGATCAGGAAGGGAATAAGCTGGAAAAAGGGCTCTCTTTTTACTGTTTCCCCTCCTGGAAGCAACGGGGGGCTCAGGTATCTGATGTTACCAAACAAAGACGGCAGGCCTGGATAGCAGCGGTGAGACGAGCTGATATCGAGTTCTCTGCCATCCCCAGTTTTTTGTTGGTGTGCTCCCCACATTTTCATTCCGGTAAGTTCTAAAGAAATTCATATTGCTCTTTATAGGCTTTTAGTTTTATTTTCAATGCGCCGAGGTCATAGAAAATTAGAACAAACACCCTAATGTGTGATGCAGCAGAACTATGTTCTGTTTATGGAGTAGCTTATCAACTCCTCCAGAGTAGCAAGTGGAATTTGCCTTTTTTGCGGACGGTGTGTTTATGTTTTCATCTAGAGCAATTTTGGGGGCAGCTGCTGAGGAGAAGTCAATGTTATGTGTAACCTCTGGCTGTATCTTGGTGATATGGTCAACGTACTCACAACGTGGAGGCTTAAAAACGGCCAAATCTTGTACCCAACCGTTTGTGAATTAGATGTGCGCCTCCAGGGATTTATAATTCCGAAACTGATTCGCCGTGTATGCGCTGACTCCACAGACAAGGTACGCGAAGATATCGGGATAGGACAACAGCGTTGGGTCGTCTGGGTTTCCACTCCACTGCCTTATTTCAAACGGGTCCACATTACCGATGCACACTATTTTTTCCAGTTACCGTCTCTTGGCGTCTGAGTGCAATCGGTCGTGATACAGCCCTTTTGCACCTATTATAAGCATGGTTCTGGCAGTCCTATTTCCAATACAGTGTGTTTGTTTTGATTCGTGGCCTTCTGACATGGCGCCGCGATCCTACAATGCACTGCAGCGTGACGTCAACTCCAAAGCCCTATATGTATGTGTTATGAGAGTGTGAGTAATGTGGATGTCTAGGTTGTGGAATAAAATTGAGGCACAGGCAGCCAGAAGAGGACAGAAGGGGAATGCATCCTAGTGACACACCTGCACCCCAAGGCCCTACATTATGGTGGGGATGGGGAGGGAAGAAAGGCAGGGGCCAGTTCCCCTGCTGACTCCAGTAGACACCCCTGCTCTCTGGAATCCACCAAGGTCAGGGGGCCCAGGCCCATCCGAACGGGGGCCCATGGCAGCACCGCCCTGCCCAACAGAACCTGAGGTCAAAGTCTGCCGCATCTGCAGAAAGCAAGTACTGCTCACCAACCTCTTCTTTCTCTGGCCAGCCCAGGGAATATAGTGTCCGAAGTTAAGCATTGTTTCTCCAGCTCCTTGGGGAATCACCAGCTTCAGAAGTGCGCCCACCTTGTTAGGAGATCTGGGTTGTTGACCCAGAGTTTTGAGTTCTCACTATTATTGTACTTTGATTTTGCCTTAATTTATCATTTCTAGTCTTTTGCTTTCTTTGTCAGAGTTCTGCCTTCTGGTTTCTGTTCTGTGTTCCACAGTTGCTTTCTCCCCTGTCTGCTGTTTCCCCTTGTCCCCGCGTCTCTGTGTTATGTTTCCTGTTTTACTTTGAAAGTCCGTGTCTCATGTTAATGTATCTGGTTTTGCTTCCCTTGTCTCGTTAGCCCTGATTTGTCCCAGTCATGTTTCCCTCCTGTTTCCCATTTCTTGATCGCTCCTTCTGTGTATTTAAGCCCTGTGTTTTCTTTTGTCTGTGTCTTGATCTCCATCATCCTACGCTGTGTGTTCTGTCCATTTGCCAGCCAGTTTGTATTCTCAGTTTGTTTAGTTTTCTGTTCTGCCTTGCTATCCAGCAGTGAAGCTGAGTTTGTATTCACGTTTGCCTCCGAATGTCTGCACTTTGGGTCCTCCATACCAGCACTCCTGCCTGCACACATCCCACACATGACACACCTGATGGTAAAGTATGCCATTTTGCAAGACATACTCACTTCTGTTAATGCCTGTCTCCTCTACTTGGTCCTTGTCTATTGCTTGCTGAAAACAGGAAGTTAAACTAGGATCAGCTTTTAGCAACTCTACTATATTGCCAAGAATTTGAAGCCCGAAAGGGAAGTCCGGCTTAGAGTGCACTTCTGGGAGTACTATAGTATGCTGGAACTTTTCCTGTCTCCTTTGTCTGCTACTTTTCTGAGGCTTTCCAGATGCAGCTTCCCTTTCCTCATTAAAAATGGCAAAGCACTGAAAACTTCTGAGGTTTCACTGGACTTTTGAGCTTGAAGTCTAGTAACAGCCACCAGTTGGGGTGAGTGGATAAGCAGTAAGAGAACAGGGGTCCGTTCTTCGTACCTCGCTTACTACATCCAAGATCAAATCATCGCGCTAACTTTGAGCTCGCTATCCTGGTTCTCCGAACACACCTGTTGTTGACGATTAGTACAGCTGGATGAAGTAATGTGAGATCACTGGGTGGCTTAACAGGGGCTACGCATCGATAGTAGAAACATTGATCGGGAACCCTCTGATTGGTCGGCGAAAATGTCAAAGGAGCGTGCTCGGTATTTTTCGGCAGCAGAGCAAGAACTGTTGATTGAGGGATTTCAGGAGTTTCAGAGTTTAATTAAAACGCAAGGGAACACTGCAAAGGCTGCAAAAGCAAGGAGAGAGGGCTGGCAGGAAGTTGCTGACAAATCAAACTCGTAAGTAATTTAATAATAATAATAATAATGATGGATTGGATTTATATAGCGCTTTTCAAGGCACCCAAAGCGCTTTACAATGCCACTATTCATTCACTCTCACATTCACACACTGGTGGAGGCAGCTACGGTTGTAGCCACAGCTGCCCTGGGGCAGACTGACAGAAGCCAGGCTGCCATATCGCGCCATCGGCCCCTCTGGCCAACACCAGTAGGTGGTAGGGTAGATTTATTATATTATATTACATTATATCCTCTTTCACATTAGAGCCACAACAGGACCCACTAGAACATGGGAACAAGTAAAAGTGAAATATAAGAATGTTCTACAGAATGGTAATATTTATCACTTATATTGCTTTTAGTCTCTTGAAAATAGACCCTGAAATAATCTGTTTGTTTATAACAGCAACCAAGAAAAGGGCAGAGCACAAAAAGACAGGTGGTGGTCCTGCACCCCCTCGTCAACAAGTTGGTTAAGTAAATAATACCCTCACGGGAAAATCGATATCTCTGTCGCGCTGAGCTAAAGGATCCTGTCTCTCCCGCAATATACGCTGAATTCTGAGGACTCTCCTTATCAATCTTGCACCTTCCGCAATGGGCTGCTCGCGTATATGGACAGGACATGGCTGCGACAGACTTCCCAAATCCACCTTCGCTTTTATAGCCGTGGTCTCTCATCTTGATTACACGAAGTAATTTACAATTACTACTCTGAACTGTGAATTACATCTGAAATAATCAAATACATGAAATAGAATGATTAATATGGTAAATGGCCTGTATTTATAGCACTTTACTAGTCCCTAAGGACCCCAAAGCGCTTTACATATCCAGTCATTCACACAGACATTCACACACTGGTGATGGCAGCTACATCAGAATCAGAATCAGAAAGGGTTTTATTGCCAAATGTTGAGCAGGTTTACAACATTAGGAAATTGCTGCGGTGCTTCAGTGCAAACATGCTGTCATAAATTGCGCTTAAATAGACATGAAAAAATAAAAGTGCTACGTAGAAAGATATATGCATGAGTGCAGGTGGTGATCAGTGCCAAAACATGGAATCATGCAGTGAACACAGCGTAGGGTCATGAGTTAGTGGCGGGGACAGTCGTACGTTTATTGTTCATGTGTCCGACAGCAGAGGGGAAGAAACTGTTCTTATGGCGAGAGGTTCTGGTGCGAATAGACCGGAGTCCACATTGTAGCCACAGCCACCCTGGGGCGCACTGACAGAGGCAAGGCTGCCGGACACTGGCGCCACCAGGCCCTCTGATCACCACCAGTAGGCAACAGGTGAAGTGTCTTGCCCAAGGACACAACGACCGAGACTGTCCAAGCCGGGGCTCGAACCAGCAACCTTCTGATTACAAGGCGAACTCCCAACTCTTGAGCCACGATCGCCCAATAGTACATTTCCCTTTTTTTAGGAAATGACCTGTATGTATCTGTATGAAATCAATAAAAGGATCAAGTACTGCATTATCTTTAGTTACATTGATAATATGTATTTATGGTAAAACAGTGGTGGAATATCGCTGTTGCTTTCGTATAAATGAAGCGGACATACCTGCGTGGCTGCGATCTAATCCTGTTTACATAAAGTAAACCTGCTCCCGAGCAGGTTTACGCTTACGGCTCTGTTGCTATGAGCTTCGGGGAACCGAACGATCCAGGATCACGCGAAATCATCAACAATCATATCCAGCTAACTTACTTGGCGAGGTACGAAGAACGGGCCCCAGACTGAACGAGTTAACGAAGGTTTAAAAAAAAAAAAAAAAGGGTCAAACCCATTACTAGAAAAACTTAACTAATAAAGTGTCTGTTGGGCATTGATCAAGCAAAATTGAAAAAAATAGCTTTTTTTTTTTTTTGGCCATCATATTACAACACTTTTTGCCAAATGCATAAATAAAAACAGCCTTACATAAGTCTCTTAATTCAGGTAATATAGGACTTTAATAGAATTCCTAATGTACTCAGCACTTGATGACATCAGGAAGGAAAACTGCTGTCTCAAGAGGGCACACAACATCCTGCAGGACGGCACACAACATCCTGCAGGACGGCACACAACATCCTGCAGGACGGCACACAACATCCTGCAGGACGGCACACAACATCCTGCAGGACGGCACACAACATCCTGCAGGACGGCACACACCCAGGACACCGGGCGTTTAAGCTGCTTCCGTCTGGCAGGAGATTCAGACTGCTGAGGTTGCGCACAGACTCAAGGACAGCTTTTACAACAGGGCAATAGCCCTAATCAATGCTAACAGCTGACCTCCCTGGGCTTTTTTTCTTTTCTTTAATTTTTTTGTTTAATGATAACAATGTGCAATAAACATACACTCATTCTTTTTATCTATTGAGTTACTGTGTTGTGCTGATGCAGGACAGTTTCCAATTTTGTTGTACTATTGTACTAGGTATGACTGTGCAATGACAATAAAGTTATTTTATTTTGTCTTATCTACCAAAGTGCACCAAAATACACTCTTGAAGGCACAGTACTTGTACAAACCAGACTAACTGAAGTTATCTTCAGAGGGTATGTTTGTTTATTTTGGGCAAGATAATCTAATGATGATGTAGGAAGTTTACCCTATGATTTCTGCCTATATCAGTGATTTATGTATTCAATGATCACGTCAGGCTCAGGTCACGTCTCTCTAGAAATGTGTCTTGTTTTGACTTCATCTTTCCTGCTGTTTTCATCTGCAACTCAGAGATACCTCTATAGCATGATGCTGTCTTTTAATTCAATGAGAAACTGTAAAGAGTGTTACTAAAAAGGAATGACTCTGAATACCTTTTCAATCCACTGCAAATGTAGTTGTGCAGCAACAAAGGCAGAAAAGTGTGATCAGTCAATAACATGATCAATATAAGGTTACAATTCTTAAAACTGTCAGTTTTGCAAATGTCTGAGAAAGGAAATGCACTTGCTGAGTCTTCAAAGAGAGACTTTGCAACCCATTACATGCACAATATCTTTCAAGTTGTGGTCCAAGTTATGCATAAAAAATGTATTTTACTGTGGAAACCACTCGATGCCTGTTGGTAGACATAAAATACCACTTAAATTCAGGTAAAGCTATCCATTTCAACTTGCAGCCTAAAATACAGGTGCTGGTCATAAAATTAGAATATCATCAAAAAGTTAGTTTATTTTACCAATTCCATTCAAAAAGTGAAAGTTGTATAATGTGTACATTCAGTCCACACAGACTGATATGTTTCAAGTGTTTATTTCTTTCAACTTTGATGATTATAACTGACAACTAATGAAAACCACAAACTGCAAATTCAGTATCTCAGAAAATTAGAATATTATTTAAGACCAATACATCCTGGCCAACTGTCAAGTATGAACATGAAAAGCATGAGCATGTACAGCACTCAGTACTTAGTTGGGCTCCTTTTGCCTTAATTACTGCAGCAATGCAGCGTGGCATGGATCTGATCAGTCTGTGGCGCTGCTCAGTTGTCATGTGAGCCCAGGTTGCCCACGCCTTGCATACGTCTGTGCGTAGTGGTTCTTGAAGCACTGACCCCAGCTGCTGCCCACTCTTTGTGAATCTCCCCCACATTTTTGAATGGGTTTTTTTCACAATCCTCTCCAGGGTGCTGTTATCCCTATTGCTTGCACACTTTTTTCTACCAAATCTTTTCTTTCCCTTCACGTCTCTGTTAATGTGCTTGGACACAGAGCTCTGTGAACAGCCAGCCAATTTTGCAACGACCTTTTGTGTCTTGCCATCTGTGTGCAAGGTGTCAATTGCCTTCTTTTGGACTACAGTCAGGACAGCAGTCTTCCCCATGATTGTGTAGGCTATAGAACTAGAATGAGAGACAATTTAAAGGCCTTTGCAAGTGTTTTGAGTTAATTAGCTGATTCAATATTGAACCTTTTCACAATATTCTAATTTTCTGAGATACTGAATTTGCAGTTTTCATTAGTTGTCAGTTATAATCATCAAAATACAAAGAAATAAACACTTGAAATATGTCAGCCTGTGCGGACCGAATGTACACGTTATACAACTTTCACTTTTTGAATGGAATTGGTGAAATAAATCAACTTTTTGATGATATTCTAATTTTATGACCAGCCCCTGTAGAAAGCTGGTGTTTCAAAATCAGCATTTTTCCTAAAAGACAAACATGCAAAATTTAAATATGAAAATAATACTGACGTCATTGCAGATGACTTGATTTGTAAATGTAACATTTTGGGAAACAGAATTCCACCATGCAAGACAAAGGAAAAATCTTAGCTGCACTGTTTCAACGCCAAATCCTGCATTTTATTTTGTAATAAGTAAAAAAAAAGATTCACAGTATCTCTCCCAGAACACTTAACTGCAAGTTTTTTAATTTTAAGAAAGCATTTCTGCAATAGAAATCAAACACACTGATTCCAAACGTTTCATGTATTTGCACAAAAGAAACATGAGTCACAACAAACAGATCACAATACTTTCCAAACTTTAAATACATTTAGAGATCATTGTTTAAATAAATTCTCCAAAAAATATCTCTTGTTCATGTCACATATTTACACTGATCTTAGCTTCTAGTGATTGTATATCCATGTTACTAATTCAGGACTTTATTATTCTTGCTTCCATGAAAACTTTTCCCCATTAACATGTGAAAGATTGACCTCATGCTTAAATAAGCAGCCTCACGGCTCTTTTTAAATTAGGCAATTTCAATTTTACATATTGGTGTCAATACGTAACAAAGAAAACTGGATGCTGTCACAGTAACAGATTATGACTTTGTAGGCCTCTTGTGAGTTTTATCACAAAGACAGCATTTGTCTTATAAATCCTGCTTCTAATTTACACTGATTGAGACGCTGGTCTGTGCATATTTACTTTGCCCGATGTAGAACAGAGATCATCCTTTCTCAGTGCTCGTGTGCAATGAGTGGGGCAGGATAGTTTTGTATTTGCTGAATAAAATACAGACAACACAAAGACATGACAACAGCAGAGAACTCAACTTGAAAAGGTGGTTACACTGCCAATTCTGACAAGCCATCAAATATCTTAATGTAACCTTGTTCTACCAGACACACGATGTCTGAATCTAGCCATGATTAACAGTTATGTAATTGTGACTTATGCTGGAATGACAGGATGTTGTCACTAGAACAGATTGATCAAACCAGTAATGCTATGAATGTCACATTTGAAACACGCTCAATAACTACATATGGCACAGAAACTGAGAGCCCACCTTTTAAGTGACAGAGTTTCAAGCGTTAACCTCGGTTGCAAAAGTCTATACTGGGTATATTGTTGTGTCATAATAAAGTCAAAATATGTCTGCATAGTCTATTGTTGTCCATGACAAAAAAGCAATGCTGCACTAAATGTAATAAAAACATATTCTTGCTGCTTTTGTCACAGCATCCAGTAGAAGCTTGAAACCTTTCAATTTATTTTAAAATGAACCTCAATCTGGTTGGACAAGCAAACAAAAAACTAGCTGGTATGAAAGTTTGTTTAATTGTTTGGAATAATTTACAACTTGTTTTCATGTTTGTATAGTAGTATTCTACAGGTGGCTACTGACACGATGCTGTTAGCTATAACACAGAATCTGTATTTCCTGCCCACCTAAAGCTCCATATCTTTTCTTACTCCTTTCAAACACACCTTTCATCAATGTGAGGAATACAGCTGAGACAGGCCTGTTGTAAGGAGCGATTCAGAAATGTAAATGCAGTGCCTTTTGGATTCAGGCTCAATATTGTGCAGTAAAACAAATCAGGGAGCGCACTGGAGAATTTGTTGTTTGCTTCTTTAACAATTATAATTAGCATTCATAGCATTTTTGAAATCATTATCATTTTGAAATCATAATCATTGAAGCACTTTGTTTTAAACAAGGTTTAATGAGAAACAAAATGACAATCAATACACTTTGAGTATACCCATGGAGAATAGCATCATGCACATTTACAAAAAGAAAATGAAGAGTAAAAATCCTAAGTGCAGCAAGAATGTTTTCTGCAGTCAAACGAGGTTTCTCTTTTCTACAAAACCACAAAAAACAAACAAACTTGAGGTGTATCCATTTCCATTCTTGGGCAACTTTTCTTATTGTAAAAAGTTTGAATAAAAGTGGGGAAAATGTTTTAATGCACTGAGAACTAGGTGAAGAAAAAGCCCTGTGGACAAGTTCACAATTGGTTTCTGTACCTTTCCTTTCAGATGAGGATGATTGCATAGTCTCTTAAGAGATTTGTCATCTCTCCTATTCTTGTGTTATTGCTTCACACAGTGTCAAACTTGTGTTTTAAATAGTCTTTCATAACCTTTGCAAGTGGTAGATCCTCCAAGAATTTCAAGCTTTGAAGGCCAATACAGTGACGGATTTTTATTCGACACAAATCTTGTAGAGTCCGAGGTTGTCCTGAAAGAAGAATAGAAACAATGACTACACATGACTATCATTGACTCCCAGTAACATGACAGAAACAGAGCAAGAAATATCAACTCTGAGCAAAATTATTAGCAAGAGTAGATGTCTCGTTATTTAACAATTAATACAGTGACAGTGCTCACATGCCCCCATTAGTGCAACACTTCGAGTTTTAATTCTACTTTATCTCACAGCAGTGTTTGCATCCTACTGCATTCCAAGCATAAAATAAAAACAATAAAATTGAGAGGAAAGTTAGATAATCAATCAGGGTGAAGGTGCACATAACATAATATTAATAATATTATCAAATTTTCTTTTTCTGGAAATCAATACACTCTGCAAAAGAAAAAAACCCCTCACACACGGTCAAAACAGCCGACTGAGTCAAACAAAGGGTTAGAATAGGGAAGAAAGGTCATTCAAATAACTGGATATGGCATGGTTGTTCATCTGCCACACAACCATCTCTCAGGTTTACAGAGAATGGCCTAAAAAAAGAGAAGCTAGCAGTTCTCGGTGTGAAAATACCTTGTTGGTGTTGGATAGGGCTGTGCGATATGACCAAAACCTCATGTCCCGATATAAGACATCTATCGTCCGATAACGATATAAATCACAAACATTTAACATTTGCTGTAAATTCTGTGAATCTCGGGCAGCTCGTCTTGCATGAAGTGTTTCCAGCTGCGCGTCATGTAGCTGGAGTCGAGTGTTTTAACCGATGCATGAAACGACACATTTTTAGACATAAGTTGTAACGGCGCCGTTTTCTTTGTGAGTATTTATTACACGGCGTGCTGCGGGGGAAAGCCTGTTCTAACGTTTGAGTCTAAGGTTTATTTTTTTTAGCACCTGACGGCTCTTTTTTGCTTCTCATTTGTAAACTCTGCATACTCATTCACATGATTCAGTTTATTTTGAAAAGTCTCAACAGGCTCTTAAGCTTTATTGTGAAAGGTTTACGTGGAAAACAAACCAGCGGACAGTGGAGCCACGTGATGGTTTTTACCATAATTGTTGCTAACGACAGCATGTAAAAACATGTCTGTCAGTAGTGTGGTTTTATTAAATATAAGAGAAAGAGAGAACTTTAAGGAATGAATACAGCCACTACAGTGACATAAGAACCATGAAAAAATATTGCCGTAAACAGTTTATTTTGCGACACCACGAAACAAACGATAGCTTAAAATGAAACGACAGACGTTTTTATATCGTTATATCGAACAGCCCTAGTGTTGGATGTTTTCAAATATTAAATAACCTCAAATTGGTTCTTTCACCAAGTCCAACAGCCCTCTGTGGTGTGGTGGAATAGAAGGATTTGCAGAGGACAAGTCTGCAGAAACTGTGTAATGCTATTGTGTCAGTATGGTGAAACAATGACTGAGGAATGTTTTGGGAACCTTGCTGAATCTAAAGGCAGTTCTGAATAAAAAAAAAAAAACGTGGTCCAGACTTGACAATTACTGATTCCTGATCATGCTTCGGTAAGAAACTTAGCTATGTTTGTGGTATGATGTGCATGTAGCGTGCTGTTATGTTGTAAATTGTCTGGATACGCTTGGGAAGAAAAACATTTTTAATTGCATAAAATGGCACTGATCACATCAGCTGATGGGGAAACATTGTTGGTTTTCCTGGAAAATTACCATAAAATTATGCACTACCCACTTAAAATTCATGAAACTGTTCTGAATATCACTTATTTGTTACTTAAAATTATTTAAGTACAATTTGTGTCTCCTTTCCTGTAACCCCCACTAGAGCTGGGCGATATGAGATTTTTTCATATCACGATATGTTTTTTTCATTTCAGGCGATAACGATATCTATCACGATATAAGCCAAATAACTATATTTGTAAGATTTAAATGTGCCGTTGCTCACAAGTAAAATGTGAAATAATCAGCAGCTTGTTTTTAAATATTTATTTCCCATAATAAGTTCAACAGGGTAGATGTACTTAAGGAACATGAGACTTTTTCAGATAAATAAAGGCAAATATTGCAAACTACACAAAAGGCAGCCGCTAAAGCGTTTAAGTTTCAAAATAGAACAAACGAAACAGCCTAATTTGTCAATTCCACTTAGAAACAAAATATTAATTCTAAAAATAAATCTTAGTTTGTTTTACAGAAGAACAGACAAAACTGACTAACTTTTGTCAATATCAAATAAACTGAGAACTAAAAGGAAATTCTCAATCTCTCCTTGTTGTATAGCTTAGCTTTTCAAACAGTTGTAACAGTTACTTTAGTCTGACAAAAGCCGAATGACGAATTAGCGCTTCCAGTCAGAGACTGAGGCTACGTCCACATGTACACGGGTATTTTTGAAAACGGAGATTTTCCGTTTTCGTTTTAAAAAATAATCCCGTCCACACATAAAGGCAGAAATGAAGGAAAACGCTGCTATGAACATGCCAAAGCAGCAGGTGGCGCTAGATTCCTAACCGTGCAGAAATGTTGGCCAATCAGAAGTCTAGAAGCCTCGGTGGGAAAAAGTAAACAAAGCTGGGGCATAGAAGCAGAACAGAGTCGTATGTGTGGACGGACAGTAACTGTGTGTATATGTAAGCATTTAAACACTGCAGAGAGTAGAATTAACAGTAACAGTATTGTAGAAATTCATTTCACCGAAACAATAACGTGGCGCACAGTGTGACGCATGCACCAGTTTATTGTATTTCCAGACTTGCTTTCGGCACAATTTACAGTGCACGCTACTCTGTTTTTTGTCAGACTTGAAATAGCTGAAATACCTTCACACTACGGAACTTCTATGGCTCTTCCGTTCGACAATCTCTCCGGCATTGGAACCATCATCTGTTTTCTCTTCGGTCACACTCATTTCCTCCATTACCCGCTGGCTGCTTCCCAAACAAACACACGTGTGGCTTGGCACTTGTGCTGTACGTTACAAGTCACGCGATGTGACGCTGCGGCTGTGATTGGTTCGGCTCTGCGCTACTTAATTTGGATTGGCTGATCTTTTTTTTTTTTTTTTTTTTTTTTTTTTTTTTTTTTAAGAGGACAAGAGCAGCGAGGTCTATCGCGATAGCTTAATTTCTCTATCGAGTAAAAGTTATATCGCGATACATATCGTTATCGTTCTATCGCCCAGCTCTAACCCCCACCTCCTTGTACGTATGTAAAAAGGGAAAGGCAGAGACTTTACAAAGTTGCTGAAATATACTGACCCCAAACACACAACTCCAGAGCCCAGAATGATCTCAAGACTAGAGCACAACCATAAAAAGGAGATAAATCAGAGATTAAATGCACGTGCCATGAGCCAGTTGATTAATGTATAGACAACACTGATGAGCCATTTCACCACAGTACTATAGTCATTTTGGGCCTTCAGAAGAAAAAACCCAGAGTAACAAAATCTGCATATCTAGTAGTGTAAAACATGCTGACATGTTTTGTACGCTGTCGAGTCGGTTTTCAACCTTACCTTTTTTTTCCTTTAAGAAAAACAAACAAACAACCCAAAACTCTGGCAGTTCACCACTTACTTTTGTTCCATTGCAAGCTATTCATTGGACCTGGATGAGTTGAATTGCAATAACTGGAAAAATTGGGGTGTTCTAAAACTTTTGACTGGTAGTCTAAGTTTGCATAGCTAACTTCAGGATGGTGCTGCATGAGATAACCCATTGTTTTATTTAATGATATAAAGAAATATTTTGGTATCCCAAATATTGATACTGAATGCTATATCTATATTTGTTGCACAAAATGAAACAGGCAGAATATTGCAATACTATGTTGTAGCAATTTTCTTTCCTTCACCCCTAATTTTCTTTCATAGTTAAGAATATTTACTTTTTCCTCCTTTATGCAACAAACACAACATTGGCATATTCTTCACAATGCCACCGGACTTATATGACAAAGAGTGTGTTACTCACTTGTGACCTTCTGCAGGAAATCCAGACAAGGCCGGCTAATCCCTGACATGCTGACAGACACAGCCACCGGAGTCTGGCCCTCGTAATTCCTAGTATTGGTATCTGCTCCATACGTGTAGAGCATCTGGGCACACAACACATCATCCCTTAGAGCTGACAAATGTAAGGGAGTTTGGCCATCTTCAAGGCGTCCAAGATTAGTGTCCGCTCCCCTCTGCAGGAACATGCGGCAGTATGAGTGATTGCCTTTGATGACAGCATAGCGTAGCAGGAAGCCATTTTGAATGTCAATGTTGGCGCTGTGGTCAAGGAGGATCCGTACACAGCTGGAGCGCTCGCGGATTATGGCAAGCTGTAGTGGCGTGGTTCCTTTGTCGCTCAGAGGGTCTACCTCGGCCTTGAACTCGAGCAGCAGCCGCACGAATGAGTCTCGACCATAGTGGGCGGCCACATGCAGCGGCGTCCAGCCATCGTTACTTTTTGCATTTATAATGTCACTTCGAAACTCTGACTCCAGCATCAGTCGGGCAATGCGTGCTCTGCCATGCATTGCTGCATAGTGAAGTGCGGTGAAGCCACCAATAAAGTCCTTCACTGTGGGGTCAGCTGTACAGACGAGTGAAAAGAAAAGAAGAGTTAAATGCAGCAGACGCTTCATATTATAGGATTTATGATAAGCCAAGATAGTACAGTCCAAGAATAATCTGCTAGAAAGAATTTTTCATCAATTCGTATTTACAGTGCATTCCTGCTAGACTGTTATACTTTAAGTGGACATGAAACACGAAGCCCTGCTCTCAGAAACTGACAGATTTAACAGTCTGTGAAGTTGCATTTAGAAAATAAGTGTTCAAAGTTAAAGTTTTGAGAACATGTTGGTTGGGTTGCAGCTAATAGGTTTACATTAGTGTATGTTAGCTAACTAGTAGCTGAACCAATACCTCACTGCCCAAAAAGCTGATTCTGTCATAGCGCGGTGGTGGCAATGGGAAATCTTTCAAAGATAATGGCAGACGGCTTAAGTGGAGTGGCCAAACAGTCAACTTTTAAAAGTAGCAACAGGGTTTTACCTGACTTATTCATGTAGCAATTTAAATGTTTAGTTATGGGCAAACTGAAGCTTCGTAAAACACTGAAACATTTGAAGCATTTGTGCTGGAATTGTACTGGTTTTGAAACAATATCAAACCCATCTCCACAGTGACCCCTGCTGGCCAATTTGGATATTGCCACATCTTAAACAATATTCAGTCAAACAGTAATGCAGACAAGCCCAGCACAATTCCTAACAAGGTTTTATTTTTAATTAATTTAAAAATATATAATTAAATGAAGAAAATAAATGTTCTCCTTCTTTATAAAAAAGGTAAGATTTATTTTCACAGGCTAATTCTGACCAATTATAACAGTCCATTTTATGCACGAGTTAGGACAGAGTGAGGAACCAACTTTGAGGGAGAACTGGTGAGATTGTTCTCTCCACCCCGATGATACACCAGGACAAATTCAGCAGTGTAAGAGGAAAAAGAGCTCGCTGGTGCCAGATGAGAGATGGAGAGGAGAACAGGAGAGAATATAAAGACTGTTCTCCCTTTGTAAAGGACCGCTAGAAAGGTTTAACCCTTTAACCCTAACAGGTTAGGGCTACACTGGTGGCAACGTTTCTTTAAACTACTGCAACTCTTGAATGATGTGGGCAATCTGAAAAATGGCAACCGCTCTTGAAAGCAGCAACTCTGCGCTTTTCAGTGATATTAAGAGTCATTACATTAATCCGAAGCACTGCATCACAGCAGCCCCAGGAATGCAAAGGTTGAGAGAGTGAGCGTGTGCAGTGGAGTTGTGCAGAAAACTGATGTTTTGTTGGACACTTTTCTAATTATTTTATTAGTGTGGTGGGTTTCTTTTTCAGCATTTTCTGCCATGTTTTTTCCAATTGTTTTATTTTTTTTAAGTTCTATACATGACCTATCACCCATTACAAAATATACACTGCCCTGCCAACTTCTAACATTTGAAAAAGCATGGTTGCTAGGCAACCCAACCCATTTAACAGCCTTGCACTTCTGGCCTTTAAAGCACCTGGCCTATGCAGACCAGGTAGTTTTTTGAAGGATGCGGGGCCTGAATTGGGGCACACCTTGACTCTGTGTATGAGACTCACTGCTGCTATGTTATCTTAAATCAGTCATCTGATTTGGATGCGCTAGCCCGTCATCTCCAGAGTGTATGTCCATGGTTTTTCTGATTCTAACAGAAGATGCACGATAATAATCATATTCTGGGGTGACAAAATGGTATCTGGATGAATCTTAAGTCATATGAATAATATCCCAAACGTGGATTCTGTTCATCTGGACATGGGTGAGTGAAAAAACTTTTCTCCCATTGAGAACGATGAGTCAAGATGAAAAGAATGAACTTTTGGGATTTGGGACACTTAAACATTTTTTAAGTGTTTAAGGGATATTTATCTGAATGCTATAGAAGTGACTTCTTTTCAAATTTCACCTAACATAGCTGAATAAATGCCCACTTTTTAGTAACACAATGCCCTGTAGCATTAACAGCAAAAACATTTTCAGGTCGTGGGGTTGGGGGTCTGACCTCCATGCTCCAGGAAAACTCGAACACATCTCTCTTTTCCCTTGGCTGCTGAGAAGTGAAGCAGTGTCCAGCCATTGGCATCGCGGATCTTTGGCGAGTATCCTTGCTCCAGCATTCTCCTAACAGTGTATACATCCCCTGCTGCCACTGCAGCCTGGATCTGCAGCTCTTCATGAAGCTCAGGGTTCCTTCTGCAGTGGTGGTTCAACATCCTGTCACATTTCGGAATGGTAATTTTCATCTGTACCTAAGCTCTGTTTAAAATAAATAAATAAAAATCAGTAAATATATTCAGATTCAGATGGTACATTAAGCATGACTGAAATTAAGTTCAGACTTATGGCCGTGGCTTTTAATCTGAAAAGACAACACTAAAATTGAAAAAGTAGTAACGCATTACTTGGTGATAGAAGTGGCCTAAGAGCCTGTGTCAGTTTAAGTGTTGTTTTCAATAAATTGCATGATCAAAAATTTTTTGGCCTCACTCCCATTTCTTCTTGTTGCATGCTGAAGCTCAACTTGGAACCCTGTTAATATCCAACCATGAAAAATATGATTTTTTGCCATTTTTCAAGTATGTGAATGAAGTCTGCCTACCGCCTCAGTGCAACAAAGATCTACAGTTTAAGCAGTTCATTGTAGATCTGACAGACTTGAATGGACATAAATGGCTGACAAAACACACAAATCAAGCACACACAGGTGGTGCATTAAAAAAATATCTTAAAAAAAAATCAAAATCAAAATGTTAAGTCATTTTAAGCATAAGAATAGGAATCAAAATAATACTGAAATGGTGTACTAATGATGTTCAGGAGTTTTTAAGGGTTAACATTAATAATGAGCTTCCTCAAATATTGAGGAAGCTCATTATTTGATCGAGGGCTGAGTGATGAGGAAAATCTAATATCTATATCTCATGATATGTTTAAATAACCTCCAGAATCAAATGTTTTTTTCAACCACATGAGTGCGGAAGGAAAAACTCTTTTTTTTTTTTAACAGGAAGAACCCTCCGGCAGAACCAGGCTCTGGGAGGGGCGGGGCATCTGCCGTAACCAGTTAGGGAGATAGAAGGAAGACAGGATAAAAGACATGCTGTGGAAGAGATTAATAACAAGTATGACTCAAAGCAGAGAGGTCTATTAACACATGAAGAAGAAATACTCAAAGCATCATGGGATTTGTTAAGTGTGGATAGTTAAATGCAATTGCAAGTTGTGCCTTGTTCTCAGAAGGACAGCAAGTGGACAGGGATAGGTGAGATGAGGCAATGCAAGGAGGAAGAGAGGCAAAGAGTGATTCAGAGGCAGAGCCTGGTTTATTTCCCACAGCTTGTGTAATCTGTTGCCTTATGGTTCCAAGCACTGTCACCAATCTTTGCATTTCATTATTATCTCACAACACTTGTTTAATCAGCTACCAGCTCTCCTACAGACTTTTTAAATGTCTACAGTAGGGCTGGGCCATATTATACCGTTCACGGTAATACCGGTATAATGTTAGGCAACGATAGGAAAATGAAATATCGCGATAGAATATGAGTAAAACGCGCATGCGCAGTGCCTTTGTTTTCATACGCACATGGCCGATTGTTGAGTGAAACAGATGAACCAGAACTGGTTTGTAAAAATGGTGCAACTTCCGTGATGTGGAACTGGTTTGGTGTTTGTCCGTCAGATACACGACAAAGCACATTTTTTTGCAGAACATACAAGCAGCCGTCGTTATTGTCGGACTAAGATGCTCTTAAATCTGGGAGTGATCTGGGTCCTAAACTCCGTATCTTCAGGTCAAACAACACTGCAGCATCACTGAGAGTTAAAAACTGTCTAAATTCTTTCATCTTTAATAAAACGATCAGCATTGCTGCTTTACCAGGTGTAACTATGAAGTTTAACTTCCAGGCATCCATGAAAACAAAAGTTATTACATTTAACGGAGTTAGAAGTTAGCAGGAAGCTAGCGGAAGTTAGCTCGCTAGTTTCGCTAGTTACCTAAGCATGATATAGCATGTTCTGACTGAGAGATTTCTGAAAAAAATCAAACGTACAGCTCTGCTATCACTTCCAACATAAATGAAGACAGGAAACTAAACAGCAGTGACGTTTGTAGGGTTACTGAAGTTGGGCTAGCTGCTATATAATGATGTGCTACGTGATCGCTAGCGACACAGCTATGTTAGCATAACATAAACAGTGAAGCTGGAGGATGAACACTAACACTTTTCCACTTATAAAAGTTAACGTGAAGGTTCTTCATGGTTAGAGACAAATGCAATCGCATGGCAGGGTGCTGTAAACGGACCAAACTTCAGTCAGGAGAACAACTGAGATAATCCATCCACAATACGAGGTTAGTCATTAATATACTGCAACAACATGGGAATAGAGCAGCTGCCAGAGAATTCAACATTAATGAATCAATGGTACAGAAGTGGAGGAAGCAAGAAGAATGAGTTTAATAAAGTTTGATTTATCTGACTGCTTTGTTTCGCTTAATGTGCCTTATAATCCCGTGCACCTTATGGTCCGAAAAATGCGTACTGCACACTGCAGTTTAATGTTGCAAAGCACCTCTTTTTAACTTCAGTGGATATTATACACGGTTATGCTCAGGATATGTCAGCCCATTTCTAGTGGAAATGCCTTTTGGTTAAACTTTCAGCAAGGAATTTGCATTTGCACTGTTAAATTTTTATAAAGCTTTAATGTACATAAAAACCAGCTTCTTGTTTAAGTGAAAATAAATGGAAGGTTGTCTTTTTGCGCTAGTAATGTTCATTTCATTCATTTCATTTATTTATTCATTTTCAGGCACAACAAATACCTATATTGAACATAAAATACACAAAACAAAAAACAAAACTTGCCTGAAAAAGGAGTGGGACGAAGAAAACTTATTAAATCCCACCCCTATACTCACTCATCAACAAAAAAAAACAATAAACTTCCCGCAGCTACGCCCATCATTGCATACAGACCCATCAACAGCCCCGGGCAGTTGTATTTTGTCTTGCATCAATTATATCGTCAGTTATATCGTTATCGTAAATTTTCAAATATATATCGTGATAAATATTTTTGGCCATATCGCCCTGCTCTAGTCTACAGTGTCAGATCAACACAGCCCTGCCCTCCAGTACTATCAGGAGCAGCAGCAACACCTCAACAGCAACATTGTACCCATCGGGTAAGAAATAGGCTACCTTTGCTTTGCCTTGTCCCCGCCTGATAACAGTGATATAAAATGATGTGAATCCATATTAGATTTTTGAAGAATGCGGGTTGTTGTTATTCACCCTGGTCCCATGTGCCCCTTTTTAACTTTCAGTACCCGCCCCTTCAAAAATCTCTACACCGCTCTGCCTGAAAAAACAATGCCGTGGTCCCAGAGTCTGCCGAAAAGCGACAGACTGAGCACGAGGTGTATTCTTGCCTCGACACCCACCTTTGTTGTAGTGTTTGTGTTGCATATTAATTACGTCACAGGACACTTGGACGCGTTGCTATGACAATGAAAACGCACATTAGGTGGTACCCTATTATAATGGAAAACCAGTTAATCCAATTCGAGTCGTGGCGAATCAAACCGAGCAGGTACTAATGGGAAAGGAGCCCATCTGATCTTGAGCTGCTTTCCTGCTTCTCAATACTTTCCCCATCGCTCTGGTTAAAGTTAATCTTTGTTTTATGAGTCTAAAAATACAGCTTCTTTCCAGCTGATTCTGACAAAGTTGAATGTGATCTTCTTGTTCTTGAGTGTAACGAGTAGTCTGCAAATTGTTCTGTATTAACACTGATGATGTGTATTGATACAGTGTACATTGATGGGGTCTCCAAATTCTAGATGTCGACACTGATACACATGTAGAGTGTTTTTGATGAAATATTGTGAACAATGTTGTTACAGAAATAACTCTGGCACATTAGTTGTCTGCTATGGTCTTTCGGTGTTGGCTGGCTAGTGCACTAATTGTTTTTAAGGATGTACCACTGCCACTGGCCACTGCCAAATTTCTTACCATCTCTCTCTGGTTTATTGTGGGTTTTTTTCCCAGCCTAGTGATGGTGTACCTTGTGTGCACTGCCATCTGTCTGAGACTTCTATTCAAAAATGCAAAACTACAAATACAAAATCAGCTCTATGAGTCAACTTCAGGCATCTGCTTCATTTGTGATGACATAGCAAGGAAACAAGCCCCATCTGGCAATGAAACTGCTTTGGAGTCAACTGTCCAGTTAATTTTGAGCAGCTAAAAACAGGGGACTACAAGAAAAGGGTGTAAGCCGCTTCTTACTGTACTGCAGCTAGGATAGGCTCCAGCCCCTCCATCACCCTAAATTTCTCAGCAGTTAATCCAAACTCTGAAAAAACACTGACTTAAAGCTCAAAGTCTGCACTTGAACACATTTGACTTAAAATCCAGAGTGGTGGAGTATAGATGGTAAACGGACTGGTTCTTATATAGTGCTTTTCTACTCTGAGCACTCAAAATGCTTTACAAAACTTGCCTCATTCACACAAGCATACTGTACTGTTTCTATCTAATATTCCTATCTAACATTTACACGCATTCACTGACGGATGCATCTTGCCCAAGGATATTTGGCACGCAGACTGGAGAGACGAGGATTGAACTACCAACCTTCTGATTAGCAGGTGCTCTACCACCTGAGCTACACTTCAAAAGACCATCAAATCATTTTTTTATTAAATTATTAACAGTTTGAAAATTTGGTTGATCTCAGAATTGCACAAATAATGTATAAAGCAGCAAACAAATCTTTACTCCACGACATTCAGAACTTAGGAGTAAAAACTATAATTTATTAATTTTCTTTAATTCAGTCTTACTGAATAAAAAGCAGAAAACTTGGAATTTAAATAATATAGAGGCAAAACTATAAAAGTTGTATATATTCCCCCCAAAAATGTAATTATAAATGAAGTTATCTGAAAATGTACATGTTTGACGTATGTTCAGGCACAACAGTGGAATTTCAGAGACAGTCACTTTTTTGCTTCAGCTAACAAAGGCTTAACCATTACTTGATGAAGAGGTCTAGCAAGTTTTTTTGGTTTCCTTGTTGGGAGAAATTATGTTGATGTTAAAAGAAAAGAAACAAAAGCTAATGTTTTAGATATTAAAATGTACCTTTGGACCAGCTGAAGAGATAGGCTTCTTTTAGTCATATCAGAGCTGCTTTGCAGATGTACTGGTGCACACTGTGAAGAACTGAGAATTTGTTTCCCTGTGGCACACAAACACAGTCATCAAAAAGAGATTAGAGGCAATGAAGAGTATTGTGAACGCTAACGGACAGAGTCAATTGATTATGGATACACCCCATTTATTGCTGAAAACCACAACAGCCAAACAATAGTAACAACCAGAGAGTTAAATACAAAAAAAATAATGATATGCATATACACTACCCAAAGGTAAACTTACTAATTACACTATTTTTTAGCCAACCTGGGAAAACTTTGCAAATGAATGAAAACGTAACTGTCATTACCTTAAAAGTTTGGCTCGTTAGTTTAACTCGTTTGTGATAAACAATAGACATCACCGTGGCTTTATTTGCTAACATGACCAATAATACAAAGCACGCACAAGTATACAGATATAACTTACAAAAGCTCGGCGGTGAAGATAGCTCGTTTCCACCACCCCAGAAAGTGTAACGACAGTAGATCCTTTTAGAATAACCCATGGTCTACGGCTGTACGTTCTTAGAAGGTTAGCTGAAGCTAGTTAGCCAGAAAGCTAACAAACTCATTCGCTCGTTTTTAATTTTATTTGGCTTCATTTGACTTTTTACACTATTATAATTGGGTAGAAATAAACCCCCAAACACAGCGCGTGTGGATATTAAAAGGAATTCTACGCCTTTATTGACAAAACAGCAGCTCTATAAAACAAAGACTTACTTGTCAGACGCTGAACCGACGTGTAACTGAGCCAATCAGCTTTCAGGTATACGGAACGATTGAAGTTGTCAAAGCTGCATTATTCCGTTACTTTCAGCACAAATACAATACCAAACAAAGAAGCTAGTGTCAAACTTTTATCCATATCTTTGTAGGTAATGACAAGAATAATCTAACTGTTCAACACTAAGACTTAATCAAAGAGTGTCTGCGAAGAGCTTCACCAGCGTGACTCCATCAGCAAAAACAATAACACTTCCGTCTGCAGACTTTCACAATATAAGTATAATTTCCACAGCCCCAAGCACGTCAAGAACTACCATTTGCAAAGCAGACGTATGAAACTGTATTTTAGGATGCAATTAATTTAAAATAAATCAGAAAGGCAAGGAAACGTGCATATATGATGATGCTATTCTGATTAATCAATTTGCAGATTAATGATCATAAAACTAACCTCACGGCCCATTGTTAGTCAGTGGAGCTAGTTTCCATCATTATTCTGCAGTCAGCTGAGATTAAAGGAGTGGTTTGGATGAAGAAACCTTTCTCCTACAGAAAACGTCCAGTTTGACAGAATGAACTTTCTGAAACTAGACACATTATATAAATCCATGGTCATTGTAGTAAATAAAGTGCTAGTATTATATTCACTATTATATATTCCCCACAATGTAAAAACAACAACAACAATATAAAGTTGTGTTTTCATTTATTAGACTTTTTTGTTTTATTTTGGTAATGCTTCACGTATTTTGTAGGGGTACTTCCGTGTATATCACGTGGGAGATCCACGCGGAAGTAGCCGCGCAATGGAGGGCAATATGAGTTGTAAAGACGAAGACCTGTCCGTAATGACAGGGCTTTTTAACTGTTTGACAGAAGCGTACAGATGCTTTCTTGCGGGATCGTATCCCCCCCAAAATGCTGCCGATGTAGCGGGCGTAATATATTCCGGCTTTTGTGGACCTGTCCACGGGAAAGGCAGAGAAGGTTCCCCCTCAGAGTACTGCGGTGAAAACAGTGCGGAGCTGACTTGCATGTGCATGTCTTTCCTCGGGAGGGTTTCTTCCAATCTGACGTCTCAGGGGCTGCATCCAGACGTTAGGTTTTATTATGCGGAGGTCCTAAAAGTATTGCTTGAAGACATGGATCTCATCACGCACCTTGTAAGTGCTACCACTGCTCAGGGAGTAAAGACGTAAAGTTATCTTAATAATTGATTTAATTACCTTTTCCATAGGTAAAGCGGTTCCAAGCCGAGGACCACATTATCTCACATCTGGCTGCAAAGACGGCATCAAACTGTGTTTTTTACCTTATCTGCAAATCTGTAAGTAGTCATTCTTTGGGGATTCGTCTTCAGCAACGACTTTTTGTTTCCGTCTCTGAGATGACCGAAGCGCTTTAGCCTACCTACTGTAAATCACATACTATTAAAAAATATGCAACACTGTTCATTGTGTGTAATGTTAAGAATGGTGAAAAAAGCAACGTTTAAAATAACGTAAAAGGGTAAAACTTCAGCAACTGGTAGGTTGTACGACTAAGACCAGACTGGCCAGCCTGTGCACCACCTGGACTTACAAGAAAGCCTATGACTCAAAACCTCACACATGGAACCTGGAATTCATAGAGCTACACAAGATGAGCAGAACCCTAATAGTAAAAAAAGAGAGGAAAGGTAGTTACTGCAATCCTCTAAGGTCTATCAGAAGGCAACACACTGAAAATAGCCAATTGGGAACCATGAAAAGGCTACTAGGAAAGCTACAACAACCCAGCGAGTAAGGCAGGTCCTGAGAAGTAGGTGAATGGGAAGAACAAGATCAAGGCAATCGCCACCTACACCCAAAGGAGGAGATCAAATCCACTGACATCAAGACAATGAAGCTTCTTACTTATGCATCTAGCCCTCTGAGACTGTACGCTGAGCGGAGGGAAGGAGACCAAGTGTCAGAAGCACTATCCAGGGTGAAACAACAAAGAGCCACATCATTTATTGTGGCCATCAGGAAGATGTATAGTACCATATCACCCCAATGGAGCACTTTGCTCTCAGATTGCAGCTTTACTTGTGGTTACTGGGATATTTAAAAGTAGTATGGGAGGCAGAACCTTCAGGTATCAGGCACCTTGTCTGTGGACCCAGCTTCCAGCTTGGATTTGGGAGACAGAGACCCTTTCTACTTTTAAGATTAGGCTGAGGACTTTCCTTTTTCTGAAAGCTTACAGCTATGGCTGAATCGTGTGACCTTGAATCCACACTTAGTAGGACTTAGCAGTAGACTTAGGCTGCTGGGGTCCTCTCAAGATGCACTGAGCGTTTCTCCTTCTCTTACCCTTTTTTACTCACCATCAACGGCTCTTTCACAGCATGTCTTTTATCTGGTCCCCCGCCCGACTGGTCATGGCAGATGGCTGCCGCGACCTGGTTCTGACGGGTTGGACAACAGTGGAAAGGAACTCCCTTTTAAAATGAAGGTTGAAAGGGAGTTTTTCCTCCCCACTGTTGCCAAGTCCTTACTCATAGGAGGTTATCTGTTAGGGTTTCTCTGTAAAATTTTAGTGTCTTTACCTTTCAGTATTGAGCACCTTGAAGTGACTGTTGTTGTGATTTGACAGTTTAAAATTGAATTTGAGTGCTTGTATGCTTAAATTTCTTAGGGACTTATCAGTCCTGCCTGGCAGAGGAAATGTGAACAAGCATTTCAGAACCCGTGGCCTGGTGCTGAATTAGATGCCTGTTTGTGGTCACTGACTGAAGTCTCCAAAAAACTTCTTAAAGGAGCTCATCGAGGTAAACGGTGTTAGTAATTTTCATTTTCAAGGAGTCCAAAATCCGCGATATCTAAGCTATAATGGTAACAAAAATACAGAAAATTGTAGAAACTGCAGCCAGAACATTTTAAGATTTTGAACATTTAAATGAATTTACTGAAAGATGAGTTTATTGAAATCATTTGTTCTGTAGCTAGGCTAACTCCTTGGGGTAAGATATGGGCAGATATGATGCTTACAGGATGACGGTTGATTTTGTCTACTCTCACATTTTGAATGCCTTTTTTTTCCTTCCATTAGAGCTCATGACACTTCTGGTAGGTTTTGACCTCACTCTAAGTGTTCTATGTTCAAAACTGCTCCCTGAAGAGAAGAAACACATGTCACAGCATTCAGTGGATTTTACCAGAAGCTCACACTGGGGAACATCATTATGTCTACTGCTAGACCTGCTTGAGGTGCTGACTTCTTCTAGTTTGGTATGTGGAGCTGGTGTCCGTTTGAAGAGTCAGAGAGTAACCCACCTTCACTCGTTGGCCCTCCTAAACATCTGCTGCTCCTCAGAGTATTATGTTAAAAAGAGAGTGCTGCTTCTTCTAAAGAGAGCAATCCTCCAGAAGGCTGGAGAGGACTGGATTTCAGGCGATGTGGCGTCAGGGAGGACGTGTGGAAACTGGAGCTCTGATATGAGCATTCTAGCTCGGACTGTGTTAAAAGCAGCTTCTGACAATTGGTTACTGAGTATTCAAATGCAGTCTGGCGCTTTCTTTGGAGGAACCAGGCACATTCTGGGAGATCAGATTCAGAACTGGGATTGCATGATGCTGAGAGCTGTCAGCCTCATTATTCTCAAGTCCATAGAGCTTTGCATCCAAACAGCTGCAGGATCAGGTGAGAATTAAAAAGAAATACCAGCGTGGTTGATGATCTATCATTTTTGCATGAGTACAATTAAAGATGTTGCTGAACTTTAAACCAATTAAATTAAAAACAAATCATTTGAAGCTCTTCTTTTTGATAACTGTGATAGTACTGGGTTTTTTTCCTCACTCAGAAATCTCAGCAGCACATTCAGTGGAAAAACAATGAAAGAGATGCTGAATGTTTTCACTCAGTGTCTGTTCTCTCCCCTGACCAGTCAAATCAAAGACAAAAATCTGGATGACAAATGCTTTGAAAATGACATTTGCTATTTCAAATGTTGTGTAGCCAATGATTGTAAATCTAAAGTTATTAAGAAATGATCAGTCAAAAGAGGGTTTTCAGGAAAAACTGTTAAATGTTCAGTTTCTATGCCATATGTCAGAACAAGCTCCAGAGTGTGATTGAAGTGGTGGGTGGGTCCTTTTACATTTGGAGAGAAGCCGTTCAATAACAGATTAAATGCAGAGTTGAAGCTGCATCTATGTTTAAGTCACCCACAGTAATTATTTTATCTGAACTGAGTGTGATAAATTGGAGAGAAGCTCGAAGTGCCAGGTGGACAATAGATATCAATAAATAAAATGTTTTTTGTCCTGGCTCTCTGCCATCACCCACACCTGGTTATGCGGCAGATGGCTGCTCCTCCCTGGCGGAGTTTCTGACGGTGGTTTCGTCCTTTATGTCCTCCAATGGGCAGGGATAGTTCAGTAGGTAGAGTAGTGGCCCCATGATCGGAAGGTCGGGGGTTCGACTCCACTGAACGGCTACCCTGAGGTACCCCTGAGCAAGGTACCGTCCCTACACACTGCTCCCCGGGCGCTGCACTGGTGGCTGCCCACTGCTTCACTGGGTGAATGGGTTAAATGCAGAGGAACTATTTCCCCATGGGGGACTAACACGCACACTTTACTTTACACTTTACTTTTACTTTTTTTTTTTTTGAAAAGAGTTTCGTTTTTCCATTCCACTGTCGCCAAATGTTTACTCAAAGGAGGTTGTTTGATTGCTGCAGTTTTCTTTGTATTATTGTCGGGTCTTTACCTTTAATCGCTTTCTCTAAACAGGCCAGGTTTCACCCAGGAAGTTTACCAATGATCTTAAAAGCCTTTATATGCTTTCTGCTGTGGCTTAGGCGTATGATTATCTTCTCAACACAGAAGTGAAGACTGCAACAGAGGTTCATGCATACATGCAGAGTCTGTGGGGCTTCCTGAGACAGTACAGGTTCAAACAGAGAGAGGTCACTCATCTCTGCTGCTGGATCAGCATGCTGTTTGGAGAACAGGATGATGACATGATGGAGGCAGCTAAAGCTCTGCTCTACATATTTCTTCATTACAGGTAAAACAGATACCAGATTTGGGTATGATATAAAAACTATAATGGTAAAGAGGTCCTGATGTTAGTTTACCATCTTTAAAGATGCTTAAAGATAACTTCTACACATGTAAAAGTATTCAGATTTAAAATATACATGTGTGTGTTTCTGTCACTGTTTACTGATACTTCACTGTCTTTCACTTTACCAGAAGAGAAAAATTCAAATAAGCTGTTAGTGTTTACGTGATATGTTCTAATTAGATTTTTCTCTCATTTTTAGACTGATGTCTGGGATGGATGAATTTGCAGTGCTGGAGACGGCCTGTGCATCTGGCTTTAACCCTCACTGTCACTTTGTGCTTCTGCTTCAGAGCATGTCCTTTGACTATAGCATCCTCCTAGACTTTCTGATCTCAGCTGAAACCTGCTTCCTGGAGTACTTTGTGCAGTACTTGAAATGCCTCCGAGATGATTGGCAGGGCTTCGCTGCAGCATGTGGACGTATCACTATGTCAGACTGTTGTCTTTCACAGCAGAAGAAGTTAGGCGCCGATAGGTCAACATTGAAATGTAAAGGAGAGCCAGATAAAGTAGAATCTGGTTCCTGTGTTATTCCACCAGCTGGAAGGCTAGGTATGGCTTCAGAGCTTCGCCTTGTAGAGTATGATACTTCTGATGAGTCTGATTCTGAGAATACAGTGGAATCTGTCTGTGCCTTGAATGGGAAACAATATAAGTCAACAGCTTTACTGAGTCCAAGACCGGAAGGATTATTACAGCCAGTGTTGCAGAGTGAAGAAACATCACATGCAAACATGGCATCTCTGTCATGGCAGCTTACTGGTGAAATATCAGTCAGAGCAGTCCATTGTTTGTCACAGCTTAGAGAGGTGGTAACGAGGCTGCACACAAAGAAGCTCTTCCCATATAACCCTTCTTCACTCTTAAAGCTCCTAGCGCAAGTAGAGAGCTGTTACCAGAAATCACACCTGTCACAATGCAGTAAATCATGAGGATGACTAGTTTCAGTGATTTTGTTTGTTTGCTGATGTGGTGTGCACTTCCTGTTCCTGCTATTGCACATATAAAAATATTATTGTCGATATTATAAATATTCATCCCTTTATCTGTATTTACATTTTGTGTTTCACTAATTGTTTTATATTTCTAAGTACAAATGCTATTTCATTGACAGTGTTACATTTAGTGCTCAGTCTTTAAAAAATATTACCATGTCTTACTATTATCATGTCATTAAGTAAAAAACGTCAAATTGTTTCTGAAGCTATACCATAGGGTGTCAGCAGAGGACTTTTAAGTGCATTCTCAGAAGGCAATTTTAATGTCACACTGGGGTGGATGTACCTCAGGAAGTTTTGGTGTTTTGGTCCCTGGCTGATCCAGTTTGTTTGAAAGATACCAAAGTTATTCACAGATGCATTCATCAGGGTCTAAATGTTGGATACAGAATGATCTGACTCAGGAATTGTCCCAGCTTTTATAAAGCGCTTTGAGTGCACAGATAGAATAGAAAAGTGCCTTAAAGTCCATTTACCATTCACTCCCAGAGTTGCTATTTTTTTTTATTGTAAAGCAGTTTTGCTCTACGATTATGGCTGTCAAAGAGAACCACATTTTGTGCCATTCCGAGTTTAAATTTTTGTGCTATTTTGGCTGCACTGAACGAATAAAACCCCATATTTGCTAGTAGATATAATTTTTTATTTTCATTTTAGAATTGTTGTCTCATTTCCTTAAATAAGCTTAAAATGGCTAAGCCATGCAAAAGCCGCCACAATTTATCTTCTGGCCAAAACATGTCCCATTTAAACAAGTGAAAATACAATTTTTGATCCCAAATCAACTAACGAATTCCTTTATGCTAAGATTTCATTTTTGACAACTTGCCTTTAATGTTTTGTTTTTATATTTGTCCAACCAAATGGGTGTCTTGCTAATGAAATGATGAACGTGTGCTGCTAATGATGTTAGATAATTTTGTGTGTGCAAGTCTTTTTTTCTTAGAAGGCCACACTGTGTGTCATAAACTAATTCAATAATAATTACTGATAGGTGACCTTTCAGAGCTTCAAAGCTATCTCAGCAGCAAGAACCAAAGCTCAGGTAATTTATGCAACTGCACTGCAGCCATGGTTAGAAGTATGAGCAGTAGTGCAGGAGCACTCTGCAAGAAGATGGCAAGACTTTACAGCACAGAGGAGCCTCTGGAAAAGACACATCATACTCCTCCGGGCTGACATGGAGGAGGCCTCGGACGTAGAAACAGACCAGCTGGAGTCCAACTCTGACTCATCTGAAGGTGAGAGTGAAAATATGGTTGAAGCAGTCACAGGATGGACTCCTTATCCCCATATTTTGGTCTTCAACAAAGACTGCAATGCTCTACTACCTCCCAGTAGCCAAAGGTTTGCACTGCTGCTGATGGATGAAATCCTGCAGCAAATTGTGGCCATGCTAAAACCTTGAATGGGAAACACTTAGTGGCTTATGTAGGGATGCTCATTTTTGATGGTGTTTACAGGGCAAAACTCTTCTTCTTTAACGGGTAAAATCCAAAAACTATAATATTTGATATTTATATTTCAGGCTGAAGTAGTTTTAAAAGACCATTGGTCATTGGTTTTCAAGATGGCAGCTTGTAGTGAGGTTGTACTAGGGAGTGCTAGTACACCAGTTCACTGATTCTACACCCATAACTTTAGAAATGCAATTTATTACAAGTTACTACAGTGACATTATCTGTAAGCCTGGGATGAGCATTAGCAGCTACTTTTTGGGACAGTCTGACAACATGCCGTGAAGGAAAGTTGTAATACCCAACACTGTGGGGGACCCCAACTTGCAGAGCGGAGAGGCAAATGAGGGAACTAGCATGGGAACTGATGCAGAGTTGAATATTGGAACACATCCATTAGTTTGTGAGGTGATTCAGGAAGTAACTGTGAAGTCATTGAAGATAAACTCGAGCCGGGTCTCCCTGCTATTTACAAGCACAAGGGAAACAACTGGAGGACCATGAGACGCACATAAAGGAAGCGGACGCCCGGATCTTGGCTATGGCGGATGTCACGACGGTGACCCTGGGCAAACTCCAATCATTGAAGAAGTGGGTAGAGGAACTAGCACAGCATGCTGATGACTTGGAAAATACAGGGTGGGCCATTTATATGGATACACTGTAATAACATGGGAATGGTTGGTGATATTAAAGTCCTGTTTGTGGCACATTAGTATATGTGAGGGGGCAAACTCCTCAAGATGGGTGGTGACCATGGTGGCCATTTAGAAGTCGGCCATCTTGGATACAACTTCAATAGGAAGAGGGTCATGTGACACATCAAACTTATTGGTAATGTCACAAGAACAACAATGGTGTGCTTGGTTTCAACGTAACTTTATTCTTTCATGAGTTATTTACAAGTTTCTGGCCACTTATAAGATGTGTTCAATGTGCTGCCCATTGTGTTGGATTGTCAATGCAACCCTCTTCTCCCACTCTTCACACACTGATAGCAACACCACAGGAGAAATGCCAGCACAGGCATCCAGTATCCGTAGTTTCAGGTGCTGCACATCTCGTATCTTCACACCATAGACAATTGCCTTCAGATGACCCCAAAGATAAAAGTCTAAGGGGGTCAGATCGGGAGACTTTGGGGGCCATTCAACTGGCCCACGACGACCAATCCACTTTCCAGGAAACTGTTCATCTACATCCTCATGTAGCAATTTCAAATATCCAGTGGCCTTGAGGTTTCCATTGATGAAGAATGGACCCACTGTCGTTGTGCCCCATATACCACACCAAACCATCACTTTTGTTGTTCCAACAGTCTTGGAGGGATCCATCCAATGAGGGTTAGTGTCAGACCAATAGCGGTGGTTTTGTTTGTTAACTTCACCATTCACATAAAAGTTTGCCTCATCACTGAACAAAATCTTCTGCGTGACCTGAGGGTCCTTTTCCAATTTTTGTTTTGCCCATTCTGCAAATTCTGTGGCCGATCTGGGTCATCCTCGCTGAGATGCTGCAGTAGCTGGAGTTTGTAAGGGTGCCATTTGTGAGTAGCTAATATCCGCCCAAGGGATGTTCCACTAATGCCACTCTCCAGTGACATGCGGCGAGTCGCTGTGGGCTCTTGCTGAATGAAGCTAGGACAGCCACTGATGTTTCTTCATTAGTGAGTTTTCTTGCTTCCAGATTTTGACAAATCCAACACTGGTAGAATGTGGACCTTGTCATGATGATCATAGAAGTGGTGGCGTCCATTGCTGCTTTTGTCAGATTCTTGCCGCTTGCCAACAGGGTACGATTTCATAAGCACGTGCAACTGTTTTATGTTTTACAGAAGGCTGCAAGGCTTGTCATGGTGTCTGCTGTTCTTTTCATATTGAGAAACATTTTAAATGAGTCTGAAGGAGACTTTGTGTTTTTTTAACACGAGTTGAGCAAGTTTAAATATTCCATGTACAGACAGTCCCTGCGGCAGGCAATCTGAATTACACATGCCTTTGCAAACACTGGTGAAGAAGGACTGCCTGAAATGCACCAAGTTCTCAACCAAGTAGTAATCTTATGACCTGTTCAGCCTTTTGTCCTGGCCCATCGAGCAGGGGAGATCCCTGCAGTTTGAGGCAGCGCTAAGTTATTCTTTTAGTGTTTCTCTTATTGTTCAATCAAAAACTTTGAAAAAGTATAGAAATATGTTTGCACTTATTTCCCATTTGCAAGTTTAAAACTCCAAGATTTTTTTTTTCTTTGCCTTGTACTATCGTACAGGGCAGTAAAGAAACTCGCCAGGACAAATTCTTTATCGCCCTGTACAATACAAATCGTGCCTGTAGCACACCCATTGAGTACCACTGTGTTGCTCAAATATCCGTTCTGTTCTCTCAGATATGCATTGAGATGGCCGAACCTGGTGGATTAACACAGGTGATGGAGAGCAAAGTCACCAAGGACTATTTATCTGCTTGGTAAGTGTGTCCCACGATCAGAAGTGAGAAAAAGAGGAAATTTATTTTACACTGTGTTTCTTCATTTTCTTTAAAGTGTCTTCATGTCTGTCTGACCTTGTGCTTCTTTCTCTCCTCTTCATAGCAGTAAAGCTGGACGTATTGAGTCGTGAGTATCTTTCTTTTTCAGCTTTAGTGGCAGAGTCAAATATACCATACGCTCCTCAAGGTCGTCTGTAGTAAACAGTTCCCAAAGATGCAAAAAGAGCAGCATGTGATTTAGATATAAGCAACTCTAGATTAGGAATTTGAAATGGAATTTCTTATTTCACATGAACATTTTGTGACAACAAACCTCTTTTCGTGGTAACCTACTGGCATCTTTGCTTTCAAATTCAGTTTGAAGAGCCTGAAACAGCGTCTGCAAGACTCTGGTGACAACCTCAAAATGAAAACCAAGAAGACCGCAGAATCGACTGATGCAGTGACCAAAGGTGACTGCCAGGCGGAGAGCCAGAGGACCGAGGAGGAAGCAGGGACCCAGCCCGATGCTGCAGCCGCCCCTGCTGGACAGCAGCCAGAGCCCAAGTGTCCTGATGACGAGACACAGGAGGGAGAGGAGAATGATGGATGGAGCATGGCCGACATTAAAGGTACAAAGAGCTGCTTTAAATCAGCAAAATACACCGCTCTGACAGCCAAAACACAGTAAAGTGAATATAAAAAGACAAGTTGTGATATTTTGTGGCTCTGATCTCATATTTGTGCTCCTCACTGTGCTACAGACATTCAGCCTGGTGGTAGTAATATATTTTATATATGTGGTGTTTAAGAAATGCTCCGTTGGTGCGATGACTATGTCCCACACCATCACCAGCCTGAGATTTTGATACAAGGCAGGATGGATCCAAGATTTCTGACCCTACCATCCTAATGTCACAGCAGAAACTGAGATTCAACAGACCAGGCAGCGTTTTTATTTTACAGCGTTGCTGAGCCTGTGTGAATTGTACCCTCAGTTTTGCGTTCTTAGCTTAGAGAAGTCGAACCCAGTGTGGTCTTCTGCTGCTGTAGCTCATCTGCTTCAGTGTTGGATGTGCTGTGCGTTCAGAGATGCTCTTGTGCATTGTAATAAGTGGTTGTTTGGCTTGCTCTGGCCTTCCGGTCAGCGTGAAGCAGTTATTTCATTCTCCTCTAAACTCAAAAATGCATTTCCTCCAGGGAACTGCCACTCACTGGATATTTTCTGTTTCAGACGGTTTTATGTAAACCCTAGAGATGCTTCTGTGGGAAAATCCCAGCACATCAGCAGTTTTTGAAATGCTAAGCTCAGCAAACATGCCACGTTTAAGTGACTTAAATTATTTTTCTTCTTCATTCTGATGCTCAGTTTGAATTTCAGCAGGTCACCTGACCATGTCTACATACCTAAATCACTAAGTTGCTGCCATGTGATTGGCTGATTAGAGAGTCGCATTAATGAGCAGTCAAACAGGTGTACCTAATAAAGTGGCCGATGAACGTTTCAGCTTTTCAAGTAAATCGAAATCATTTGTTCAATTATTATTGAGTTATAATTGAATGTTTAAATATGTTATAAACCCAGTGGCTCCTGTAGCAGATTCGTTGATGATTAACGTGTCGCTCTTTTCATTTTCAGTTGTGGCTAAACGCAGGAGGGAGCTTGTCGGAGCTGAGGCAAAGCGATCTCGCTCTCAGTCTCCGTGTGTTGTAGCACAGTTCAGACTGCCTCAGTTCAACCCTAACAGCCCCATCGGTCAGACACACACACTCTAAATTCAAATGTGTTGTTAATACTTGTCTAATCTTCCTGTTTCTGCTTCTCTGCAGGTCAGGAGTTTGTGGTCCCTAAATCAGGATTTTTCTGTAACATCTGCTCTGTTTTCTGCCTGAATGAGAAGACCGCCAAGGAACTCCACTGCTGCAGCCAGAAACACTACGACAACCTGCAGGTACGCACGCACATACATATACACGATTCAGCACACAAAATCACACTGTTGGCCTAACGATGTTTGTTTTCTCACTTTTCCCTTTTTTTAGAAATATTATGAGGAACGTCGACAAAGAGCTACAAAAGCTTTGTCTCAGACGTCTCCAGGCTCCGTTTCTGACTGATGGACCTGATCTACTGTATTTTTAACACATAACTGTGCAGAGTGTATATAGGATTAGGAGTAGCAACCGATTGAACAAAACCAATGCTTTTTGCCTTTTTCCATGTGTGAGTTTGCTCTTTGCGACGGAGCGACGGACAACTGGCAATGAGATGGCCAGTATCATGGCAATAAAAGCATTCTCGGACAGTCATGGGGACCTGATCAGGGCGCGTTTGACGCTTAGGAGAAACCCTCAAACTCCTCGCAGGTTTCGACAACGGGGCACATTCACGGCGCACAGCTGAAAACGCAACGCGATGGGTCAACACAAACTCATCTGCGAGAACAGCAGCTTTAGACAACGAATCCACCTTTTGCTCATTGATATATACAACAACATTCTCTGGAAGACACGTTTTGAATTCCTCCAGCAGGACCAATTCTCTTAGCTGAGCAAAGTCCTTCACTTTACTTGCAGCTAACCACTTATCAAACAAGAGAGTCTTCTCCCTGGCAAACTCTACATGTGTTTGGTTGGCAGATTTTTCACACGACCGAAACCTCTGGCGATATGCCTCTGGAACTAGCTCATAAGCCCTTAAAATAGTGGATTTCACAATTTCATAATCCAGGCTGTCATCAATAGACAAGCTCGCACACACTTCCTGTGCTTTCCCCACCAATTTACACTGCAGCAACAAACTCCACACATCCTTGGGCCATTTCAAAGTGGTTGCGATGCGTTCAAAGGCATTAAAGTAAGAGTCAACCTCACTTTCTCTGAAAGGTGGCACTAAAGCAATTTGCCTGCTTGCATCAAATTGGTCAGAGGAGAGTGAATCAGAAGATTTACTCACAACTTTACTCACTGGGGTAGAGGTAACATTGCGCTGCCGGGAAGGATCCAGCTCCATAGCCCTTATGCGGAGATGCATAAGCTCAACTTCTTTGGACTTAGTCGCAAGCTCCACCTCTTTCAGGCGAAGGGCGAGCCCAAGATCCTCCGTAACCAATCCTGTTGATTGTCCGGCTGGGCTAACGTTTGGGATCTGAATGGCAGCAGGAGCCTCCGCCCCTGGCGACACCCGTCCACTGGGAGCTTTTGGGATGGTTGCAGCAGCTTCTGCTCCCGCATCCACCACCAAACCTCCAGTCGCCTCAACCGGCCGAGGTTTCGACTCCGCAAATACCCCCTTATCCACCAGCTGAGCTGTCAGGCACTGCTTAATTTCTGCCTTTTTAGCATGTAAAGGCACACTAACATTAAACAAATCTGCCACCAACAACAAATCCGCCTTTGTGCATCGATCCAGCTTATCCACGGTGGGTTGTAGTGCAAAATCATCCACATCAAAAGTCATTGTGACTAGATCACCCCCAACACTACAAGAAAACTGCCAACCAAAAACTGCAGACAACCCACAAAATACAATGAGCAAAAAGAATGGCAAAAGAAAAAAAAAAAAAAAAAGGACGAGCCCCCACTTTATGTTACGCCCCAGTCTAGGGGTACAGGAACGCAACACAAGTTTGAAAGAATTGCCCCGCCCTGGTCCCCAAAACCATACACAAAGGGAAACCAATTTCTTAGTGAATCGTGATTTATTTTTCTGCACTGCAAAAATGAAGCTCCGGGGTGAACAAAGGCCAAAATAACAAACAAAACAAGCTAAGTCAGGAGGAGGTGTTATCTACAACCCTATGTGAAATCAAATATCAAACAAAAGACAAGCGCTACACCTAACTCCCTAACTGAAATAAACAGGAGAAAACAGTGCAAGGAAAAACAATAAGGCAGCTCACCCCTTCTGTTGCAATGCTATTTACAAGGCTATTTACAATGAAAACTAATGTACACACTATATACAAAACTCCAAAAAAGTCGCACAAAGTCACAGGCACAAAAGTCTCAGGTTTTGGAGGCCAGGGTCAGGTCTGCTGCTGCTGTCAGTGGCTGCCCCGGGACAACTGCTGGTGAGGGATTTGAATGAAGATCACATGGCCAGGGGACCAATCAGCAGCCGTCAGCTCATCCACTCCGGGACCTGCAAAGACTTAAAGGCACAGACAACAACAGCCACCAAAACAGATTATGGACAGGGCCATAACATGTTTGCGGTTTTGTGATTTGTTTCTTATTTCCTGTTTTACTTTGAAAGTTCATGTCTTATGTCAGTGTGTTCAGTTTTACCTCTCCCCTGTCTCGTTAGCCTGATTTCTCCCAGCTGTGTCTCCCTCCCTCCCGCCCATTCCCTAATTACTCCCCTGTGTATTTAAGCCCTGTGTTTTCCTGGGCTCCCTGTCGCGTCGTACCTTCAACCTGCTGTGTGTTTGTAATGTCCAGTCCTCCAGCACCTCGCTTTAGAGTCTTGTTTTCCTTTTGTAAGTTTTATTTTGTCAGTCATTCTTCCAGCAATAAAGCTGCGTTTTCAGTTTCTTCCCGTCTCCAAGACTCCTGCATTTTTGCGTCCACCGCTTCTGCTCGCCTGCCACACAGCCAACCATGACAATAGCAGAATCTAGTATAACATGGAAACACCTACCTGAAACACAGACTTTATGTATTTTAAGTACTTGAGTAAATGTTCCCACTACTATCTGCACTCACTTCTGAAGATATTTAGACTAGTGAGAGAACTCTGAGCTCCTCCGCTTCATGTGAGATTCACTTTCCACTGTTTCCTTTCTTTCTTTTTTTAAATCCCTTTCCATTGCATTAATGTCTTGAAATACCAGGAAACCAAGCATCTGCCTCTGGAGACTTTTGACTCAAAAGGCAATAAAAACCAAAACAAATGTAAAAAAATGAATACAGGAAAAATTCCATTTTCACAAATGTCAAAACATTTTTTAATTAAAATTAATCTTTTTTTCCTATTAAAAAGTTGTAAAAATGAGTGCAAGGCCATGATGCCATAGCAGAGGATGTACTTCCTGAGGGAGCTGAAGAAATTCAACCTGCCAACACGGGCGATGATGCAATTCTACACTGCAATCATCGAGTCCATCCTCAACTCCATCACCGTGTGGTACGCTGGAGCCACTATCAGGGACAGTGGCGGTCCTAGCCTGTTTGGCGCCACAGGCGAACACTCTCTCTGCCCAATGGTGTGCTTGGTTATCCTTTCATGAGTTGTTTACAAGTTTCTCTTTGTTCACAGCCATTGATATGTCGAAGAGGTTAACATGTTAGGAGCGGATCGAAATTGTGTTGATATCTGGTGAACGCAGTAACCGGGTCATTGCAGCAGATTTCAATGCAAGACACCCTACGAGACCACCCATTTCCCATGCTACAGTCAGCAAACTGCTTGCTAAGTTTCGTGAAACTGGATCTACGGTGGCTGGGAAGTGCAAATCGCAACAAATTAAAAAACCGCAACAAATTAAAAAAAAACCACAACAAATTACAAAAAGCCCACAACAAATTAAAAATCCTTGACGGAAAGGGATTGTCTAAAATACCGGAAGTGACACAACGATTAGCCTAATAGGGCTTTGGAGCGTGATGTCACGGGGGTGGGCGTGTTGTGGGGGTTTTGTATTTTGTTGTGGGCTTTTTGTAATTTGTTGTGGGCTTTTTGTATTTTGTTGTGGGGGTTGTGTATTTTGTTGTGGGGGTTTTGTATTTTGTTGTGGGCTTTTTGTATTTTGTTGTGGGCTTTTTGTATTTTGTTGGGGGCTTTTTGTAATTTGTTGTGGGGGTTGTGTATTTTGTTGTGGGGGTTTTGTATTTTGTTGTAGGCTTTTTGTATTTTGTTGGGGGCTTTTTGTAATTTGTTGTGGGGGTTGTGTATTTTGTTGTGGGGGTTTTGTATTTTGTTGTAGGCTTTTTGTAATTTGTTGTGGGCTTTTTGTATTTTGTT
Source organism: Rhamphochromis longiceps (assembly GCF_057381845.1). NCBI lineage: Eukaryota > Metazoa > Chordata > Actinopteri > Cichliformes > Cichlidae > Rhamphochromis > Rhamphochromis longiceps. Next base: position 41,954,326 of record NC_140557.1, on the reverse strand, counting down.
GTGGACTTTTTGTAATTTGTTGTGGGCTTTTTGTAATTTGTTGTAGGCTTTTTGTATTTTGTTGTGGACTTTTTGTAATTTGTTGTGGGGGTTTTGTATTTTGTTGTGGGCTTTTTGTAATTTGTTGTGGGGGTTTTGTAATTTGTTGTGGGCTTTTTGTAATTTGTTGTGGGCTTTTTGTAATTTGTTGTGGGGGTTTTGTATTTTGTTGTGGACTTTTTGTAATTTGTTGTGGGGGTTTTGTATTTTGTTGTGGACTTTTTGTAATTTGTTGTGGGCTTTTTGTAATTTGTTGTGGGGGTTTTGTAATTTGTTGTGGGCTTTTTGTAATTTGTTGTGGGGGTTTTGTAATTTGTTGTGGGCTTTTTGTATTTTGTTGTGGGGGTTTTGTATTTTGTTGTGGACTTTTTGTAATTTGTTGTGGGGGTTTTGTAATTTGTTGTGGGGGTTTTGTAATTTGTTGTGGACTTTTTGTAATTTGTTGTGGGGGTTTTGTATTTTGTTGTGGGCTTTTTGTAATTTGTTGTGGGCTTTTTGTATTTTGTTGTAGGCTTTTTGTATTTTGTTGGGGGCTTTTTGTAATTTGTTGTGGGGGTTGTGTATTTTGTTGTGGGGGTTTTGTATTTTGTTGTGGGCTTTTTGTAATTTGTTGTGGGCTTTTTGTATTTTGTTGTGGACTTTTTGTAATTTGTTGTGGGCTTTTTGTAATTTGTTGTGGGGGTTTTGTATTTTGTTGTGGACTTTTTGTAATTTGTTGTGGGGGTTTTGTATTTTGTTGTGGGCTTTTTGTAATTTGTTGTGGGGGTTTTGTAATTTGTTGTGGGGGTTTTGTATTTTGTTGTGGGCTTTTTGTAATTTGTTGTGGGGGTTTTGTATTTTGTTGTGGGCTTTTTGTAATTTGTTGTGGGGGTTTTGTAATTTGTTGTGGGCTTTTTGTATTTTGTTGTGGGGGTTTTGTATTTTGTTGTGGACTTTTTGTAATTTGTTGTGGGGGTTTTGTAATTTGTTGTGGGGGTTTTGTAATTTGTTGTGGGGGTTTTGTATTTTGTTGTGGACTTTTTGTAATTTGTTGTGGACTTTTTGTAATTTGTTGTGGGCTTTTTGTAATTTGTTGTGGGCTTTTTGTAATTTGTTGTGGGGGTTTTGTATTTTGTTGTGGGCTTTTTGTAATTTGTTGTGGGCTTTTTGTATTTTGTTGTGGGGGTTTTGTATTTTGTTGTGGACTTTTTGTAATTTGTTGTGGGGGTTTTGTAATTTGTTGTGGGGGTTTTGTAATTTGTTGTGGGGGTTTTGTATTTTGTTGTGGACTTTTTGTAATTTGTTGTGGGGGTTTTGTATTTTGTTGTGGGCTTTTTGTAATTTGTTGTGGGCTTTTTGTAATTTGTTGTGGGGGTTTTGTATTTTGTTGTGGGCTTTTTGTAATTTGTTGTGGGGGTTTTGTATTTTGTTGTGGGCGTTGTGTAATTTGTTGTGGGGGTTTTGTATTTTGTTGTGGGGGTTTTGTATTTTGTTGTGGGCTTTTTGTAATTTGTTGTAGGCTTTTTGTATTTTGTTGGGGGCTTTTTGTAATTTGTTGTGGGGGTTTTGTATTTTGTTGTGGGCTTTTTGTAATTTGTTGTAGGCTTTTTGTATTTTGTTGGGGGCTTTTTGTAATTTGTTGTGGGGGTTTTGTATTTTGTTGTGGGCTTTGTGTATTTTGTTGTGGGGGTTTTGTATTTTGTTGTGGGGGTTTTGTATTTTGTTGTGGGCTTTTTGTAATTTGTTGTGGGCTTTTTGTAATTTGTTGTGGGCTTTTTGTATTTTGTTGTGGGGGTTTTGTATTTTGTTGTGGGGGTTTTGTATTTTGTTGTGGGCTTTTTGTATTTTGTTGTGGGGGTTTTGTATTTTGTTGTGGGCTTTTTGTAATATTGTAAGCAATACTAATTTAAAATTCAATGACATCAAAATCCTTCTAGTCCTGATGTCGAGCGCTCTTTTTCACTAATGTGTTGTCGTTGTTGTTGTTTATAGATTGTAAGAGCAGGATGGCTAAAAGAAAGGCCAGTCCTGAAAAAACGACCCCCATAAAAAGAAGGAGGGTCACTGAGCAGGCTGGTCCTTCCACCAGCTCAGATGCTCATGTGGTCAGGGGAGTCAAGCGAAAGGTCCAACAAGATGAAGCGGGGACAACCAATACAGCAAAAAAGCGTAAACTTCTTGACCATGTGAGCGGTGACAAGGGGCAGGCATCTTCCTGGTTGGACACTGGTAAAGGTAGGCTAATTAGTTGAGTGAGGGGTAGATTAAGTGTACATCTGGTTGCTAGTTTGAAGGTATTAGTGTTTGGGAGATATTTGTGTCTATTATCTAATAAGCTGACGTGCTTTTGGTGTTTTCCACATCTGCAGACTGCAGCATAGAGATTTCAGAGAGCTGCAGTAAAAACAAAAAGGCTGGCAAAAGGAAAGCTGCGGGAGACACCAGGGACCCACCTAAGAAAAAGAACGTGGACCAGGACAAAACCAAAACTGTTGCCAAAAAGTCAGTGGCTGAACAGAAACGTAAGTAGCAAGCAGCTTAGCTTTTATATTCAGGTGAAGAGCAAAATGAACATTTAGGGTACAGCAGAGAGTAATTTGTGTGACAGCTGTAGTAAAACCCAATTTGTGTTTGTCTGTTTAGGAGACTTCCAAGCGAGGTACGTGGAGGAGCACCGGCTTGGAGAAGGAGGATGCGGAGCAGTGTTTGCTGGCTACCGCATAAAGGATCATTTACCAGTAAGTGTTCAGATGGTGGTAGTGAGACAGGCAGTAATGCAGATAAGGGATAATATCGTAAGCTGAGACGTGTGCTGTTTTACACCTTTAATTATGTCATACTGAGGAAATGCTCATCAATGCCCTGTGTCTTTTAGGTGGCCATCAAACACATCCCAAAGGGGAAAGTGTACTGCAAAGTGAAGGTAAATGTGCAAGACTTGCATTGTTTTTACATTAGTGGATTGCATGCAGCGTTCACCTGTGGAACGTCTGTGCCTCATCATCCACTTTGTTAAAATATTTCAGGATGACAACGGGAAGAATCTGTCGGTGGAAGTTGCCATCATGCTGAAGCTTGCAGCTGAAGCAGATGGATCAGTGGAAACATCAGCCCCAGTGTCTCTGTTGGAGTGGTTTGACTTTGGCAGAGAGCTGATCCTGGTGATGGAGAGACCTGTCCCCGCTGTGGACCTGGATAAATACATAGAAGAAAATGGAGGATTTTTGCCAGAGGACAAGGCCAAGGCAAGTTGACTTGCCTTAGAAGAGTCTTAGACTGTACATCATTCAATCAAAGCACAGAGTATTAGAGAAACATTAACCCATTGATTGGTTATTGTCTTTTTCATCGTTTCCAGGTAGGGCTGGGCTATATCACACCGTTCACGGTAATACCGGTGTAATTTTGGGCAACGATAGGAAAATGAAATATGGCGATAGAATATGGGTAAAACGCGCATGCGCAGTGCCTTTGTTTACATACGCACATGGCGGTGACGCAGAAAGAGAAGAGCAAAAGTGGATCGCTGAATGAAACGGATGAACCAGAACTGGTTTGTAAAAATGCTGCAGCTTCAGTGGTGTGGAACTGGTTTCGCTTTCGTCCGTCAGATACACAACAAAGCACAATTTTTGGTAGCGCATGCTAGCAGGCCGTCGTTATTACCGTGTTGTATGGAAAATACGGCGCACTTAAAATCAATCCTTTGAATTTTCTGAAACTCGACAGAGCCCCTTATAATCCCGTGCGCCTTATGTATGAACTCTGGTTGTGTTTACTGACCTCGAAACGGTTTTATGTGCACGGCGACTTTGCTAAGCTACAAAGCCGCACCGCTCGATGGATTGTCGGAGCATTACGGCTATCGTAGGCAGGCGCCTCGCGGAGTGATACGTACTGCACCTCAACATGATATCACCGTATTGTGTGTGTATAACCTCTTTTTAAGTTTTGTGGATATTATACATGGTTATGCTGAGGATGTGTCGGCCAGTTTCCACTGGAAATGCCTTTTGGTTAAACTGTCAGCGAGGAATTTGCACTGTTACATTTTTATATAACTTTAATGCACATAAAAAAACAGCTGCTTGTTTAAGTGAAAATACATTGATGGGGTTTTTTGCACTAATAAAGTTGTGGAGTTGTAAAGTATTTTGTCTAGTGTCAGTTATATCGTCAGTTATATCGTTATCGCAACTTTTCAAATGTATATCGTGATGAATATTTTTGGTCATATCGCCCTGCTCTATTTCCAGGTCATTCTGAAGCAGCTGGTTGATGCTGCGAAGCACCTGGAGGATAAACACATCTTTCACCGGGACATCAAGAGTGAGAACATTCTAATTGAGACCGGCTCAGATGTACCGCGTGTTCGTATCATCGACTTTGGACTCAGCTGCTTTTTTAAGGAGCGGTCGCAGTACCGCCTCTTCTATGGTAACATATTCTGCTCTTGCTCTTCACAGAGCAATTTCTTGTTTTAGAAGAAATTGCAATTGTGTCTGTTTATTAGGTACAGAAATTTACTCCCCTCCCAAGTGGTACGGGCGCAGTTGCTACAGGTGTGGACCCACCACGGTATGGCAAATGGGAGTGGTTCTGTACGAAGCGCTTCATGCGGGGGACTTTGACACCACGAGCTTCCTCAAAAAGCGCCTGAAATTCAAAAGACATCTGTCCAAAAGTAAGAAAACGTCACACTTCAAGACTGACTGATGGCTTGGACCACTGGAACTATCATCTTCATGTTTTTTCTCTTTCCTTTCTTTCCAGACTGCCGGGATTTCTTGGACGCGTGTTTAACCAAAGTCCCGGAGACGCGGCCGACGCTGGAGGACCTACAGCATCACACTTGGCTGAGATAAGCCTATCACACACACACAAACACACACAATTCAGACGTTATCATTTATGTGTGATGTATGAATTACCTTTCTTTTTTTCAGGAAATAATTTTTTTAATTGGCCCACTTTAAATTTCAGTGTTTTGGAATTCCTGTAACCCCCCCAGCCATCCCAGGAAAGGGGATCTCTCTTTGAATGGGCTTTCCCGAGGTTTCTTCCCGTCAATCTGGCCCCCCCAGGGGAGTTTTTCCTCGTCTTCATAGAGAGCTTGGGCTGGCTCAGGAGCTCCATCAAAACTGTCTTTATTTAATTACTCAAATGTAATCATATACTTTAAAGTAATCAAATAAAAAACAGTAAAAATCTGAAGACTTGAAGTAAACTTCCATTAAAATAAAACTTGTTTAATTCATCTTTGCTGAGGATACTGTGTTATTACTATTTCAAGGATTATGTCAGAACCGGTGCCATTATGGCACCGGATACTGGTACCCATCCCTACCCATCACTAGGGAACAGAACAAACCAGACATCAATTACAACAAAAATGACACTGACCCAGCCAGCATGACTCGTCTGCCTTCAGAAATGTTTAGCAATATTACAAACTGGGTGATATGCCTTAAAGTAGCTTGTCATGTGTTCAGCATTGTCACAGGCTACATTTTAATTAAAACCACAATCTAGTAATGTTCTGTCTTTAACCTTCCTAATTTGTTTTTTGTCCTAACCTAACACTAAACTGCCAGTGAAAACAAAAGTTACATAAATAAAGAAAATTACGGTCTCACACAGGAGTCAAACCGTAGTTTCTAAATGATGTCAGTAATAGGAAATTCTATCTTTAAAAAAAACCAAATTGTTACACCACTTTGTCAGCCTCGCTGGCATCAAGAATCATTAGTATGATGCTAAAGCTTTAGTAGAAGTTGCACATCAGTTGGTGTCCCCGCCCCTTATCCCCCTTAAAATCCTAACTTGAAGATGCAGAATTTGCTTCCTATTAATATGTCATTCATGAAGGTAATACCCAAGCAAATAGCAATTTTATTATGATCTGTGCTGCAGTTGCCTGTTAAAAAAAAGAAGATAATCTTCTCACAAACTGGTGTTTGATTTTGAAACAGGAAAAAAAGTGGGGAAACAACTGAAAAGACTAACATTTGAATAAAACCTGAAAGCAAGTAAATACTTTCTATGCTGCCTTAGGGTAAACTTTGGTAATATTGATAAAGAACAACACTGGCTGATGATGAAATACAGTCAGCTGGCATGGTGACACTGCCAGTATTAACCTGCAGGGCTGGACTGGGACAGAAAATCGAGCATTTTGACTAGAGACCGGCCCACCAGGTATTAAAGCCATAAAGCCTTTGAATGGAAACAGATGCTGCTGTGACAGTGATGTACAGTCTTGTTGGTATATGTATGATTTCTATACATTTTACGTCAGATAAAAACTTTGGTTGTAAGATTCAGATAATTATTTAATAACAGTGAGACATTTTAAATGAGAATAAGAAAGTACAGTATTTCTTTGTGCCCCCCTCTCCCTGTTAATGCCCTACCTGCCCCCCTGGCAACACTTTTCTAGACCCGCCCCTGCACAGTTACCAGCTGTCAGCTACATAAAAAAAGGATCCTGGTGTTATTTGTCTCTCAGAAACAGCTCATAACTTCAACTCATTCGTGTCACCTAAAAGGTAAACCTGTTTCTCCATCACCTGTTCAGCTCTGATGATTCAGTAAGGACATCTCCTGGTTTCATCTTCATGTTTCCCTCTCACCACATATCCAAACCGACATCATGACCAGCAGCTTTACAGCTGTGGCTCCAGCAAACATCAGCTGATACTAGAAAGTAATATTAAATAAATTCTAACAACAGCTGATCAAACGTGCTGCTGTTGTTTAGCGCGACATCCGCTGGCAAAGTGGGCGATAAACAAACAAGAGAGAAAAGCTGATCAGCTGATCACTGATCAGTTTCATGATTGAAGTAGCAACAGGAGAGAGAGGGGAGAGGATGAGAGAAGAAGAGGCAGCTGTGCAGCGTAAACACAGAATAACTCCAGCTTTGTGTCTTTTTTCATTATAGCGAAAGCCCGGGACAAACAGCTCAATATGAAACGTGTAATATTTTCTCTGAATGAGGGACCATTCCATTTTTTTAAGGAGCCGTTGGAAACTCTACTAACCTTATGAATACAATAAAGTTCACTATCAGTAACATCATAGCACCCACCCAGCTGTACTGTATAAAAACTCCGTCCTGCTAGCTAGCACGCAGTACGCGTTATTGTAACTGAGGGTAAAAAGTCAGCACAACGAAAATAAACTCCACCTAAACTTGGTTTATATCTGACCCAGATAGACTGCAGCTCATAACTTCTTACCTGAAGTTCAGTTCACCTGACACTCGGACTGGTGGCTGCTTCGGGTCTCTCCTCCTGCCTCCCCTTCCCTCATCCACCTGCTGGCCTCTGTGGAAGCCCCACCATAGCCACCACCAAACAACGGAGTTATTTTTACACATCGACCTGCATCTGGCCAATCCACCACCTCTCACTGTTCATGCCATTACAAAAAAAAATAAAAAATAAGTCACCGGGCATATGCCCGGTATGCCCGAGGGCCAGACCAGCTATGTTAACCTGCAACCAAATCTGCAGCTCCATACAGCAATGTTACGACTTGGATTATATCTTATAACTCATAACTCTTATGTTAGCTGCCCTCTGTAGCATACTGTCTGAAATATTCCACGGCTGCAATAATTCTTTAAGTGTTATTTTTTCCTTGGTATTCTAATTTCACCGAAGTTTACTAAACTCAACAAACTTAATATTACTTACCGGGACATTTATTCTGTCATCATTTTCTTTCACCGAAAATAGTTTCCTGCAGTGCGTCTTTCTGCTTGGCTCTCCTACCTTTGCTAACGTGATAGCGCAGAAGCCGATGCTGCATTCACTTACACTCGGATATCTGAGCTTCACCGTGAAACCATAATCGTACATTTGATATTTGATTGAATTTTATTGTTTTGCCTTTGGGGTGGCACCTGGGGTGGCCAGTCTGGTTGGGGGGGTGGCCGCCTGGGGACACGCCACTGTCTGCTTTGACCCATGGTCAAAAAGTTTTTGGCAACCGTGACTTCCTCTGACTGAAGTTCAATATGGTAATGCAGTGCCAGGGCTGACAACCCAGTTTGTTTTGCAGACTCTGTATAGCAGCTTTAATATAGGGAGAACACAACTTCCAGATTGTACGAGTAAAATTTGTTGTTCTTTTTCTTTGCCAGTTTCATTCATTCATTTCATTCATTTATTTGTTCATTTCCAGGCACAACAAATACCTATATTGAACATAAAATGCACAAAACAAAAAACAAAAATTGCCTGAAAAAGGAGTGGGACGAAGAAAACTTATTAAATCCCACCCCTATACTCACTCATCAACAAAAAAACAAAAAACAAAACAAAACAATAAACTTCCCGCAGCTACGCCCATTATTGCATACAGTCCCATCAACAGCCCTGGGCGCATACAAGCATCTAAACGGCAGCTCACAAACAACAATTAGAGCCTTCATAACTGAATACAGAATATATAAATTATAAATTACATTACCACAGGTAACAGGCAGTAATAACTACAAGTAACAAACACACATACATATACATACATATATATCTACACACACATGTACATATATGCACATACATGCGCACACTCTTTTTTTTCCTTTTTTTTTGAATCCATACCAGCAGTGGTAAGAGAACAGACATTACAGAGCACACTAAAAGCATCATTGAGTATACTGTGACCAGACCAACTGTTTGTAGAGAAATTTAAATCTATGAATATTTTTGCATTGTTTCAATTGTAAACTCAGACTGTTCCAGATTCTCACACCACATACAGACACACAAAAACCTTTACGGGTTGTTCGAGTTCTGGGTAATTTGAATTCTCCAAAGCCTCTCACATTATAAACCTTTTCTCGAATTTCAAATCTAGTTTGTAAATTTGCCGGTAAAAGTTTAGTAAAAGCTTTATACAAAATTATGGATGTATTGTAATTAACCAGATCCTGGAATTTAAGTAACTTTGCCTGAAGAAAGAATTTGTGAGTATGATCTAGATAACCAGCCTTGTGAATAATACGCAGTGCTCGTTTCTGTACTGTGACTAATGGATTAGTTGTATTTTTATATGTGTTTCCCCACACTTCCACACAATATGTAAGATATGGAAGAACCAGGGTACAGTACAGAGTACGAAGTGCATCTTTATCAAGGAATTGTTTCACTTTGTTCAAAACTGCGAGGCTTCTGGAAATTTTGGTTTTTATGTGTCTGACGTGGGGTTTCCATGAAATTTTGTTATCAATTATAACTCCCAAAAATTTGTTTTCACTCACATTATCAATTGGTACACCTTCAATGATAATTGGTAATTCTACATTATATTTTAAATTACCAAAAAACATTGCTTTAGTTTTATTTATATTTAATGATAATTTATTTATGTCCATCCATTTTTTTATTAATTGTAGCTCCCTGTTTACGGTCATTACAAGATCAGTATAATCATCGCTACTGAAAAATATGTTGGTGTCATCTGCGAACAGTATGAGTTTAAGTACTTGAGAAACATCAAAAATATCATTTATGTATACATTGAAAAGTTTTGGTCCCAACACTGACCCTTGGGGAACACCACATGTAATACCAAGTTTCTCTGAATGGTAATGCCCTATGCTAACATATTGTTCCCGACCCGTTAGATAACTTTTTAACCAGTTACCAGCTTTCCCTCGAATACCATATCTTTCCAATTTATCCAATAAAATTGAGTGATTGATTGTGTCGAAGGCCTTTTTGAGATCAACAAAAATACCAACTGCATATTTATTTTTGTCCAGTGCGCAGCACAGCACCAACAGAAGTTACAGAGTTACAGAACTATATATATATATATATATATATATATATATATATATATATATATATATATATATATATATATATATATATATATATATATATATAATACACACACACACACACATATATATATATATATAAATACAGAGACAATATAAATAAAATATACGAAGGGGATAAATAGAATAAATAGGAATAAAAATAAAAATACCAGTGAATTGCACATTTCAAGTATTGAGGTCTATTGCACTGTTGACTATTTACAAAAGTATTGCACAAAAGGTATTGTACAGTGAGGTGCAGAGGCACTACAGCTTAGTTGTTCCCCCCTCCTTTGTCCCCCTGTCTCCCCTCCCTCTCCCCTCCAGAGAGGAGTTAAACAGTCTGATGGCGTGTGGGACAAAGGAGTTTTTAAGTCTGTTAGTTCTTGTCTTGGGGAGAAGCAACCTGTCACTGAACAGACTCTTCTGGTTGTTAATGGCCGTGTGCAGAGGATGTCTGGCATTGTCCATAATGTCCATCAGTTTCTTTAATGTCCTTTTCTCTGCCACTGTCACCAGAGTGTCCAGCTTCATGCCGACCACAGAGCTAGCCCTCCTGATCAGTTTCTCCAGCCTGCATGAGTCCTTCTTTGCTGTGCTGCTCCCCCAGCACACCACAGCATAGAAAAGTACTCCAGCAACCACCGACTGGTAAAACATCCAAATTATCGCCATTGAAGTGGTTCTTTGTGTTCTGAAACCATACTGACCAACATTTATTATTTGATGTTTTTCAAGGAATTTTTGTAATCTTGAATTAAAAAGTTTTTCTAGAATTTTTGAGAATTGAGGCAGTAGAGAAATAGGCCTATAATTGGTAAAACTATGTTTGTCATTACTTTTATATAGTGGTATTACTTTCGCAATTTTCATTTTTTTTGGAAAACAACCAGACTGAAATGATAAATTACAGATATATGTTAAGGGACTAGCAATATTCAGAATAACCTGTTTAACTACAGACATATTTATGTCATGATAATCCGTTGAAGACTTACTTTTACATTCTAATGTGATATTTATTACTTCTTGCTCATTTGTAGCTGAGAGGAACAGTGAAAAGGGATTTGATTTTATATTACTGATATTTTCATTTTTATGACACGGGATGTCCGCTGCTAGTTCAGGGCCAACATTTATGAAGAATTTATTGAACCCATCGACAATATTACTCATGTTGTGATTTTCACCATTTGCATCAGTAAAATATTCAGGATATGATGTTCCAGAAGATCCTTGTTTAATTAAGTTGTTTAACACATCCCAAGTTCCTTTTATGTTGTTTTTATTTTCATATAATCTTCTTCTCTGTCTCTGTAAAGCACTTTGAATCACCTTGTTGTTGAATTGTGCTATACAAATAAACTTGCCTTGCCTTCTATAATAAAGTTGTTTGCTCGTTCTTATAATATCAGTCAATTTATTTCTATATGCTTTATATCTTTGTTCCACTTCTTTTGTTTTTACTTTGATAAACTGTTTATACAGATTGTTTTTCTTTTTGCAAGCATTAATAATTCCTTTTGTGAGCCAAGGACTTTTTATCTTTTTTTTCTTTGTCATGTGTTCGTTTACAGGACAATGTTTATTGTACCACATAGTAAAAATATCTAGGAAATTGTCATAAGCCTTGTCCACATCTGACTCTTCATACACCGAACTCCAATCTTGTTGTGCTAAATCGAAATTGAAGGCATGAATTGCTTCTTCATTTATTGTTCGCTTTGCTATCATGATCTTGGTATCTATTTTTTTTAAATCACAGTCACACAAAGTAAAAACTGGTAAGTGGTCAGTTATATCACAGACAAGCAGGCCACTATTAATTTGGAAATCCATGACATTAGTAAAAATGTTGTCAATAATAGTGGTGCTATGTGATGTTATTCTGCTTGGCTTTGTTATTGTTGGATATAGTGATAAGCTGTACATCGTGTCAGTAAAGTCATCAATGGCTTTTAACCTTGTTGGGTTTAGCAAATCAATGTTAAAATCACCACAGATAAATAGTAATTTTTGGTTCACCGAAGCAAACGTTTTTTCTATCCATTCATTAAAAGTGTCAATACTTGAACTGGGTGTCCGATATATGCAACTTATTATAACATTTCTCTTTTTTTCATTCATAATCTCAATAGTCAAACATTCCAAAATTCCATCAATAGCCATAGACATAGTTGTTACAACATATTTTATAGAGTTATGAACATATATAGCAACCCCGCCGCCCGCCTTATTTAATCTATTCATGTATTTTAAATCATATCCATTCAAACAAAAATCTATTCCTTTATCGACATTGAACCAAGTTTCAGTGATGGCTATAACACTAAAGGGGCGAGAAAATTGTTGCAAATAGTCCTTAATGAAATCAAAATTAGAGTACATACTTCTGCTGTTAAAGTGAATTAATGAGAGCTTCCCGTCTAGGTTAATTTCTTTTTCATATTGTTCCTGAGTGAAATAATTACAATTTTTAACAAAAGAAGAGAGAAAGTTACTTTCAGAATCTATTTCTGGATCTAGTATATTATGCTCCTTATATTCACAATCTAGATCAATTACTTTCTGTTGAAGAATTAATTTCAACGTGTCCATGTCATTTCCTGGTGTAATTAGAGATGTTGGTGTATTTATCATTTGATTGTCATTAGAGTTATATATTACCTCGATACATTAGTGTCAGTTGTACTTGTCCAGATCCTCCATGTTCCTCACTATCAGTACTTTTGCCTCTTCTGGTGTCCCGTTTAGCTTAATGAAAATCTTACAGTTTGTTACCCATGTATGTTGTATTTTACCGTTCTTCTTCAGTTGCCTTGCCTTCCTCGCGATGTCTGCGTTTTTTCGTGTCAGATGCTCATTAATGAAAACGTCCGTGCCTTTCAGTTTAACAGTTTATGTTTTGCCTGTTAGTATTTCCTGCCTGTTTTCTTACCTGGTTCTTCCTGACCTTGTACTTTCTCCTCATGTTCTCCTCTCTCCCTCATTGGACTGACAATCATAAACAAATAGATTGTATTCAATTAGATTAAAAAAAAAAAAAACTATTAAGATCACTAATAAAAAAAGTCCTCTTAGTGTACTTTCAATCAAAAGGCAAATAACCAAACCACATGTACATGTAATAAAAGATATAAATATTGAAACACTGATCCAACATCTTACACTTTAACCTGAATGTGGCTCCTTTTTTAAAACAACAACAAAAACATATCCATTATGAACCTGGCTGTCTCTCTGCACACACACACACACACACACACACACACACACACACACACACACACACACACACACACACACACACACACACACACACACACACACACACAGCAGGATTTATAAGGTTAATGGGCATCCAGTCAGTTAGCTAGTAAGTACTTTGGGTTTAATAAGATCAGGCTTCAAACTTTCCTTTTTGATAAAGCATATAGTTAGGGCTGGACCAGGTGACCCTGAATCCTCCCTTAGTTATGCTGCAATAGACGTAGGCTACTGGGGATTCCCATGATGCATTGAGTTTTTCCCTTTCCAGTCACCTTTCTCACTCACTATGTGTTAATAGAATAGACATTTTCATTCAGCTCTGTCTTTTGCAACTGTGCTCGAAGCAGTCTGTTCTCCTCCAGCAGCCGGTTTATTTCTGCTCTGCCCTGTTCACTGCACACACAATCCTTCATCTGCCCTTTAGCTTCCGTGACGCTGTCTGTCTGATGACCACTGTCCACATTTGCAGCTGGTACCTCAACCTCCACTTGTCCACAGCCTCCACGACATGGTGATTTTGTTGTTGGTCTTCTGTCAGATCTTCATCTATTACTTCTGCACGGGGCACACCTTCAGACTCTGCTGCTGTATAACGAAAGCCTGTAAGATAAAATTAGTGCATACACATAAGGTAAATGTACAACAGTATTCCAGGTGCGTGATTCATCTGAAAGTTATGTGCAGATTAGCGTACAATGAGAGCAATTTGGTACGTTTGGGGGGGGTTTACCTCCGATGGGTGCTCTTTTTCACTTTCGCTGCATTCGCCTTGCGTGCAGGTCCGAGTTTGACACAGGTATGTCGCCGTGCCCCATGGGCAGCGTTGGAGCCCAGTCTGGATTTGTTACACCCATTTCATATGCTGGTTTGCCTGCAATAATGCCAAATAATAATAAGCTACTCCGTCAACATGACGTGGTTCTGCAGCATCCCACATTAGGATGTTTTATCTAATGATCTATGACCTCAGCGCATTCAAAATAACACTAAAGCCTATTAAGAGAGATATGAATTTATTTAGAACTCACCGGAAAGAAAATGCCGCGAGCAATGCAACAACAAAAAAAAATTGGGGATGGCAGAGAAGTCGATATCCGCTCGTGTGAGCGCTGCAATTCAAGCCTGACGTCTTCGTTTAGTAATATCGGATACATGAGATAACTCCCGTTGCCTCCAGGAGGGGAAAGGATGAAAAGAGAGGCGATTTTCCAGCTTCTTGCCTTCCCTATGGTGTGATCTAAGGTTGCAACCGACAACACAGCTGGTAGGAAGCATAGCTGAGACTTCCGTGTGCTTTGTTTGGCCTGGTGTCATGGCGGGAGGGGGCGTGGGCCGTGACACGACGCTCCTCCGCCCTATAGTAGACAGAGCGTGAGGGAGTTTAAGTTGGGTGATTAAAGTGGTTGGGTCCCATTTTGTTGTAGGCAAGAAACAAAACAAAACACACTTTTCTTTTCTGTTTTATTGAAACCACTTTACAGAAAGTCTAATTGTTTCCAATGAAGAAAGAAGTAGGTAGGTTTGCATGTGTAATTAGTGTGTTATTGCAGAAGAAGCTTAATGTGTACTTTGTAAAAACAATGAGAAAAAAAGCTGGCTGAAGAAGAAATGATAAATGTCCTTTTTTTCAAGCCTTCTCTGGCCGGCCGTTTGGCGTATGACATGTGGTGGAGGACTCTGCTGCAGAGCGCCCCTCACGAACTCAGTGCCACGGCCCTCGCTTGGGGGGCGGGGAGACGTGCACTGGCGTTTCCTTTTTGCTTTTTCCTGCTCCAGCCAAGTCCTCCGCCCGCTCTACATCTCTCTTATTACCCTTTATTACCTTACACTCATGCCTTTGCCTTTCACCACTTCAAAACTAAGCCTACTTCAATATTACCTTCATACGCTGGCTTTGCTTTTCGCCTTCCTCACGCTGTGTAGTGACTCTTGCTAAGTACATGTGAACAGATCTTGAATAAAAAAACCCAAAACAAAACATACTTTTCTTTTCTGTTTTATTGAAAGCACTTTACAGAAAGTACAATTGTTTACAATGAACTGTACATGCAACACAGCAGTTTTATGAATATTCAACAAGATCAAGTTACATTTGGCCCTGGTTTGACAACCACACTGGGGCACATATTCACCAAAACACAGCACACCTTGACAATCTTATCAAGCAGTGCTGTCTTCATCCTCACATGATATGAGTAATCGGATTGGCATTGTAGAAAAATGACACGCGAAGCTGTCAAACACTCTATTTAAAAACTATTAAAATAAGATATTTCTGCTGATGAATACACTGAGCTGGGTTATAGTGCTGTGGCTTATGTTGAAATCTGCTGTGCTGTAGGGGAACAGGCTGTGTTGTCTTGTTGTGTGCATGTTTGAGTTGTGTTTCTTTTGAGATGGTATATTTTTTTCTTAACAGAAACAGACTGTGTCCAGGGTGAGAAGGGTCAGCTGTGATCTGAGCTGCACGCCCCAGTGTCCTGGAGGTGTACAGGTCCTGCAGAGATGGGAGTTTGCAGCCAATCACCTTCTCAGCAGAGCGCACAACGCGCTGCAGTCTCTGTTTGTCCCTGATCAGTAGCGGTTTTTGATACGGGCGACACGGGCGGTTGCCTGGGGCGGCATCGTGGTGGGGGGCGGCATCACGGGCATCGGCAAAAAAAAAAAAAATTGCTCGTACTCATGCTGCCCCGACATCAGCCGGCGCATATTGGGAATGGTACAGGCACCGATCGGCTTTCTATTGCCCATTTGCTGGGAGTAAGGGCGCCCTCCGTTTGCGAGGTGCGCCTGCTGCTTGCGGCACAGGGAGGAGAGGGCGGGGCGGCGGGGAGCAGCATCTAATAACCAACTCGCAAAATAAAACAAAATAAAGGCAAAACAACAAACACGAAAACACCAGACATCATGATACAGACTTATAATTTGCACCGATGTTTTTTCGAAATTCTATACACGAAAAGTGAGCGCGAGAGCGCGAGAGCCCTCGGTGCGCCTGCTCGCTGCTGAAGTCAAAGTAAACTTTATTGTCATCTCCGCTACATACAGTCCAGTATATAGAGAGACGAGACGACGAGGCTCCAGCTACAGCAGTGCAAGTAAACAAACAATAAATAGAAGAAGAGTAAGAAAATAAATATACAGGGTGGGCCATTTATATGGATACAGCGTAATAACATGGGAATGGTTGGTGATATTAAAGTCCTGTTTGTGGCACATTAGTATATGTGAGGGGGCAAACTCCTCAAGATGGGTGGTGACCACGGTGGCCATTTAGAAGTCGGCCATCTTGGATACAACTTTTGTTTTTTCAATAGGAAGAGGACCATGTGACACATCAGACTTATTGGTAATGTCACAAGAAAAACAATGGTGTGCTTGGTTTCAACGTAACTTTATTCTTTCATGAGTTAATGGCTGTGAACAAAGAGAAACTTGTAAATAACTCATGAAAGAATAAAGTTATGTTGAAACCAAGCACACCATTGTTTTTCTTGTGACATTACCAATAAGTTTGATGTGTCACATGACCCTCTTCCTATTGAAAAAACAAAAGTTGTATCCAAGATGGCCGACTTCTAAATGGCCACCATGTAGAAAAACCTGACTATATAACATTTTTGGTGGCATTGTGTATCCTTAGGGTAAAAAGAGACTCAGTTTTTTAAGAGTCATCTGAATGTTAAAATTTTTTTTTACATTTTCCTTTGTTATCCTAAATGTTTATGTAGGAAAATGAAAAATGAGATCATGAGATGGCTACAAATGAATAAAAAGCAAATAATATCCTCAGGAAATGAGCTGTGGGTTTATGGCCAGGGGATATTATCTTCTGTATATGTAAATTGGAATAAAGTCAGTTGAATTCAGTTTTATTTACAGAGCGCCAAATCTCAGCAACAATTGCCTCAAAAACCAGTGATGTCTCTGTAGCTGAAAACCAGAACTTATGGTTACAAAACACCTCTTTGTTTGGGAAAAAGGTTTTATATACCATCCTCAGGCTGCAGTGGAAGTCTTGTACAAGACTAACTTGCTCTGTTAATATGTCTGTATGTGTGTACTGACCTCCCTAACAGAACATGAACATTTGGGTGTTTTTGCACAAACTTAATGTTTAAAGGTGTTTGTTTCATTGTATTTGGTCCTAATAGGAACTTTTAGGTACCTTTTCATTTTTATGTTATGTTAATGATTAATTTAGAGTCTTATCAAAGCTCTCTATTGGTTTTAGCTTAGTACAGAGTCCTGGTGCTATTTGTTCCGTCTGTACACACACACACCCTAAAGTTTAAAAATAAAACATAGGTAAACTTTAGCAAATATTCTTTCTTTCTTTAGTCTTTCTTTTTAAAGAAATATGTCTATTATATACAGTATCTGGGATATTTTTACATTTTCCAGTTTCTATTCCTGGAGGGTTTGTTCTGTCAGAGAACTTGTCTTTTGTATTTTATCAGGAGCACAGTACAAACAATGTTATTAGATCCTTTGAGGGCAGAGAGAAAAAAAAAGCCTGTGTGTTGTGGCAATCCACTAGCCTACCTCCACTTCCTGAAAGCCCTTCCCAGATAATTGTCGCTGGGTGGGTGTGACCCTAAAGAATATCAAACAAAGACAAGAGTGGCTGATTGCTTGTCATATGGTGGGGGTGGTGGTGGTAAGGTGTGTGAGTGTGTTTGGGGATGGGGTGGGGGCAACGTAGGACTTTCCTATCTGTGTTCATATTCCACAGCAAACACAAGCAGTCAGCTGATGTGGAAAAGTTCCCTTACCTGTTCTATCTGGCTGTGAAAAGGTAAGCTTTTCTTTTACTGTGACCTTGAAATGTGACTAGCAAGCAAATTGCGTGTCTTCCTTTGAATATGAGTAATATTTCCAAGTTTTTGCTAGATATCTATTGTGTTTAAACTAGAACTGTGGGCAGGAGGAGATATTTGATCCAGGCTTTTCTGCAGTAAGTGATGTGGTTTGTAACGAATCGATTCTCTGTTCTCAGCAAGATCACAGTAAATCTGAGTTATGTGGTTTGCCTCCTTGAAATAAAAAAAATAAATAGCGGTAAGCTGTTTAAGAAGCTATATTTGTCTAAGGTCACTTAAAGGATCTGTATAGCATATCACATTTATAAAACCAGCATCTATGAAGAAGGGTAATGGCTTTGACTGTGAAATTATACTTTGACTAGAGGCAAATTTCCTAACCCTAATGTCACTTGAAACACTAAACAAACAGCTAACAGACCAAGCCTGAGCTAATGGGTGAACAAAGTCAGGTGATTTAAAAGTTTCATTTAGTTTTACTTTGACATTATTATACTCTTTTTACTTTTCTGCACATTTAATACATATTCTTACATTTTCTGTTAGTGCTGTGTTTATTAAAGATAAACTTTATAAATGTGTTAAAGTATTCAAAACTACTCTACGTTGATGACAAAACAGCACATTTAGAGATATGTGTTTGTAGCATGCAGGGTGAACATGTCATGCACACCGAATCAATTCTCAGTAGATTTCAGCTGAAGTATTTATAGAGGAAGTAACAACCGTAATGAAAACTATTGTCCCCTTATTGACTGGGGGTTATAATGCGAAGCCTCCTTAACAGTGTGCTAATATGGCTACAGGGAACTGTTGTAAAGATAAATGTGATGCAAGTGAATCTACAGTAGGTTCGTGGGCATTGACACAGTCAACAACGTTTTCTTTGTGAAAGGTTGATCTTCATAGGAGTATCCTGCCAAGGAAGGTCAATAGCCAAGCTTTATTTGCTTTACCTGAAAAACCCAGTAGGATATAACAGGTATGATGTTAGTTATCAACTCTCTCTGTTAAGCTGGGCTTTCTGCTGAGAGGTTTTGTGCAGGCTAACATTAAAAGAGGGTTGTGTTGCACAAAGTTTCAGCATCAGAATAAGCTGGCACTGAAGCTTTCTTAAAATGATCCCTGTGAATGCAGCCAACTCTAAACGGAGATGTTATGAAACACTGTTGAATGAAATGAAACCGTTTGGTGATGGCTTGAAATCAACTTTTCAGCTTCTACAGTAGAGAAGAGTAGATTACACAGTCCTTTTCAGAACTATCTTTGAAATTCACATTATTTTATTATGTGATTATCATCACTTTATTTGGACTTTATTAAAAAAGTGCTTTCAAATGTAATTATATGTTGCCAAGTTGCAAGTGAGGCACTCCTTGCCTGTTTCAGCACTCTTTCTTTCTGTGTTTAGAGAGGCCTTGTTGAAAAAGTGTGGGAGTAATCTCAGGGAAAGGATCAATAAGTCAATATTTGTTTTCTGAACAGATCTGTATGTAGACTTTAGTAACTGTAACATTTTACCATACTGCTGCCCATGTAAGGTAAAGGAAAGTGTGTGTGTGTGTGTGTGTGTGTATATATATATATATATATATATATATATATATATATATATATATATATAGTATATAGTACTACATGACTACTAATATCATGACCTTTGCCTCTCTTTTGTTTGTATAACCTTTTGGCTCCCTTAGGGAGGAGGGATGTTTGACACACTGTATGAATGCTTCTGGTCAGACAGTCTATGGTTGCCTGTGGGCCTAACATGGGCTGACCTGGAAGACAAAGAGGGCCGGGTCTATGCCAAAGCCTCCAATCTTTATGTGACTCTCCCCTATGCCTTAGCCTTTTTACTCATCAGATACCTGTTTGAAAGGTAAGCTCCAAATTGTGCACCTAAACCACCTAACCCTACTCCAGTAGAGGAGTGGGTGGTGGTGGGTTAACACTTCACTTACTTGCTTTTCATTAATCGTTCATCGTGAACCATCAACAGTGTTTGCTGGGAGTAAGCACAAATGTAACCAGTCTTCCTGGTTGTGACAGGTGATACTGTGGCTGGATATAGTTATTGCTACTATAGTTCATTTTGTGTTGCTATGGAAAAATTCAGCTTTAACTTGGAGTGTGGCTCTGATAGATTTGATCCCAGCACAACCATCCAGCACAATCGCTACTGCACACACACATAAAACAAAAAGAACAAAACAAACAAACAAATGTTGCAGCCACAGGCCTAACAAACAAAGCGCAGCCATGGCTACAGACAAAGTAACGGCCCAATATACCTGTTCTCCTTAAAATGTCATTTTCCATCATGTGCTGAATTTCATTTTGCTTATGTCTATGGTACTTCAGATGGATAGCAACACCACTTGCAGTTTCTGCTGGAATCAAGCAGAGAGTCTGTCTGAAAGCTGAGGAAAATTCTATCTTGGAGTTCTACTACACTACTCAGTGTCGAAATCCTGCTCAGGTAAACCAAGTCACACACCTTTAGTCCTGACAATCAAAATGTTGTTGTTTACCTTTGGTATTGTTAGGTCTGAAAAAATAATTGTAATAATTGTAAATTAATCAGTTCTCGAGTATGTAGAGTGGGGAGCCGAGAAGGATTAGCATCTCTCCAGATGTCAATAAATACATATTATAATAATGCAACTTATTTTCCATTTTTGCTGTACTATATATGTGCTTTAGAAATTTCTAATTTGGATAGCCTTATATTCATGTCCCCTCCACATATCAGCATTGCTTCAGTTTCAGATCAGCTCAAACATGAGCTTATCGAAAGCCCAGTCATTCCTATAGTTGTGTATATATTGGGGGTAGTGGGTGGAAAACCATCAGTTTTCCATTTTACCAATACATATCGGATCTCCCTATCCCTTATATCAAATAAATATTCAAAACAGATCTGTTGTGATATTAAAATTGCTAAATCTCTACAGTGCCCAGATCTCTGTGATAATGAATAGGCATAGTAACAAAAACCTTGTTCTAGTTTTTTGTGTTCTTTATCTGACAAACGCGTCTGCTGTAGGAGGGCTGCACGAATCATTTCTTTCTTTACCTTAAACAGTATGTTGGACCTTTTTGTGGGCTGACTATTCTATTTACATTAAAGGAGAGGATATTAACAGTGTTTGCCATTTTTAAGATGGAACATTGTTGTCAAAATAAACATAACAATACCGCTTCTCCAAACTGCTCAGAACCACAGTTAACAAGATAACAATCAAACAGATAATAAGAAAATAAAACAGGATTTTCAGGTCTGTAAGACCTGATGTAATAAGTCAGGTGTGGGCTGACCCACACACTTCGGAGTGGGGCCCAGGATTAGAAGTCCTCCTCGCACAATTCTTCCACACTGCACATGAACCACTACTCCTTGCATCTCGATTAAGCCAAGGCAATAGTTCTAAATATTACACATTTGTCTTGTCTCATAACTCAGAAAGCGTGCAGTAATGGACCGAGTAGTGGGAGCGCTTTTCTCTTCATTCCCAACTTTATCCTTCGGTGATTTGTCACTTGAGTTTGGATTGTAGTTTTAATAGCTCCGTAACAGCATCCTGCATTGTTTGAATCTGCTCCTCCATGTCCAAAATATGATTATCTGCTTCCTTGAGTCTTGCGCTGGTTTTGCACACTTTGGCCTTAACTTCTTCAAACTGTTGCACATTTTCTTTTCCGATTCCCTAATTTCCATAAGTATCGCCTTAAATTGATGAGTTAATATTGACGTTCTCCTCCATTTCATTCTTTTTTGCTAGCATTAGCCCCAGCACTAGCCAAAATGTCGCCATCTTCGTTAGCTTCACTTTCTTCAGTATACATTGCAGTCATAGTTATCACCCTTCTCTTGGTTTTCACCTTGCCGTGTTTGTCATTCACCATAGCCCCATCCTAGTTAGCTTTTTATCTTGTTAGTATTTCGAGCCAGAAGCAGTAGTTCTACGTAGCTACCTCCACTGTGCGACCTGGAAGTCCTTTCTCCAGCACATTTAACACTATACAGTCCCCACTACTGAGAGACTAGTTGTTGCAGATGGGGCTGGACTCCTGGTGTCCTCAATAGCGAACCTCACACAGTTTGTGAGGCTGAGAGACTGCACCTCAGAGACCGTGGTCAGCAGCATTGGTGACCTAAAAATGCTCTCTCAGTGCTCTCTCCTGTCCTTTTTGCCCTGTACATGGCTGACTTCAGCTACAACTCTGCAACATGTCACATGGAGAAGTTTTCTAATAACACAGCTATAGTTGGGCATATCATGGATGGACAGGAGGGAGAGTATAGGAGCTTGATTGGACTTTGTAAACTGACGTAAGGTAGACTTCCGCAGGGCTAGGCATTCTGCACTACCTGTATCAATTGGAATTTGTCAGTACCTACAGGTACCTGGGACTCTGTCTGGATACCACACTGGACTGGTTAGTGAACATAGATATACTCTACAAAAAAGGGCTGGCTGAGCTTCCTGAGGAAATTGGGGTTGTTTACCATCTGCAGCAAATTCTTGTTTATATTTTACCAGTCAGTCATCACCAGTGTCCTCTTCTGTGCGCTGGTGTCCTGGTGAGGCAGCATCCAAAAGAGAAAGAGAGATGCCAACAGACAAGCTGGACAAGTTGTGAAGAAAGCTGGCTCTTTACATTGGTGGCAGGGAAAAGGACCCTGAACAAGCTGCTGTCCATCATGGACAATGACCAACACTTAATCTTCAACAAGCAGAGAAGCTAGTTCATTGGCAGACTCTTGTCACTCTACAGACATGCTAAGGAAGTCCTTTGTTCCAAGGACTATACATCTAACAAAGCAGTCAGGCGCAGGGGTAAGGTGGACTAATGGGCCCCTTCACAACCTCACCCATACACACTCAAGGACTGTTCATTTTTGCTGGTCGTACAATTCTGGTGGTTAGACTGTCATTGCACTACAGTTATTTACTTATTTCACTTATTTTGGGATAGTTCATCACTGCTCCACAGCTATTTACTGTATTTTAGTTAGGAGGCTAGGTTTGTACAGCTCTTGTACAAATGCTTGTCTTTTTTTTTTTGTAACTTGGTGTAGCCAGTTTGCTTTCTGTTAGTGTATTTGGTACAGTCGTCCCTCATTTATCGCAGGAGTTACGTTCTAAAAATATTCCGCGATAGGTAAAATCTGCAAAGTAGCCAACTTTATTTTCTACAGCTATTATAGATGTTTTAAGGCTGTAAAACCCCTCACTACACACTTTGTACACTTTTCTCAGACAGGCGTGAACATTTTCACACTTTTCTCTCTTGTTTAAACTCTCAAAGTTCAAACCTTAGTAGAAAAATAAGTCCAGTATTAAAGAATGAAACCAAAGGCACCCACAGGGGCCTCTGACAGTGCAAAATCCAGCCACAGGAGACACGGCACGAGATTGATTGACAATTGTCTACAGCCGATCAGGACGCAGAACACAATGCGAAACAGTGAGACCGTGAAAGGTGAACTGCGTTATAGCGAGGGACCGTATATGTGTTTGTGTTCAATAAAGTATCCCTCTACCTACCTACCAACCACCCCTCCCTCTTGATGCATGTTTTTGATGCAATCTCATGTTCCTGTAGAGAGTGGGAACATGAGACCAGACCGGATCTGAACCATGGACTTTCTTGCTGCAGTGTGTACCACTCCACCACTGTGCCACCTTCATTATGAACAAATGTCCAAATATAACATATTTGTTTTAAACTGTACTGGTTTGAGTCAGCGGACATGCACATTTTCCATAAGTGATGTACATTATTAACAGATTACCAAATCACGACAAATTACATCGATACATTTCTGGAGTTCTGCTGACTGCAAGCTACTGTTTCTCGCAGTGAAAGTCAAGGATGTCTCAAAGCTTGCGGATATATTTCTGCTCTTTAATTACCTTCAACAGCCTGAAGTGTGACTCCACACTTTCCAGCGTTTGTTTGCAAATGTGCCTGAGAGATTCCTGCAGTTTTGACAAAACTACATTATTTATGTATCTGAAACGAGCGGGCTAGAGATATACATTTAAGCACCTACACGATACACATATGTAAACAAACATGCATGTGTTTTTGTGTCTGTCTGCATGTGTATTTAATACCAGGTTGACATTGATGGGTTGTCTAAGAAAAGCAGTCTGTCAACGAGACAAGTGGAGCGCTGGTTTAGAAGAAGACGCAGACAGGACCGCCCTGGAGTTCTGAAGAAATTCACAGAGGCCAGGTTACTACGCTCTGCTTTTGTGAGTGTGTGTATTTGTGATTATTCTGATATTAACAGCAACTTTATTGTGTCCCAACAGCTGGCGATTTGTTTTCTACCTGTCTGCATTTATTGGAGGAATGGTAGCACTGCATGATGTAAGTAACATAACCATTTCAACATTTTTCCAACTCAAGGCAGTGATGGTTAAATGATTAAGTCTCTTTACTCATTAGGCTTTTGTCTGAACAGCTCTTTATAAGTTAACATTTCACCACTCTTCTTTATTTTGCATTACCTGTACAAATATAATACCTTTTTTTTCTGCAGAAAGAATGGCTTTATGATACTAGGGAAGTATGGACAGGTTTTCCCAAGCAGGTTTGTTGCATACTCTCCCACACCACATGCCATAATCATCAATCAATCATCAAGAGCAAAAACACAGAAAACCACAAAACCACTGAGGAAACATACGGAAAACACAGGCAAGGGCAATAAAAAAAAAGAGTAAAAAACAAACTCAGAAAAAAAGAACTCAGAATTCTAACAATTATCCATCATCCAATGGGATGATGGATAATTGGATCCATCATCCAATGGGATGATGGATCCAATTATCCAATCATCCATCCCACGCTACTTATAGATGTCCATCTAACATCCGGTTAGGTCCATAGATTTTTGGGCATCACACATTTTTGTAATTTCTCTTCTGTACACCACTACAGATGTGAAGTTCAGCAGACATTCAGACAAAGCAGACGATACATTTATTTATTTTTGCAATCAGTACAAACTGAAAAAACAGGGCTATACTTTGTGAAAGGATTGTAAACCTGCCATGTTTCTTGCCATGTGGGACTTTAATTACTAGTACTCAGATTTCCTTTTCTTTCAGTGTTTAACAGAAGCATCAACCTGTACTAGCATTTACGTGGAAAGCTGCAAATTGGTGTAAACAATAGATTCCTCTGCAGCTTATTTTTAGCCTTAAGGTCTAGGGGAAAAAAACAGAACCTTATGGGACAAACCTTTTGTCTGTATAACTGATTATAATTTTGTCCCGTCTTCTTGAATCTGTCTCTTTGTCTCCCTGTCTGCAGACCATGCTAGAGTCTCAGTACTGGTATTATATCTTGGAAATGAGTTTCTATGGCTGTCTTCTCTTCAGTGTTGCTTTTGATGTCAAGAGGAAGGTAAGTAGTGGTTCTTAGAGACCACAAACTTCAATTAGGTTCATTCATCTGCTTTCTTTTTTTCTTTACATAATATGTAATGTATAATTTTAACCATTTCTAAATATGTGAAAGAGTATTAGTATTAAAAAAGGTAATATTATTTTTTCGAAACTTCAGGCTAATATTAATATTTGAATCTCAACAATACAATACTCAACAAATGCAATTATACATACTGCTCAAGAAAATAAATGAAGACAGCAGACTCGTACTCGTATAGACTGGGTAATTTGTTGGAAAGGATGCTATATTGTTGAAACTGAAATTAAAATGATTAGCCTACAGACACCTGAATTCAAAAGCAGAGAATCAAATTGAAAAAGTGGCAGCGGCAGGCTCGTCCATTTCCCAACATTTAATTGCAGCAACTCAAAGTGGTGCTCAGTGTTCCTGCGTCTCTGGATCTTTGAGTTTGTTGTGGACTCGCGATTCTTTCTGCTGCATCTAAGAGATGACTTAAGTGCTAACTCTGTATAGTTTAGTTTTCTCTGTTGGGTCTGCGTTTATTTCTAGTTTCTGGTTTTTGTTATTCCCAATCTCATCCATGTGTCTTGCCATCAGCGTCTCCTTTGTAGTCAATCTTTTCTTGGTGTCACAAGTTCACTTTCTGTTTCCTGTTTTATTCTGATAATCTCTTGTCTTGTCTGCCTTACGCTCAGTTGTATTGTTACAGTTTTATATATTACACTTCTCTCTCTGCAGTGGGGCTATGAGTTGTGGTGAGAACTACTAGGAAAGGTTTTTGTGTGTCTGTGTGTGAGGTTAAGCACAAGCAATGTCCAAATGTCCACAAATTTAAATCAGTGTATAAAGATGTGGTTTTTATGCAGTACAGGGATGAGGGCAGCATTAAGCTACAAGAGGTCTTTTCAATATAGATATTTCTAGTGTGGTAAATTATCATTGTTATATAATGTATTACATATACTCAGGAAGCAGCTGCTCAGCTACATGACTGAACTATAAATATCTGAAGGGGGTGGGAGTACATAAGTGTTATTTCTTCCCACTCCTCTTCAAACACCTGTTTCACTAGAAGACAGACCTAACCAGAAGACCTCACCCATACCTGGGTATCACTCAGCTCCTCCATGAGGTGCAACCTGGCAGTGTTGGATAAACTGAAACATAATGCCTCAAAGGTGTTCTATTGGACTTAGGTCAGGCAAGCATGGGAGCCAGTCAGTGGTATCAATTCCTCGATCCTTCAGGCACTGTCTGCATACTCTCACCATTTGAGGCCAGGCATTGTCATGCACAAGGAGGAACCCAGGGCCTACTGCACCATGACTTAGTTCAGGAGGTATGGGAGGTTTGGAAGTTTGGTGGTTTGATCGATGGCTGCTCCAGTCTGCCAAGCCAAGTATACTTGGGCAAGATACTAACCCTAGGTTGCTCTCCGATGCATCCACATGAGTATGAATGTGTGTGAATGTTAGATAGAAAGCACTTCTGTGGAGAAATAAAGCATAGAAAAAAGTGCTTGTATAAATAGGTGTCAATTGATAAATGAGGCAAGTTGCATGAAACATTTTGTGTGCTCAGACAGAGTAGTAAAGTGCTATATAAGAACTAGTCCATTTACCGTTTAGCCTGTAGAGGTCTGTTTGTCTCTCCATGGATATTCCTCCCCACACGATCGCTGATCCACCAGCAAACCAGTCATACTGAACGATGTTACAGGTAGCTCAGGTAGTGTTCTCCACTGCTTCTCCAGACCCATTCATGTCTGTCACATGAACCTGCTCTAATCTGTGAAAAACACTGGGCACCAGTGCAGGACCTTCCAATTCTTGTATTGTATGGTGAATGCCAATCGAGCACCATGGTGCTGGGCAGTGAGCACAGGGCCTTCAGGCCACCCTCATGAAGTTTGGTTCTGATTGTCTGGTCAGAGACACACACAAGTGGCCTGCTGGGGGTCATTTTGTTGGACTCTGGCAATGCTCTTCATGCTCCCTGCACAAAAGAGCAGATACTGGACCTCCTGATGGTTGAAGACCTTCTACCAGGGCTCCTAGAGTAACAGCCTATCTCCTAGTATCTCCTCTCTTGAGACTTTGCTAGGAGATACAGCAAACCTTCTGCCAATGGTACATATTGATGAGCCATCCTGGATGAGTTGAAATATCTGTGCAACCTCTGTAGGGTCCAGGTATTGCATCATGCTACCAGTAGTGATACTTATCCTAGCCAAAAGGAAGTAGCAGTGAAAAAACAATCCGAACAGATGTGGAGGGAAAAATGTCAGTAGCCTCCACTTGTAATACCATTGCTTACTCATTTCCTTCGGGGTCAACCTTCAGGATCAATAAAGTTTTATTGAATTGAATTGTTTTGGAGGTTGTCTCATTGTTGCTCCTCTTGAAACCGAAGAAGCTAAAACTGATTAACAACCCCATTTACTACCTTACTGACCAAATCAATATTCCAGATGTTTAACTGACATTCTGATGGAATTATTTGAATCGCTATCTGTACAAAATGAACATACGTAGTACTAAGAAATGATCGTGAGAGAAAGGAAAATCTTACAGAAGAGAGTGGGCATACATGAAAGCTAAACAAACAATTAAACCTTACTTTCTGTGTCTTACTGTCTGCATTTTAAAGAGTTCACTTCAACTGAAAATAAGATGCTATCCTTCATAGAAACAGCAGGCTTGGTGAGAACAGATATCCAGCCACACTGATGGACTGATATAATCTTGGCATTTTGGGTGCAGAGCTACTTTAACTGATCAGTCATAGCAACATGGCAAAGAAAACAGTCCAAGCATCTATTCAATCTAATTTTATTACCTTTAAGACTCGGTGCTTGGTCCCTTTCTTTCCAGTACACACTATAGCCCTTCTGAAGACATATGAGTTGTCTTATCAATGCTACCTGTTGTAGAGAAAGATAAAAAAACAAAACAAAATAAAACATGTTTAACCTATTGTGATCAGGCATGTGAAGAAGTTTCCCTTTCTTTCTAATACATGAAACCTCCTGACAGGGTTTTAATAGTTTTGCAATTTTCATTAGTTTTTATTTTTATTTAGTTTTGACTTCAGATTTTCAAATTTATATCAGTTTTAATTAGTTTTTACCATTTGTTTGCTAGTTTAGTTTTTGTTTTTTTGTTTTTTTTTAGTTGTTTGCAACATTTAAGTGTAACAAAATCCCAGTTTCATCATATCAGTCATGCTCTTCTGCTCATCCTTGGGTATGTTGCTATTCCAGCTGCCATACCCTGCACCCTGGACAGGTCGCAGGGCTAACACGCAGAGACAGACAACTCACATTCCCACCTATGGGGAACCTCTGGGTTCTTAAAAAAAAAAAAAGGCCAGATGAACAACCATTGATAGCAGGCAACTATAAAAGATAAATCTTGGCCCCAATGAGACTATTAACTTTTGCAGCACCAGGTGTTCGTAATTTTGGTTCAAGTGAATTGCTAAACTTTTTGAAGGCAACTGACTCACACAGTTGTGTAGATGTCCCCGTCTCAATAAACATATTCATCAACGCTTCCTCTCGCTTGTGATGTTCCTGCAAATTGACCAACCAGCAGCCATCGGCTCGCTGTTGCAACCACTGCATTAATGTTTTTTGTGGAGTTGTCTCGGGATGCATGACGTTGCCTTGCCCGGGGTTAGCTTCTGTTTCTGGGGATGAGGGTTGAGTGTGCTCCCTTACCTTCTCAAGGTAAGCTAGGTTAGCCTTCTTGTGCAAGCTTTTTTTTTTTTTTTAATTAATTAATTAATTTTTATTGTATATATGTGTGAGCTTTTCAAGTGCACTTTAAGGTTTGTGGGATTTTTTCCCCTTTAGAAATGTCCCTCATAATTTGTCTCTTTCCACTACAAGACACTTGCTTTATCCAAAACACAGTCATATTCAAAGTAATCCCAAATTGGATTCGACTAACGTGCTGCCACCTGCTGGCATAATGTGACACAGCAAGAAAAAACCCTGAAAACTACACTTCATTTTCACCCTTGACTATTGTAGGACACGCACACATCAATGAAAACTAAACACATTTTCGCTATAAATTTAGTTAATTTTAGTTAGTTTTGTGAACACTCATTACAGTTTTAGTTGGTTTTCATTTTTTTGCAAAGTCTTGTTTTTATTTTTATTTCCGATAACGAAAATGATTTGTTCTAGTTGTTATTTCGTTAGTTTTCGTTAACGATAATAACCTTGCCTCCTGTTAATTAGATTCTGTTGGAGTGTACAAAGATAACTATTAGAATGCAGGAAATGGGGAAAAAGTTCTTCCTGTCTTTTATGGTATTTTTTATATTTCAAATCAAAATCAAATCAAATCACTTTTATTGTCACATCACATGTGCAGGTACATTGGTACAGCACATGTGAGTGAAATTCTTGTGTGCGAGCTTCACAAGCAACAGAGTTGTGCAAAATACAATAATGTAAACAAGCAAAATACAAGAATGGCTACATCTGAAACTAATAAATATATGTACATATTTAATGGTATTATTATAATTGATGCATTCTGAAACTTGTTCCACTATTATGAAAAGTGTAAATAACGTTAGAAATGTTTATTTATTTATTTATTTTAACTTGGCAGAGTCAGCGCTGTTTTCTGCGTCATGACTTTCTGTATTTCTCTCTCTCTCTCTTTGCTTTTCTTGTCCTTCTGTCATTTAACAACATGTACCTTTTTTTAATATGCAAACATGATTTGTGATGAAACAGTACTCCCTGTGTTGATTGGAGTTTTCTTTGTGTGTTTTTGTGTGTTTCTTATCTCCATCAGGACTTTAAGGAGCAAATCATCCACCACTTGGCCACTCTGGTCCTCTTATCCTTTTCCTGGTGTGCCAACTACATCCGTGTAGGAACACTGGTTATGCTTATCCATGATGCTTCCGATGTTTTCCTAGAGGTCAGTCTCGGCCACATGTTTGGTGGCCACATGAAGGTATAGATTAACCTTTAGTAACTGGACACTGCTTACAGTTCAAAATAAATCCACCTGGTATTGCAGGTAAATGAAAATAGTTGTGACACAAAAGGAATCTTAGCTCAAAAACGAGCAGCATGGGTAAAAATGAGACCTCACCTAAGCAGTAACGTATTCTGAACAATGACCACATGGTGATATTTTTCAAAAATACACTTTTTGAAGTTTTCTCTTGTGAATTGTCAGAAAGCAGATAAAACATGCAAAGTGCCAATACCTGTTTCTGTTACTTTGTGGTGTGCCACATATTAAAGAAAAGAAAATATTTGAGATCTAGAATATGATGGAAGTGTTTCTACTTCACTGAACCCTTTTCACTCTCCACCAGTCGTGGGAGATGGCTGACCTGGTTCTGCCAGAGGTTTCTTCCTGTGAAAAGGGAGTTTTTCCTTCGCTGTCACCAAGTGCCTTCTCATGCGGGTCAACTGATTGTTGGGACTTACTGGGTCTTTATCCTACATAAAACCTGCTGTGTGTATATGTGTGTTGTTAATTAATGGTAAAACTCATTTTTCTTTTAGTCTGCCAAATTATTCAACTATGCCAAATGGGAGAAAACCTGCAAAACTCTCTTTGTTTTGTTTGCCATAGTGTTCATGGTAACACGACTGATCATCTTTCCATTTTGGTAAGCCGATAAATAAGACTTAAGTTGTGTGTTTTTTTCTTCAAATTAAGTCTAAAGTAACCAGTGAACTAAGTTTATTGGTCTTTGTTCATTCATACTCAAGCAGATTTCCTATACATGTATTACATTTAGTATGTAACAGATTTTTACATTTTTGATATGCTTGTGTTTCAGGCTGATCCACTGTACTTGGGTCTACCCTGTTCTCTATTACCCTGCCTTCTTTGGTTACTACTTCTTCAACACAATGCTGGTGGTCCTGCTTTGTCTGCACATTTTCTGGGCCTACCTCATTCTACGCATGATCAGGAAATTTATGTTTGGCACAGTAAGTCTGCTGTGACAGTATTTATCCACGTCTCTCTTTACACCCCACACTCCTAAAGAACACCCACAGGATACTCAGAGGGCCATAAAATACATGTGGACTGGGTGGGCAAACTCGAACGTCCTTGAGATGATAAAGAGCTGGCCCAGTGTTCCCCAACCAGAATTAAAACATGTACCCTGCGTTCAAAGTTTGACTAATGAACAAACTCTGCGATGTTGCAGAGGCATGTCAACCAAGACAGCCCTACAACATCCAGAGCCTTCAAGAACTCAGGTAAAGGCCAGACCATCAAGTAGGTTTTAAGTACCTTACTGACCTAGTTTCCCAGTGATGTAAGAAAGCTAATAAAACATGCAATTTTCAATGAAATACTCCAAACATGCCACAAACATGGTTCAAAAGGTTAGTTAGTAACTCAAACCAACACGCCTAGCAAAAATGGATCTTTTAAATAGCAGGTATGTGGTTCTTTGCATCCTATAAATGCAGATCACTCTTACGTGGTAACTTTAAAATGCATCATTTCGTCCAAATATGTCACTACGTTGTTAAAAAACCTGCATTGTGATGAGCAAAATGTTAATGTCCAGGCTTCAAAATGCTCAACAAAGCTTTGTGTTTTACATTGAAAGGAAGCCAAACTGCTACCCAGAGTTCTCTGCTGCATCTCAGATTTCAAATCTGCTTTCAAGTAGACATTTTGTCCTCTTTGGCGGCTTTTTTCTAAATACAGTCTCCTTTTCTGTTGATTTTCCCATCATGTTTTTCATTCTGTATTTTTACTGTAATCATTTCATTCAGCTAACCAAAGATGAAAGAAGTGACAATGAAGAGGAAGATGGGGACGAAAGCAGCTCAACACAGGATGAAGTTGAACAAAGGCACAAGCCTGCCGGATCACTGGTGGCTGATAAGAAGTATGACAAGAACGGAGGGTCTAGATCCTTATCTCCACCAGAGAACATCTGCTGGTCAAAGACTGTGTGCTGACTCGTATTCACGACTCTGAGTACAGGAGAATAATCCTGAAATAGACCAGTCCAGCGAGCCAAACATATCACATATACATGCATTAAGTAACACAGCCCAACTGTTGCCCTCCACAGACAAGAAAGCTACACTTAAACATTGTTTTCAGATTTTGAAACTCAAAAAGCTCTGACTATGCAACAGAATTCGAGTTTGAAACATGCCTCATGTGAGCAAAACAGACTCTTACACAGAGCACCTCTGCAAAATCGTGCTGTAAATGTGTTTAAAGCTATTTTAAAACAAAAAATCTGGAGAATATCAGGAGAATCAAGTTCCACAATTTTACCTTTCTTACATGCAGAATACATTAGGAATAGCCGAATAAAAACCAGTTTAGGATAGTGTTAAGACAGCATATCGAATGCAGGAGGCACAACAAAAACAGAAATCAGGGAAGAAGCAGGGAGCTGAAAAATTGAAGATTCAGAGCTGTATTTATGTCTGAAAACAACTTCAACACGAACACATGACCAGGTTTAGATGTTTTCAGATTTAAGTTAATTATTTTCCCTTCTTAAATGTATCTATTACAATCCAGTTTTCTATTAGACTTTGCAATACCTGCTTTGGTCAACCACACAAAGATTGCATTATAACAAAAAAAGTTTTAAAATGATTCCCATATTCAACTTTTTTTTATTGTACTGGTACTGTGTTTTTAGAAAGCATGAATAGAATGCTGATAATGAGCACATTTGTATCACATTTTTTCTTTTCTACCAAAATGAAACCTGTTTGTTTCCATTCCAAAGTGAAAAAAAAGAAAACAACCAAACAAACCACTCCCACTAACACTTGGAATGATGCTTAAACTTGGGTTGATAACTGCAGTAACTGTCACTGACCAAATCAACTTTGACAACTGTCAACTTCGAATCCTAGCATGTTAGGTATTCATTCAAAACACAGAGAAATCCCACAGTCACCTGATTATGGTCATAACAACATTTTAGTGTAAGTTTACAAGATGAGCTGTAGGGAAAAAGTAGCATCCTTGTTGCCTCTATCAGCTTTTCAGATGTCATGGTCTTCCTGGAAACATAAGCAGCAAGTTCACTGTCTGAAAGAGGCAAGTTACAGAAAAGCAGATGAGTTTTGAAGCATGTGTGCATTAGTAACTCAGGGGAACTGAAATAGTTTGTTTGGGACTGATGTTTTACTTCTTTAATTTTATTTGTCATCTGTCTTTTTTTTTAACATCTGGTTCTTATTCAGCGTGACAGTAAGACAACAATGCCACCATGAGGCCAAAGAGAAGCATCGTGCTACTTGTTGCTGTTTCTCCAGTGACTAAAAAAATAAAAAGTGTTATAGGTTTTAGACAGCAAAATGAAAAAGCTTTTTTTTTTATTTATATGGTCAAAACCCAGTTGTGAGGAATTGTCATTGTCACATTTGTCACAATTTCACCCCAAACCAGAATTTGTCCATAAACTGTTGTGTTCGTTTTCTTTTCTTAAAGGAAGTACATCTTTTAAAAGATGGAATTCGCTTCAGCAGTTGAAATTATAACTTACAATGTGCTGGACCTTGATGTGAACCAGCAGTCTGCTCCACAAAAAGGATGACCCTTAAAGCAGGCGATACAGTTTTATACTACAACAAAAACAAGTATTGATACGTCCTGTACTTCATTCTCCTCTTCCTCTGCCCATCAAGTTTGTTTTGTGCTGTAGCTCTAATCATATCGCTGTCACATCTGTACCCTGGACTGTTTTTTGACATTTGTTGACTATAGTATTCATAGTGTTCTGTATTGTTCAAGAGAGCATCAGCAAACTTGTTAAATTAAATTTCTGGACATTGAAGATTACCTGGCTGATCAGCTGCATATCAGTGTTACTGTATAATGTCAGGAGCCAATGGGCTTTCCAAGTGCAAAAGAAAAAAATCTGATAAAGTTTACTCTTACATTATCCACATTGTGTAAGAGAATTATTATTATTATTTTATTGTCACTGTTTTTCATTTCAAAACTATTTAATTCTATATATTCTATATAATTCTAGGACACATTTCATTTACCTGATCTCACACATATACAGTGTTTTTAAAAGCTCTTTTCCTAACTTTCTCACACATGCAGTAATACTTGCAAAGCAATGGGGTAAATAAGGGTTTTAAGTATCCTTGGGCGAGATATTTAAATCTATTGCAGGAGCCGGGGATCATTTCTGCAACCTGTGGCTCAGTTGACCCACTCAGGTGGCACAATGAGTTTCTGAAAAAAATATTACTTGATTTGAAAAATCTCATTCAGAATGAAAATAAAATGATGAGTTTCTGCCTTTAAGTTCATTAATACTTTTTCAGGGAAATTGCTCTGACTCCAACTCTGAGTTCAGCTAACAGCAAATCCTACTAGACTTTGCCCTTTTTGGGGGTGGAGGGTGTTAAAAACAACTTCCTGCTCTATTTGTTTTGTCAAATCTGGATGATCTCTAATTTCCTGCTTTCAAATTCAGATAAAACTGGGTTATTGTAGCTTTCAGTTTGGATTTGTGAGACTGACACCATCTCTACTTTCACAGTTTTTCCCCATTGTTTGACAGGCCACTGTACTGTCTGTAGTAAGTGTAACACAAAACAAAAAAAGGCTTACAGTAGTCATTATGATGACTGGAGAAGAAATGGTCATAGTATTTTACATTAAGCACATCAGTGTTCAACTGGTGATGGGTTGTGTGTGTCATTTGAAAACAAAATACCATTTTGAGAAGAAATTACATTCTCCAAAAGTTGGTTCTGTTCATCTGGACGCAGCGTTTTCAGTGGGAGAAACATTTCATCATCATCAGGTGACGTCTTCAGTCTCAGCTGACTGCAGGTTTCACCCTTATAAACAGCACATTTGCATAATGACTGAAACCAGCGAATGAAGGAACAATGGGCTGAGAGGTCAGTTCCTTCATCATAATTATGCAAATTCTCATGACCATTGATCAACAAAGCCCACTGATCAATGGCCATGAGTCCCATTCACAGAGAGTTGGGGAATGGCTGCAATCACAGCATTGTAAGATGGTGACAGATGTACCCTTAGGCCCCTCCTCCATTCAGAGATGGTCTTTCCCTTTTCACGTAAATGGCCTCCTTGACTCCGCCCTCAAACCAGCGTTCCTCCCTGTCCAGGATGTTACATCCTCATCATTGAAAGAGTGTCCACTGGCCTGTAGGTGTAAATAGACTGCAGGTGGCTCTTCTGTGTTGTAGCTAGAGGTTGTTTGGTTTCCCCGACGTATAAATCCTGGCAGTCCTCCTGCACTTAACAGCGTACACTATGTTACTCTGTTTGTGTCGGGGGACCCGATCCTTGGGGGGGACCAGTTTTTGGTGCAGCGTGTTTTGGGGTTTAAAAGCCACAGAGACCTGGTGTTTAGAAAAAATGTGTCTCAGCTGCTCCTATAGTCCTGACATATACAGGATCACTACAGGTTTTCACTTGGGCGGCGGTTGTCCTTCTCTCCTGGATCAGCTGGAGCTTTCTTCAGGTGCCTTCCCAGCTTTGACAAAAGTCCAGCTGGGATAACCACATTTACTCAGGGCCTTCTTGATGTTCTTCTGCCTCCCTGGCTGCTGTGTCAGTAGGGATGGTGTTCGCTCTGTGTTGTAGCGTCCTGATGACACCCAGTTTGTGCTCCAGTGGATGATGAGAGTCAAACCTTAGATACTGATTCGTATCCGTAGGTTTCCTGTACACATCAGCTTTTAGATGTCCCCCATTACTGATGGAAATCTCACAGTCTAAGAAGGCTAACCTGCCTCTTTTCATATCCTCCCTGGTGAATTTGATGTGTCGGTCCACCGAGTTAATGTGATCCGTGAATTGTGGTATGAGATTTGATTTTCAGCCAGGTGTCATCCACATACCTGAACCAATGACTTGGTGTTGTTCCAGGGGAGGATAGCAAAGCCCTCTTTTCCACTTCCTCCATGTACAAATTGGCCACGATGGGTGAAACTGGGGAGCCCACGGCACACCCATGTTTCTGCCTGTAGAACTGACCCTTGTATGTGAAGTAGGTGGAATGAAGACACAGTTCAAACACACTTGGTCGGTGCTGAGAGCGGTCCTGTTGCTGAGGTTGGTGTCATCCTGTAATCTCTTACGAACTACCTCCAACACTTCCGTGACTGGGATGCAAGTGAAGAGAGATGTAACGTCGTACGAGACCATGGTTTCATCTGCCTCCATAATGACATCTCTCACCTTCCCAACAAAATCCAGGGTGTTCTGGATGTGGTGCTCAGAGTTGCCCACCAGCGGGTTGTGTCACGGTCCTGGGTCTTATGACCCAGTGTTTTGAGTTTCAGTTCTTTTGATGCTGTTAGTGTATGTTCTAGCTTATTATGTTTCCTATGTGCATCTGTTTATCAGTTCCCCCTTGTATTGTCATACCCTGTGAAGTCTCCCTTGCCCTTCGCTTCGTGTGTTTCTTATCTATGTGTCTTATGCTGTCAGGTCTGCGTTTCATTAGATTTCCTGTTTTATTTTGAAGGGTTCCTGTGTCCCTAGGTTCGATGTTGTTAATGTTACGCTCCCCTTGTCACGTCGTTATGTTCATGTGTGTCAGCTGTTTCCCTATGTGTTCCCACTTTCCTCCTGTGTGTATTTAGTCCGCGTGCTTTCAGTCATTCCTGGTCAGGTCGTCTGCTCATCCATGTCTCATCTCCAGGTATCTCTGTCAGTTCACTATGCTTAAGGTTTTTCATGTTTAGTTTTAGTTCACCCAGTTTAGGTTAGTGTTTAGTGTTCACCAATGCCCTATTATTTGTACCCTCGTTGCTAGCCTCAATAAACGGCTTGTTTTTGTTAATCCACGCCACGTTTTGGTCTGCGTTTGAGTCCTCTTTTGCAACACATACAGTCTGCCCCAGCCAGACTGTGACAGTACGACCTGACCAGGAATGACTGAAAGCACGCGGACTAAATACACACAGGAGGAAAGTGGGAACACATGGGGAAACAGCTGACACACATGAACATAACGACGTGACAAGGGGAGCGTAACATTAACAACATCGAACCTAGGGACACAGGAACCCTTCAAAATAAAACAGGAAATCTAATGAAACGCAGACCTGACAGCATAAGACACATAGATAAGAAACACACGAAGCGAAGGGCAAGGGAGACTTCACTGGGTATGACAATACAAGGGGGAACTGATAAACAGATGCACATAGGAAACATAATAAGCTAGAACATACACTAACAGCATCAAAAGAACTGAAACTCAAAACACTGGGTCATAAGACCCAGGACCGTGACAGGCTGAGGATTGAAGCCAGAAACTTGGAGATGTTATAGGTGACAGAGTTGATCATACAGACAATCGGTCTTAAAGGTGCACCCTGTTTATGTAACTTTGGTAAACCTTTCAGACTTGGTGTAGACCCCCCTGGATATAGCCTGTGGTATGAGGTCCGGTTGATAGCCTTGTCTTGGTCTAACTGCTTCAGACAGTCTCTCACCCTCTTCTTGTAGCCACTTCCTGGGTCTCGTTTCAGGGGCTCATAAGTATTTTAGAATAGAATAGAATAGAATTCAACTTTATTGTCATTGCACATGCACAGGTACAGGGCAACGAAATGCAGTTTGCATCCATCCAGAAGTGCTTAGTGATATAGATATATTACAATATATATTATAATATAGATATGTGAGTATATTACAGAAATGGGTCTATTATGGTATGTTATAATGTACACGGTATGAAGTATGTTGTGAATATTCTATAACTATAAGTATGTACAGGCTGTAGTGAGTACAAGCTATGTACAGGATATAAAAACTCTACAGAATCTGAGATATACAGCTATACAGAAATGTGAACTATGCAAGTTGTAAACAGTTGTAGGATTAAAAATTATCGTATGTACAGAATGATTATTTACACAGAGCTATACAGTAGTGCAGTTAAGATAAGTGAGGGTGTAGATAGTTTCTACAGAGGCTATATAAAGTGCTAGTGGTTGTGAGTGGTGGTTCAGTCCATGTTATTATTGTGTGTTTGAGGGTACAGTTGTCCATTGTGGGTGTGTGTATGTTCAGTCCATGTGTTAACGTGGGTCAGATGTCAGGAGGCAGAGTTCAGGAGTCTGACAGCTGTGGGGAAGAAGCTATTCCGGTACCTGGTGGTCTTAGTCCGGAGGCTCCTGTAGCGCCTCCCAGAGGGCAGGAGGGTGAAGAGTCCATGTGATGGGTGACTGGGGTCTTTGATGATTTTCCCAGCCCTTTTCAGACACCGCTTCCTGTAGATGTCTTTTATGGCAGGAAGTGGTGCTCCGGCGATGCGCTGGGCAGTTTTCACGACCCTCTGCAACGCCTTCCGGTCCGAGGCAGAGCAGTTCCCGTACCAGACTGTTATACAGTTGGTCAGGATGCTCTCGATGGTGCAACGATAGAAGTTCACCAGGATGTCTGAGGACAGGTGGTTCTCATGATAGTCTTTTTGGTTTAGCAATACTGTGCACCTACCCTTGTCCGCCAGAAGGATGATAATGTTGTTGTCATCACTAAGTGATGTGAGTGCCTTCCTCTCCTCCATGGTGATGTTGGATGCTGGGGGCTTTGCATTGCCGAGACAGGCTAAAACTTTCGTCCGTAGTTGCTCTGCTTCCACTTCTGCAATATTGTTGTTTCAAATTGCTGTTTCTGTGGCTGTGATCAGGTCCACTAGCGGGATTTGTCTCAGCGGGACAGCAAAATTCAACCCTTTAGCAAGGATGTTTTTCTCTGTTTGGGTGATCTGTCTGTCAGACAAATTCTTCACCCAGTTGTCCACATCCTCGGTATCATATCCTCCTCTCTTCTGGCTGTTGAGGACACTCTCCGTATTTTGCTGTGGTTTCCGACGTACAACAAGTCAAACTTCTTTTGTTGCCTGGTCTTAGACTTCTTGTAAGAAGAAATTACATTGTTTTGAATGTAGAGTTTCATTTTGCAGGACAATTGAAGGGTTTTGCCCATTGTGTGTGTGTTTTTTTGATTTGTGTGTAGTGAGGCATGCTTTCAAAAAATGTGTGTAAACAATTGGGAAAAACTGTAAAAGCTGATTAAAGGCTCAATTATAGAAAAGGATTAGGGCCACTGGGGAAAAAAAAGTCTTTGTTTTTTGTTTCTTTTCCAGAATTCTGAGAAAAAGTCTGAATTCTGACTTTTTCCCCAGAATTTTTTTTTTCTCAGAATTCTGATTTTAATCTCAGAGTTCTTGGAAAAGAAGAAAAAAAGACATGCCCACTTTTTTTCTTTTGGTGTTCCTAATCCTCTTCCATACTCAAAAGCTCAATGTTTGCTGATGTTTTAAATGCTGTCTGTAGCGTATCTGCAAGCACTTAGAACTGAAAGAGTAGGTTGAAGGAAGATTCTCTCTATTAAAATACATTGTAAAATGAGCTATCCAACTGAGTCCCAGCAAATTGTTGGGTTCATTTTCCTTATGAGAGGAGACAAATAAACTCAAAAGCTTTCAGAGTTTGTTAAGTGGTTGATGTTTTGATGTTAAGTTAGTTTCACATGGTACAATGGAACTCTCCTTTAACAGAGTTTTTATAACATGGTGGATGTTAGAATTATTATTATTATTATTATTATTATTATTATTATTATTATTATTATTATTATTATTATTATTATTATTATTATTTGTAATAGACTCCAAAAATGTACAGACAGCTAATGTTTAGAATGGAGTTAATATTACTCCCCCCCCCTTTTTTTTATTTTTATTTCCATGTACAACAACATCATGCTTGACCAGATGTTTCTGTTTCTGGTGAAAATGCTCGAACTTTGCTCCTGGATTAAAATATTTTCAATGTTAGCTTTAATAAATTGTTAAAATAAGAATAGCACATTACTACACCAAGCAGTTAGGATGAGCAAAGATTAATTTCCAAATTTACCGACAACTCTTGAGTGAGACATTAGGGTTCAATAAAACTAACTTTAATCTTGGCTATAACCGATTTGCTCGGAATCAAATAAAATACTGAAATAAACCAAACATTATTTGTCAGCAATAATGTTTAATTTCCACTGAGTGTTGAAAGCCAGTGGGGGTTTTGAAAACAATGTGCTGGGTCTCAGGTGTTCTCAGCAGGTATCATGCGGCTTAAAACAGCTGGAAACCTGTGTGCTACAGTAAATACAGCAGTCTTTTCTCTGTATGTATTACTTTATAAATTGAGTTATCGCTCACAATAACTCGCTTATTAGCTTGTCAGAAAATACTGAGATGAGCTTGTGATTCACTAATGAGGTAGGTCAGCAATCCAGCGAGGAATGACCCTCGGCCACTGTCTTAAGTAGGGGGTAGTGACTGCTTGTCAGAAACAGGTGGGTGTCGATCCACAGGTGAGGAGGGTGGGGACCTACACATGACAACTGATAAAGAGAGAGACCGCTTTGGGCACACCTGGCTAAACAGCACACTATTTATTTTAGGGAACCATTGCACTGGAAAATGTGCTGTGTATTGTGGAGATAATGAGACAGTACAGCATGCTATACTACACTGTCGAGAGGCATGAGGAAAAAAGAAGACAACTGGTTCAAAGCCTAAATAGAATTAAACTGAAACTAGATTTAACTGAGTTGCTTGGAAATAACTCAAGAAATAAAAGTTATCACACAATACTTAAGACAAACACATTTGTATGATTGGATCTAATCCTTATGCGACATCCAGTCCACACTCCACTCTAGTTGGTGGCAGTAATATACCAATTCGTTGTTTGTTAAATGCCAATAAGCACCAAGAAGAAAAAAAGGTAATAAAGGACGAATTCAGCCTTTATCACTCTCCTCCGCCATTGCCGCGTTTCCGTTTTGGACGAAATGCATTCTGGGATATTTGACTGCATCAAGTCTACACCAATCAGCACCGAAGCGTGCTCGACAGAATGGAAGAACACATAGCAGGCAATTTTTGTTTTTTGTTTTGTGCATTTTATGTTCAATATAGGTATTTGTTGTGCCTGAAAATGAACAAACAAATGAAATGATAGCGAGAGCACATCCGGGAATTTTGAGCGTACTTGGCTACTTGACGCATTCTGGAACAGTACTTGGTCCGCGACTGATGACGTATCACAAGTCCACGAGAAGGCAAATACAAACGGCCCTAGTCACTCAGAATTCTTAAACACCTATAAATTTCCAGCCACACCCAAAGAATATGCCATATTATTTGATGCAATACCTACGGGTATTATAATGCTTTTTAAAGGTATTCAACCTTGCATATCATTGTTTCTCTCCCCAACCCTTTAGATTCACACATAGGAAGAATCTGTCTAACAAACCACAGTAAAAGTAATAAGAATATCCGTGCTTTGTTCCAGACAGAATCTCTAACTATCCCACATGTGGTCTCTTACTGGAATTTCTTTGTCAGTGACATTAACTGGAAAAGAGTATGGACAATTCCTAACAAGTATCTGGTAACGAATAAAGTGAAGGAAGTCTCATTTAAAATACTGCATGAATTTTATCCTGCTAATCATTACATGA
This sequence comes from Rhamphochromis longiceps, assembly GCF_057381845.1. Classification (NCBI taxonomy): domain Eukaryota; kingdom Metazoa; phylum Chordata; class Actinopteri; order Cichliformes; family Cichlidae; genus Rhamphochromis; species Rhamphochromis longiceps. The sequence goes on along the minus strand of NC_140557.1, from coordinate 41,912,411 downwards.
CGAAGTTCAAAAGGGACATAAATGTGAGCTGTGGATTTTGTGGAAGCCATCCTGAGACTGCAGCACCTCTTCTGGATCTGTTCATACGCTAGAACATTTTGGAAAGACTTCAGTAGATTCATTGCTGGACATCTCTATAAAGACTTTACTGTGAAACGGGAAAATGTTGTATTTTGTTTCTTTCGAAGGCAAAAAAAAGAAGATGTTTACTTTATAATAAACTTGTTAGTTATCTTAGCTAAATTTTATTTTCACAAATGCAAATACAGTAACAAAAAACCTAATTTTAAACATTACTATAATGATGTTTTATGTTACATAAAATTGATTAGTGGATCACTTAACAAAAAGGCTATGAAAACTATTACTATTTGTAGTAATTACAAATTATTTGAATGTTTGTAATTCTTTGTATTACACCCCCTGGCATATGTTAATTTTGTTCTGATTGTATACATGTTCTGTATACTGTTTCTTAATAAAGTTTAATATTTTGGAAAAAAACAAAAAAAACAAACAAACAAACAAACGGCCCTAGTCAGCCCCAAGCAATCAAATTGCATAGATTTTTAGAAGAGTTTGATTTTTCTTAGCCCCTTATTTAAGTTATGTGTCTTGTTTATGGAACCTCACTTTTAGAGATTTTATGATCCCCCTTGTCGTCTTTATTTCTGTTCCTTGTTTTTCATTCTTTTTTTATTGTTATTTATGTTTGTATTGGTTATTCGTCTTTTTATTTTATTATTATGTAGATGTGTGAATATGGATGTGTATGTATGCATGTGTATATGCATATATATGTATATATATGTGTGTGTATGTATGTATGTTTACTTTCAGTTATTGTCGATTTCATTGTGGTGTACAGGAGATGTGATTCTGTTCTGATTGATTTGTGGCTTGTCTCTTTGAGATTGTCATTGTTATTGTTCTAAATAAAGTTCATTAAAAAAAAACGGCCCTAGTCGATAGTGGCTACTGAAGGAAACTGTTTCCAGGGCCTACTCCGTGGATCGGCTTCCTCCGAGGCGTGGACGTCTATCAGCAGAGAATGTACCTTCACCTATCAGCAGAGAATGTCCCTTAGTCTGTAACACAGTCAAATATATTCTCAAGTAATATTCAAGCATGCCATTCAGCGTGTTAGTACGAGCAGCTCGGGAGCAGCTTGGGAGAACAAGAAAACAGAGACTGCTTCAGGTTGTCTTCCCAAAGTGACTCAACTTTATTCACAAGTACAACAGTTTATATAGAGGGTAAAATTCATGAGACAGCAGATTATCAGTTTAAACCAGTACAGACCAAGATAAGGCAGCGTCTTCCTGCCCTTGGGTGAAGAAGCATCCTTTGTGTAGTTTATTAGTTCAGCTACAATTGTGATTATCTCAGCGACATATTTTCAAGGCACAAAACAAAGAGTTCTTACATTAGTGAATTCTGAAACAAACCATTTGGCCTTCAACAGGCGTCTAAAAGATTAAGAAACTAATGTAGCTGAGGGAGTGATCTCTGTGGTATTTCAACCTTGTACCAGCCTGTGATTCTCACACATCAATTCTTGGGTCAAAGAGAAAAATAACTAAAACAAAGGGGCCTTATTGAATGACAGAGTTTTCCTGCATAATGTCACTATAAAACAATATCCAGTAAATGCTACCATGGTACTAAAATACCTAACAGTTACGTCATCAGAAGTATGCGCGCGCACCCTTATACGTCGTCACTGTTTAACTGTAAGTATAAAAAAACGCAGCGACGATGACATTCCAACACTCGTGGGGGCAGCAACGTGGCAAAAACGAAGTACGTTTAAAATACAAACGAAGAAACATGTTCGGTAGTGGTGTCCACCACAGCTTTACTGTAACGTTTACGGATCTTTTACGGTTCAGGGCCGTCCTGATTTTACTTCGTTTACTCGTCACAGTGCCAGTCTTGTGTTGATAAGCCTGTTAGTGTTTAATGTTGGGACAGTTGCATGAAGCAGAATAGATGTCGAAATCCCGCCTGTTACACAACTCGGCACCAAAGGTTTTGCCAGTAGACGTAACGCAATGTAAATCATCTCTTTTCCTTTGGCTTAATTAAATGTTAGAATGGCCGCATTGCGAGCAGCAAAGCAAGCCCTGAGGAAAGAAGTAAAGCGACGGGTTGCCACAGTGACGGACGACGAGAAACGACGGCAGTCTCTGGTCGTTTCACAGAAGGTAAGGAAATGTTCATGGAAATGTTCATGGAAACCAGTCTGTGTGTCTCAGATGTTGCATCCCCAGATTCTAACATTTCTGCGAGTATTATAAAGACTTCGCCGAAAAAGAAGATTGCCATTTTTACATATATGCAAAAACATGTGTATACAGATGTGGCAAAAGCACAGACATGCTGTACTTAAGTAGAAGTAAAGATGCTAGTGTTAAAAAATGATTCCAGCAAAAGCTGAAGTACTTATTCAACGTCTTTACTGAAGTAAAAGTGAAAAGGTGCAAGCTCTGAAATGTACAAAAGTAAGAAAGTTTAAAAAGGACACTTCCACCAACTACTTTCACGCACTGGTAGCTAGACCTTCTCATATATTACTGTAAAACAAAAATAATGTTTATAAGAAAATAGAACTGTTATGTAAATCTAAATTCTAATGCTAATGAATGTACTTATTTTGAAACGTTTATTTATGACACAAGCAATAAGGGAATAGAAAAAAATAGTTGGGGGTGACTTTGCTTCCACACCTAAACAGGAAAATGACAACAGTCATCAGATTTAGCAGGTGGAGTAACACAAAGATCTGTTTTAGTGGCTCAGTGTGGGGAACATGCTAACAGCTCACAATCATTTCTAATGTCAGCTACAGTCGATTTTCTTAGTGGACAGGCTGTGAGCCGCTAACCTGCCGCTACACACGGATCGAGTATCTGTTTAAAAATTATGGCCTTCCAGGTCATTTTAATTGGTACACTTGATAAATTGGTAGTTTATCAAGTGTCACTGAGCAGTCTTTACGTTACATCCTTCACTCCTTTCTCTGTCTGAAAATTCAGCAGCTGGACCTTTATCTAGCAATACACTGTGCAACAAACAAACACAAAATGCAGTTTGTAATAAAGGTGTTTATTATTAAGGGGGGGGGGATCCAAACTTACATGGACCTGTGTGAAAAACTGCTGCATTATCCAGAAATGGCTAAAACGTGGAACCTGACATGGAGGTCTGCTCCGGGGCCTCCTCCCAATGGGAGATACCCGGAAGCCTGGCCTTGGCCCTGGCTTGGCTACACCTAGAAATTCTGTCTATAAAAATTATGAACAGAATCAGTGACAAAGGGCAGCCTAGGCGGAGTCCAACACCCACTGGAACAAGTCCAACTTATTGCTGCCAATGTAAACAAAGCTCTTGGTTGTACAAGGACTGATTTTTTCTCATAGTAATGGACAACACACCCAAGGTGAAACTCATCCCATTCTGCAACTCTGTAGGCCATTTATCTGCGTTCACACTTTTGTTTTTACTACATAATTCCATATGTGTTCATTCACTGTTTTGATGACTTTAGTGAGAATCTACAATGTAAATAGTCCTAAAAATTAAAGAAAAAAGTGTCTAAACTTTTTACTGGCAGTGTATCTTAGACCCAAAAACCTTCTAAAGATTACTGCTATAGGAGTGAAATAAATAAGTAAAATTAAATGATATAAATGATAGTAGCAAGTCCTTATTTGCAAGTCACAAAGAGTGGCCCAACAAGTTAAGTTGGTCAAAAATAATACGTTGAATTAACTCAAATGTAAGAAAATGTTAGATAAACTTGAGCTTTTTGAGTTTTAAAAAATAATTTCACATTAGTTAATTTATTTAATTCTTTTGAGCATTCAGATTTACAGGGTATTTTCAATTAAATTAATAAATTAATTTACTCATGGAAGATTAAGGATTCAGAACCTTGATTTTCTCTTCATCTGCATTTTCTTTCAGTTGTTCAGTCACCCCAAGTACATGTCCTCTCAGCGGATTGCTGTGTTTCTGAGTATGAAGGATGAATTAAATACTCAGGAAATCATCAAGGACATGTTTAAGTGTGGTAAAAGCTGCTTCATTCCTAGATATGAGAGCACTAGCAGTCATATGGACATGTTGAAGGTCAACAGTCTGCAGGACATAGAGACGCTGCCTCTGACCTCCTGGAATATCCGACAACCTGCTAAGGAAGATAACAGCAGAGAGGAAGCATTGGCTTCAGGTTAGCATGCACACACACAAGACACTTTTATTAATAAGAGCAATAGGGGCAGACACACCTTAATACTAACCAATTGTTACACTGAATGTGGGTGGTCTAAAATTCAACTTTTAAATCAAATTCTCTGTTACACTTGATGTAACCTAACCCCGACCATACATATACCATATATATATATAATGTCCTTCCTCTACCCCCCCCCCCCCCCCCCCCCCCCCCCCCACTATATTTGCACATGTCGAGGAGCGTGTCAGGTTACATTTCAATGTGTGTTATACTTGTATAACTATGCATGTGACAAATAAAGAACCTTGAACCATGAACACCACAGCCACTGCACACCAGTTCAAGACAGTGCTTTACTTTGAATTCACCACAGTATTGCAAGCTAACGTGTTTATCCTGCTCTAAACCACAGAGTATACGTGGTTTGAGTAACGCAGTTTATTTTGCAGGGCATTTCAGAACATTATATTAAGATCTAATATCAGATTTTTAAAAATCAGGACATTTATGTTTATGTTATGTATTTTCGTTGTTTTTTCCTATCAGCCGACCTTTCTGACAAGTCTCCCCAATGTGATGTTTGTGTAAAGTTGGTCAGAAGGTTCCTTTGTAAGTGCGCATGCGCCATTAGCGTGCTGCCTGCTGTAACCCTAATTTCCTTCGGGATTAATAAAGTATTCTGATTCTGCAGAATGTACTATGCAAAACTATACATTACTGAAATAGAAACAGGAAATGGAAATGGCAAAACCAAAATAATTTCTTTGCTTTTATAGAAAAGGGAGATGCGCACCACTTGTAACAAGTGATTAGCAAGGAAGAAACAGAAACAGCCATAAACAGGATGAAAACAGGGAAAAAAGTTGCACCAACTGATGTATATAAAAAAACTAAATTGCTTACCCCGTTCCTAGAGGCGTTGGCCTTCAAAGGTTGTCCTTTACCTCCTTCACTATTTACTTTAGCAACTGAACCCTTTGCAATTCGATGCACAACTACGATGCAATAAAATAAAATATATAAAATAAAAAGAGGGACTAAAACAAGAAGACAATAAAAACAACCAAAACAACAATTACTAAGTCTGTTAAAACAAAAAATGTTTGGGTCAATGTGTGCTGAAAGCCTACATTTGTCTTCAGTAATGATTCAAAAAGTTAACCAAACGCAAAAAATTAGTTTTTGGTTGTTTTTTTAAGAGACTAATGAATCGACAGATCTCAAGCTTAGGGGAAGGGAAATCTAGAGTCTGGGGGCCACAGTGGCAAAAGCTCTGTCTACCTTAGCTCTCAGCCTTGTAACAAGTAGGCCCTGATTACATGATCTCAGGGCCCTGCTAGGGACACAGAGTGTAGAATTACAATAATGTAAGCTGGTGCTTGCCCACGAAGAGCTCTAAAAGTCAGAACCAGAATCTTAGAATGAAATGTGAGTTCAGGGTCCATTGCTGCAGCATTTTGAACAACCTAGAGGGAGTTTTTTCTCAGAAAAATCAATATGAATTACAGTAATCCAGATGTGATGAACTGAATGCATCAATACCAATCTACAGTTCAGTGTGTGATACAACAGGACTTGATTTGGCAGTGTTTCTTACGTGATAGAAGCAAAACTGAACCAGAGACTTGACATAAACATCCAACATGAGACCGGAATCAAGGGTTACCCCAAGTTTCCCGACAGACGATTTAGCAAATGTTGAATGGGGACCAAGAGCTTTTATTATCTTGGGCATAAATCTGTCAGGGGAACATACAAAGACTTCAGTTTTTCCTTCCTACATACAGATTAAACAGGAATTTATGAGTTAGGATGTATATGTACAGACACAATGAGAACTTTAACAGTAATTATACTGTCTACTTGCATAATCCAGGAGGTCTGGACCTGATTCTGATGCCAGGGCTGGGCTTTGACCGCGCCAGGAACCGACTGGGACGAGGGAAGGGTTTCTATGATAACTACCTGGAGCGTTGCAAAAAACACCCCAAAGGCAAGCCCTACACAATTGCCTTGGCCTTCAAAGAGCAGCTTTGTGAAAAAGTACCTGTTGATAACCATGATGTGCCCATAGATGAAGTACTGTATGAGGATGAAAAATAGCTAGTTGTCACTAGGGCTGGTCTATGAACTCAGGAAGTCCACTAACCCTTTAAACATGGCCTTTCCATTCAACACCAGGGTTTTGTAATTGTTAGAGTGGATGAAATTCGAAGGATGTCGTAATTAATGCCGTTATTATCAATGTTATCACTTCAGTCTGTGGTTGTCCTGATATGAGACAAGCTAAGGTAATATGCTCAAGGCTACAGTCAAGAAGTAATGTGTCATTTATGAGATGCATTGTCTGGTTAGTTTGTTCTTCATTCAGCAGCTCTCTCCAGTGGACTTAATTTCCAGCCAGTTTTCCGAGATGTTGTAGAATGTGATCAGATGTGGAATGCTCATCTTCAATTCAGGTTGAACTGAAGTTCACAGTGGACCGACTTTGTCAAATGAAGTCACCAGGCTGTTTATCTTGTCATAAAAAGCTTTTAAAAGGTATTTTATGTAATACTGTCTAAAATTAAATATTAATTTCCAGATCATAATAAATTGAAAGCAGCAGCAAATAAAGATGTTAGAAAATGTTTTCATGTTGCCTTCTTATCAACCAGTATTTTATATGATGTGTGATTAGCTTGGTTATCTGGTCACTGTCTCCACACAGGCTCACTGAGACAACCACAGTAGTGGGTGTCAGCCAGCAGTTCTGAGGGAAAAGTTCACAAAACATCGTTTCAACTAATTCTTAACATAAAAAGGTCGAATGAATTAATGTAAGCATCATCACACTGTGTGTTTCTTAACAAAAGTCATTGAAATTAATGTAACTAAATAACTTGTCATTGTCCTCCATGATATTATTCCTCACTAACTACTGTTGTTAACTGGATGGAAGCTTTAGCAGTGAGGGAGCACATGCAAGTTACTTGAGAAAAAGGAAAGTATGAATTGTATTTACATTTTTGTAGACTTATTAACTATTCTTACCTATTTACAAGCTTCAAAAACATTAGCAAATGTAACTTAAATCGCTGGATTAGATAGAGCCCACATTTCTTTGCTTTGTATTTGTAAATAGACCTTAACATCTTTTTTGCACACGCACAGTCTAGATGCACAAACATAACATTTTCAGATGTTTTGGTTTACAAGGTTGCAAAACTCGGTTCATAACTACGCAGTCTGATGTACAAGTACAAAATATTTATGAGTTTTTATGAAGTTTGAGCCCATACACCTCTTTCTCCTGTCCATGCCCTTGCAAATCCACTCAGTAATTTAATGAAAATGGTTTTCTTCTGATATCAAGAGGCATTTCTCACATTTCCATCTGAAGTGTAGCTGTTGGGGTTGATTTTGTTGCACCTGTACAGAGTCTTAAAGCCTGGTTCTGGATGCACTCTAACTTTTTAAAAAACAAACTTGTTTCTGCGTCTACTCCACGTTGTGATTCAGGTCCTATTTGAATGATTTCTTGATTGAGAACAGGTGTGGCAGTAATCAGGTCTGTGTGTGGCTAGAGACTCGATTTTCCAAAGACAGTTCATCTATGTTATAACAAGATGGGCAATCAGCTTTTCACGCAGAGCTAGGTTTGAATTTTCTTTCCTGTTAATAGTAAACACATTCATTCAGAAAACTGCATTTTGTATTTACTCGTGTTGTCTTTGTCTAATATTTCAATCTGTTTGATGATCTGAAACATTTTAGTGTGACAAACATCAAACTCAGCACCGTGGGATACCACGGATATACAGTTCATGCTTTGAGCCATTTGTCTAATTCAATTAAAATTTTAGCCTCAGTCTTACTGCAGTTTTTCACCTTACATTGAATGGAAATTAAATATGATTTCTGAATATCATTCAAGTATTTCAAAAGTATAGTGTCATGTCTAAAATATGACCACATGTATTTTGGTAATTTTGCTTAAATTGCTTCTCTTTTGTTGATGTACTAAAACAAAAGTTGGACAAAACCATTTCCCGACCCCCCAATTCTACTAAAAACCCCAAACCAAACAGAGCACAACTCCCCCCAAAGGGCAACGGACATACTAAAATGTATGTTTTTTTTAACACGCTATTGTCTGCCTATTTTCATACTGCAATATGATGACGTCAGCCTGCTTTTATTAAAACATTCTGATGCCTGACCTTTAACTTAAGACCTTGAATCATTACAACTCAAAAAATCTATTTTATTATCTTTGCCCAGACTTCCTCCGTGAATTGTGACCCTATTGTAGTGAAGGGGTTTATTTGTTCTTGTTGTTTTGTTTTTTTCTCTTGGACAAAAATACAGGGGAAGAAACCCTTTGTGACCTCAAAGATAAATAAAAGTCATCATATAAGTACAACTATTTTACTGTTCCTTGTGATGTGAGGAATGGAAGAGCTGCACTTATATAAATTCCCTTGGGGTTAAGATTATTTGCTGTTTCTAAATAAACTTTAAAGGGGGTAATGAAACCAGACTTTTTGTCACCAGCATGGCCCAATAATTAACTGGGAGAAAAATGTGTTGGGAAAACTACAGCCTGTTAAGGAGAAATATAAATTTTGACATTCCTCATTGGAGCTTGTCACAAAGTCTCCAGCAGCTGGGAAACAGAATTGTATGGGGAAAGGGAAAGGCCATAAAAACAGGCAGACAGGAAGACTTAATGATCTGAAAAGGTCACAACATTTTAACTCGGACACAAAAGAGGTAATGGGAGGAGAAGTAGGAGGAAAGGGGGGCGGCAGCACTGCTGCACATTGGTAGCAATGCACATGAATAGAAATGAAGTAATGTCATCCGCTGGCTTGTATAACATTGCATAAACCTAAATAGGAATGCCAGCTGTGCACAGACATTACAAAGCATGTTGCATTTAAATTGAATAGCCCCTGAGACAGAGCAGAAATGCTGACACAAATGAATATGGAATAAAGCAAAGGAAGGCTTAAAGTGTGTACTGTCGTATGAACCTGCAGTAATGAAGTAGCCGAACCATTTGGACAGATGAACAGCTTCAGACGCCTACTGCTGAAAGATCACTGGACCAGCCCTTTATCTTCTCAAGCATATTTGAGGGTGCATGGGAGTTTTCCTGTGATAGAAGGAATCCAACACATGCAGCATTACAGGCACTTGAACATTTTCTGTCCAGTGTTTTTTCACTTTTCTGCTTGTACAGTTTGCCAGCTGCCTCTCTAGTGCAGCACACCACCCTGCTATCAGGTCCCAGCATCCTGTTCATACAGGGCAAGCATGTTACAAGAAGGCACATGGGTCAGGTTCCCCTGACAACCCACTGCTCCACCCCTCCCCTGTAGCTGAGCCACAAACCACACCCTGCCACATACCCCCATTGCCCGAGTTAGGCTGGGGAGCCATCTGTCCTCCTGCGAGGGACACAACCATGTAGGAGTGTGATCTGAACAGAGGGTGAAAGAGCAGTCCATGAGGTAATAACAAAGCTAGTCGACGATGTGAGTGAAGTTGGCCCCCCCACCTTCTTCAAATCCAACAAAAGTGGTATCAAACGTTTGTGCTGCAAAAATTTTCGTTTGTGCTGCTTCTGTTTTAAAGATATTAATAAAAATTTCTAGAGGTCATCAGAGGTCAACCAGCCCCCCCATATTAATGGAATCAAACAAAATTGATGTCAAACGTTTGTGCTGCAAAAATGTTTGTTTGTGCTGCTAACATTTTAAAATTTTAATAAAATAACGTCTTGATGCGTGCTTAATCATCCAGGTAAGTAAATTCCAAAAGGTTGATTCTGTCCATCTGGACATTTTCAGTTGGAGAAACGTTTCATCACTCATCCAAGTGACTCACAACTCTTTTCCAGAATTTTGGACATAAAAGAAAGTTTAGAAATTGGCCTGCAGTTAGAAAGAGCATTTGGATCAAGAGTTTGCTTTTTAATAATGGGTTGCACAACAGCATGTTTGAAAGCATCTGGTAATGACAGGGAAGCATTAGAAGTAAAATACTAGGCTCAATAACGTGAAGAGCTTCCTTGAAAAGGTCAGAGGGAAGAATATCCTGTGGGGGATTAGAAGGTGATCAATGACTTCCTGTAAGACAAAACAAAGTCACATGCTCAAACTGCTGAAGAACAGCAGAGCACTTAGCAGGCAGTCAACACTGCCTGTGAATGTGAGACCTTAAAGCAGAGTTTTCTGGCCCATGCCCACACACACATCACCAAAATAAAACTTAAACAATAAACAAGCATTTCTAGCACTCAAACTTCATCTCTGAATTTTATATGTATCAAACTTTGATTTTGATTTAGCTTTGATTAAGAATAAAAATGCTTTATTATTAGGAAATAGACAAAAGCTCTGTGTTAGCAATCTGATCATTTTTAATCACAAAGGCTGAATATTAATGCCTTTTACGCTCTCTTAGCTGTGATGTAGCTGTGAACTAAGGCATTTGCTTGATTACTTGAATATAAAAATGTTTGGTTAATATAAATATATGATGTTCAAGTTTGTTACATGATTCCTTCTTGTTGGTTGTATTTGAATCAAAGAAAATTCAGAGCAACTAGATCTATATGTGTTCACCCAATAAGTACTTGAAAACAGTGACTCTGTCGTTGCTAATGATTGTGCATGCTCCACACTCCTGAAAAAGCTAACTAATCCTCAGAGCTACCATTTGCAGAAATACTTTTTTGTATCCCTGATGCCAAGGGTATAGCTATAGACCTGAATGTATTTATTTCTGTAGGAGTGAAGAGTAAATGTAGTTATTAAAGTTTTGTAATTGTATAGTTAACAAAGCTAGCTCAAACGTGTGCTTTGTTGTTCTGTTTTCTAGTTTACTCCAGGTATTTTTTCACAAGTGAATAATAAAGAGAAAGACTTTGTGTGGAAATCTATTTGTATTCTCTTGATTAGCTACTGTTAGCCTCTGTGCTATACCTGAGACTTGGCGGGGACTGTTATGGTCACCAGCTTCAAAGGCCAAAGCCCCCCCTCCGATCCTCCTTCCCCAACCCCTGACACACTAGCAGAGGGGCTCAACAGCTTCTTTGCCTAGCTTGAGACCATCCCTCCCCCGGACCCATCACCAGGGTCCAGGGGAGGGATGGAGGGCGAACCAGTTTGGTGATAAAGCTCATCTTTATCACCAAACTGGTTCGCCTTCAGATCCCCTCTGCCATGCCTTCAAACGTTTGAAATGTTGCTACTCTTATGAGTTAGACATCAATGTCTTCATCCAGGATGTGTTGGTCCTCACTTGTTTGTTAGCAATGCCCAGGTGTCTGGTCTGAATAGAATAGAATTCAACTTTATTGTCATTGCACACGTCACAAGTACAAGGCAACGAAGTTCAATGAAATCTGCAGTCACATCTGCTTTAGTTGCAGTTGTTGCAGTTGTTGGGTTCCCTCGCTCAAAACAAGCATAAAAGTTGTAGTGGTGTTTTGCGTTTTTTAAGCTCCTCTTTAGCTTAGCCCTGGCTGTATGGTAGGCCTGTGCATCCCTGACCTGAAGGCGTTATTGCGGGTCCAGTTCATCCAAAGCTTCTGGTTGGGGTACATGGTGATCTGTTTCTGGGTGGTGACACTGTCTGTAGTCGTGGAGATGTAGTCCAGTACAGATGAGGTGTACTGGTCCAAGTCTGTGTGGATGAACGTATTCCAGTCTGTGGTTTTGAATTGGAGCACGGCATCTGTCCCCTCTGGCCACACTTTAATTGTCTTCACAGCAGGTTTCACGCATCGGATGAGTGGTGAGTACTGAGGTGTGAGGAACAGGGAGAGATGGTCTGTTGTTTGGACCTGAGCCATCCACCAGAGCTCAAACACATGTTTGAAGTCTTGCAGAGGATATTTTGGAATCTTGATGTCATCCAAGATACATCCTCTCAAAGGCTCTTTCTCACCTGTTTATTAAACAGAATTTTACCCCCTCATTTTCATGTTTTTCTCCACAAATGTCTCTTGTAACCAAAACTACAATCTCAATTCAGGTTAATGTGTTAAACCCACTTGATTAACTTGTTTATTTTTATGTATACAAATACAAAATATTTACCTTACACATGGCAGCTTTACCAAGTCTGAAAGCCAAAAGGAAAAGTTTGTACCTAATTGTCGGTAGCAGTAGTGAAGTTGTGGAGGTGTTCTGAAAGTCTCAATTCAGTTCAGTTCAGTTTTATTTACACAGCGCCAAATCACAACAACAGTCGCCTCAAGGAGCTTTTTATTGTAAGGCAGACCCTACGGTAATACATACAGAGAAAACCTTACAGTCGTATGACACCAAGCATTGCTAACACCAAAATCATGTATGTATTATTTAAGAATGTCGTAGTGTCTGCCAGGTCCTTTGACTCATTGCTCTACTGTGCCTGTCAATTTCTGGATTAAGTAACAGGTTGAAATCTCTTCCAGTTCAAATAAGTGTGGTGTCAGACTGATCCAAAAATAAAGTGAAAAGGGCATTAACAAAAGGAGGGATCACCAAAATTTATATTAAGTATATGAACTACACATTTTGTAGTGTTGAGTGTGTGTGTAAAGGTGTGTGTGTGTGTGCCTGTGCTTTAATTGTGCAATAACTCACACAGTCCAGCCACCCAAGAATACGTCTGAAATGATCTCAAATCAACAGCAATAACAACAGGAAAAGGCAGATATGTCTATAATAGACACGAAGAGAGAATTAGAAAAAGGCGTTCGACACAGGATCAGCACAGCCATGGAGCGGTGTTCTGGTCACGATAAAGTTGACTTTAACATATAGCGTATCAACTGCAATGACATCATGAGAGCCTCCTTGGACAACTTATTTCAAATCAGGACCGTGCGTTGCTCCAGGATCCCCTTAGGAAACTGGTCGTTGAAGTCCCTTCCTCTCAGTTCCTGGCTGTGGTCTGGGTTTGTGTCAAAGCTGAACAGGTTTTTATCTATAGATTCCAAAATATCGACCATGTCACTGTCTGTGGAGAGAGACCAGTTCCAGGGAGTCTTCCTGGCGGCTTTTCTTTGTGGATGGAGTACCTGTTCTTTTGGAGGGAGTCTCTGTCTTGTTTGGTTTCCCCATGATGACGCACTCAAAACACTCATCAGTATAAAGCTGTAGACTGTCCAGATCATATGTTGTTATGTTTAAAGCTGCCTGGCAGAAGACTGTTGGTGAAAATTAGTGACAGAAATGTTTTTTGGTGAGTATGTTCAGTATGGCCAAGATTCCCAGTGGGTCTCACATTACTACAGTACAGCATCCTGTGCAATTCAACTTTGACAGTTCTGCCTCAGCACAATTTAAAAGACGAGTAAAGGCTGTGTAATTGTGTTGGTGGAAGCACGCCATTTTGACAGGAGGGATAATTTGCTTTTGAGAAGAATTTCCTCTTTAGTGGCGAAGTGTTCTCGGGTATGAATGCAGTGTAGGAATAAGAAAAACACAGATCCATTAACAGTCAGAAGAATTTGTTTTTATTACAATAATTTTTCAATTAACACTTCAAGCTGGTTCAAATCTCAACAATATTTACAGACTTTCACAGTTTACTGCAGCTCCGAGTTCAAAGCAATAGATAGTAAAAGGAGAGAGAAACACGACACAGTGGGTGCCTGCTTAGAGCTGGGTTTCCAGCAGATTGATATGGTTTGCATTGAGGATCTAAAACACAACCATTTATTTAGAAGTATTTAAGAATGGGGAAACTGATGTCCTGATCACTGACAAAAGTAAAGCCAGTTAGCCAGAGGGGTCTGTTGAGTAAACACCTATACAGAACATGAATACTGGATATGTTCATTTTGTGTCTCTAAGTAAAAATAAATAGTTTTTTCTTTTCATATTTTACTGAAAGTGTCAATGAAACTGTAAAAGTTGCTATCATGGCGCGCAGTATGGACATGCTTTCAGCACATATTGTGCAGTAATATATTATCTGTCTGCCCGTATGGCTACTTTTAGAGGCCGTGGAAAAAGCCATTCAACGGGTGGATAACATTCAAATTAAGTTTATAGTTTCAAACAAATGTGAGGGTATTGCATTGGAATGCATTCATTATTAATCCATTTGTGTAATAAATGACTAATATTTTACATATTTACAATAAATTAAATGAACAGAATGTACAGAATTAAAAAAAGTGTAAAGTCAAAAGTAGACTGATAATTTCATCTGTAGTAACATGTATCTGGCAGAATAGCTTGGGTCTAAGACACTGAGTGGAGATCAGTTGGATAGGAAGTTGGAACAGATTAGCGAATGTATGTGAATTGTTTCAGTTGAAAATCTAGCAGAACTAATGTTCTGCTAGATTTTCAACTGTTCAATAAGTTGAAAAGTTGAAAATCTGGAATGCAATGTTGTAGTCCAATGAGCACCTACACATAAAATGTGTAGGTGCTCATTGGACTACAACATTACAGCTGTTCTGTTCTGTTTACACATTTGGCTTCACTAAAGAAGCTGGTCCAGTTAATTGTCCAGCCCATTTAATCCTCTTAGGTGAGTTCGCTAGCTAGGACACTGATGTAGAAATATTCACTGAACAAATGCCTGCAAAGAAATGAACAAAGCCACAGTTTCTTTTTTATTTAAAGGACATGTGCTTTTGGCTGGTTACAATTCAGAAAAAGAGGAGGAGACTGCAGCAACATTCAAATGTAATTCTCATTCTTCACAAGTAGGCTAAAAGTTATCAATACATTCACATTGGCTGTACAGTCATACTGTACATAGTCATACATCTACTTTGGAGTATAACTGTACTTAGGCTAAAGGACATACATATTTCTATTTAGAAAAATGTGTAGCATAAATGTCATTACTCAAAATGCTTGTTTTTATTGATAAAGATAAATTCTCACAACTAGATAATTAATCAAAAAATAACTTTGAACAAAATAAAGTACAGTAATCATATGAAAAATAAAAAATATATACCCTATCATAAGTTGCTATATGTTGGCTAAAATTACAACAGTTTTGTTATCATGTGCTGTAGTTGTTTAAGATGGACAATTACATCAACTACCTTCCATCTAGCATCACAATGAACTAGAATTGTTAAAATAGATAGATAGATAGTAGGGGTGCAACGATACACAAAATTCATGGTTCGGTTCAATACTTTGGTGTCACGGTTCGAAATTTTTTCGATACAAGAAAATGTTCATGCTTTTTTAATTTGTCATTTATTAAAATTATAAATATATATTTTAACTCAAATGTACAGTTTTTAAATTTAATGTTGCTGAAACAACAACAACAAAAAAAAATCTATCTGATTGAGGAATCACTCATCTTTGGAAAAGAGAGTTTATTACAGAGAAATGGCTCTTTCCAAAATAAAAGCTGTACTATCCGCTTCTTCTGGGCTATATTCTCAGCAGCATATTAAACATATCAGGTCCCCATAAGGAGAATCCTGTGCTAACAGCTGTCTAAATGACTCGGGTAAAGTTTGTAGCATGCGTGCTTGTTGTTTTTGTCTGCTTCCACTTGTCTTTGCACTAGGATGATGTCGGAGTAAATGTGCAGTCATATTCGTTGTGTTCCCACTAGTGCTGTCAGCGTTAATCTCGTTGAAATGACCTTAACGCCACAACACGGCAAATCTCTGTTAACGAGCTACCGCGGATCGCCCCGTGCGTGGGGCTGGATGGCGTCAACACGTGAACGAGCTAACTGCGCTAACGCACTAGTTCCCACCCATGTAATTGAGCATTGCATGGCACATCCAACATACTGTTTTACTTTAGTCCATGACTCGCTTACCTTCAGGGTCATACGTCACATGAAAACCAAAATAGTTCCAAACACCAGATCTGAATGAGGGTGGGGGAGGTTCAATTTGCCATGTTGCAACGAGCTTAGCTTCTGTCTTGCTAGCTTGTGCTGTGCTCAGTGGATCTGCGCTCGACAGTCTAGGCAGAGTAGTCGAACGCAGATCCACTGAGCGCTGAACACAGACAGCATCGTCCGAAGAAAAGTTGATAAAATAAATTAAAAATGTTGTATTGTTCGATACATATGCGTACTGAACCGAAAGCACTGTATCGAACGGTTCAATATCAATACGAGTATCGTTGCACCCCTAATAGATAGACAGATAGACAGATAGATATTATGCACTTGCTGATTTTATAACCTTAATATTTCTACATTGGCAATATTCCCAGATGTAAACACCATAAAAACAAAAAAAACAATGTAAAGTCGTACATTCTCATGCTGTCACTCAGTTTGCTTTGCACTTACTGGTCCACAAAAAGAAAACACCTACAGGTAGAAGTATAACATCCATTGTGCATGGCTACCACCTTTCTCATTTATTCATGATTTCATGGTGCAAATTGGAACAACAATAACCAGGATCACAGTGCAAGTAGCAGCTGCAATCAGTGCTCCAATCTTACACGCCTTGGCCCTCCTAAATTCTGCCTCTTTCCTCTTGAGCAACGAGTCATAGCCTGGGGTGTAGATGTCCTCCATCCAGTACTCCAGATTATTGGGGTTTAACGACTCCTGGGTCTGATGAAAGACACAAAGACTATAAATAACAATTAGGGATGTTTTCCATTTGGCTTTAAAAAAAAAACATTTTTTAATTAAATGCTGTGTTGAGGCTGTTATTTTTAGCATCTGCATGGATGTTAAAATCACCCACAATAATTGTTTTATTGTGAGTGAGAAGTCAGACAGAAACTCTGTGTGAGGTCCAGGTGTACCATCGGTGGTAGCAAAGCTGGGGCGGAGGAGGCTGAGCATCAGGCTTTCAGATGAGTCTCTAATTCAATGATCCTGGTATCCAGAGCTTCCAATAGGCTTATTACTATAAACGTCTGAATGAATAGTGAAAAGCTCATATTCTTTAAATTACTTACAGAGTGAAATTATGTATTTTAAATGTCTAAACTCAAGAATTTCAAATGAATAACCAGAATATCTGTTGTGTGTGTATGCGTGTGTTTGTGTGTGCGCATGCATGTGTGTCTGTGCATGCGTGTGTGTCTGTGCATGCGTGTGTGTCTGTTAGTGTAAGTGAGTGAAAGTGGGGAATTGTTATCAAATGAGCAGGAAAAAAAGTTTTATTTTAAAACTGTGTGTTTGTGGGGAGATAAACTATGTCTGATATCAAAATTATCTGTCATTACCATACATTTAAATTCACCACCCATTGCTAATTAAATAGGTCAATCAGGAGCTGGAATTCCAACCGGACCATGCAGCTTGCCTGGTTGGAATACACCCAAAACTGCATGACCTGCTGGTCAACTGGTCTGCTACCTTTTGAGGCCTCCATATGTTACCAACATCCACTCTGGAAGACCACCCAAGCAGCCTTCCTTTGGACGAAGGAGCAAAATAAATGGCTGCCTGACTGGAACAGGACTACTGCACTTCTCTGTACTCGTCCATCTCGGCCTTACACAGAGTTTGTCTGATTTCTCAGACTTTTTATCTGATTTAGTGCTCAGCTCAGTTAAAACAATTATTGTGGGTGATTTTAACATCCACGTAGATGCTAAAAATGACAGTCACTCTGGTAATCGCACGGAACAAATCAATTTTTGCCTGTTCAAAGCACAGCACACACCTCTTTTTCTGGGTCACCCCTGGGTACGATAAAAAAACACTGTATTAACTATGACAAGGATTGTATCTCGGGTTGGAGTAATAGCTGCCTTAAGTGTGCCCCTCTATACGTCCAAAGTTGCAAGACCTCCTCGTGTATGGTCTTAATTTATTTATTTGTCAAAGTACTGTCCTTGGTGCTGAAGACTGAAGAAGTCAGTTGATGAGTGACCAAATGTTTCTGGAAACGCTACATCCAGATGAACACAATCAACTTTTTGGGACTTGGTGCTGAATATAAATGGCCAGGATGGATTCTTGGCTCCTTTTGGACAATATCATTGTGTGATTGTATTACGAAACAAAACAACAATTAGATACTCCAACAGATTTCATTACCCACTACTTCTTGTTGCTTTTGGTGGGATTGAAGTGAAATGGTTTCAATAATACATGCATATTTTTGTGAAGATTTTAAGTGATAAGTATGTAAAACACAAACTATATGAGATAGAAGACAGAATTTAATGAGTGACAAGAGGTGAGTGGAGAAAAAAATGCTCAGTGGATCATAGAAGGACCCCCAGAAGCCTGAATCTACAGCAGCATGACTAGGGTATGGTTCAGAAATTAAGTTGCTCGACATTTCATAATATGCAATATGTATGCAGAGCCCAGAACTGTACCTGCAGGTCAAGAGCAGTGAGCTGCTTTTCCTTCTTTCCTGAATTGCGTTTGTATTCCTCAATGGTCCAGGATGGCTGGCCACGTATCCCAGCTGATGGACTGGTGAGCCTTACATCAGCGTACAGAGAGCTGTCTTTCATATGGGCCTTGACAGAAGGGTTGAAGTGATGCGGTGAAAAAACCTGCTCAGTCAGGTAGGAATCCTTTGATTGTTTTTGGAGTCGTTGCACTTGGGGGAGCTCATATTGACGCTTTCGATCTGTCTAAGAAAACAGCGAAGGATAAACACAGCAGATTTTAATCACCGCAGAGAAATATTTACAACCATCTCACAGATATATCATTACGTCCAGATACTTTCAGCACTACTTATGTTCTTTTAAACTTGTTCCTGAGTTAACTTCAATATTCACTCCCTCCAAATGATCGATTTTTAGACACCATTGCTACAAGAATGCTCAGAAAAGTCCTATTCACTTTTCAATTAAATTAAATTTTATTTATAAAGCACCAAATCACCTCATGGTGCTTTATACTGCACGGTCATGACCCCACGATAATACAAAGACAACAGAAAACCCCAACAATCACTTGATCCCCCTTTGAGCAAGTGCTTAGTAACAGTGGAAAGGAAAAACCCAGCTACACACACACACACACACACACACACACACACACACACACACACACACACACACACACACTCACACACACACACACACACACACACACCCAAGAAACACCTGATTCCAGGTCTCTCTTGGAAATTAGATCTCAATGAGATTTTTACCTGGCTGAATAAAGGACTAATAATACCCACGAACCCACTATTGACACACAAAGACACACACGCACACACTGACAATCCCCCCGGCGGTGCGGTAAGGAGACGTCCCTCTGAAACAGCAAGCCAGGACGCAGCCACAGCGCCCCACAAACGACCTGTAGACCCCCGCACCTGGCAGAGTGTGACACAGTGTGCTGTGGAGTGTGAGTGTATATACGGGATGACTATTACTGTATGAAAACTAGAGTGCTGTTGGGTGGGGGACGTGACACAAACACCCCACTGCTGAACAGCAGTACTTACACACATCCCCCAGCCGATGAGAAGAACTTTAAATTGTATTCTGGATTTAACAGGAAGCCAATGAAGGGAAGCCAACACAGGAGGAATCTGCTCTCTCTTTCTAGTCCCTGTCAGGACTCTTGCTGCAGCATTTTGGATCAGCTGAAGGCTTTTCAGGGAGTTTTTTGGACGTCCTCATAATAACAAATTACAGTAGTCTAGCCTAGAAGTAATGCAATAATATGAATCCTACAAAAATGAATACTTCAGTTTTGAATATGATTAGTCTATCTCTATTACCCCCACAACCTCACCTGCAGTCAGCCTGGAATCCAGAGCCACACCACTGTGCCAGCCTCTCTCTTCACATGTTGCCTCCTGTGAGATTCCTGACACCCCTCCCCCACCCATCACCTTCACTCAATACCAGGTTGAGATGCAAATGAGGAGACTTCACTCAGGCAAGTCTGCTGGACCAGACGGAGTGAGTCCCCTTGTCCTCAAGACCTGTGCCCCCCAGCTGTGTGGAGTCTTTCATAAACTGTTTATGCTGAGTCTGAGTCTGCAGAGGGTCCCGGTGATGTGGAAGACATCATGCCTCGTCCCTGTACCAAAGACGCCACGTCCCAGTGGCCCCCAGGATTACAGGCCCGTGGCATTGACCTCCCACATCATGAAGACCCTGGAAAGGCTCATCCTGGACCAGCTGCGACCCATAGTAAGACCACACCTGGATCCCCTTCAGTTCGCTTATCAGCCTCGTCTCGGAACAGAGGACGCCATCATCTACCTGCTCAATCGTGTCTACACCCATCTGGACCAGCCGGCGAGCACTGTGAGGGTCATGTTTTTTGACTTTTCCAGTGCTTTCAACACCATCAGGCCGACCCTCCTGGGTGATAAGTTAGCAGCGATGCAGGTGGATGCTTCTCTGGTGTCCTGGATTGTTGATTACCTGACAGGAAGACCACAATATGTACGTCTCCCACAGTGTGTGTCTGACAAGGTGATCAGCAACACAGGGGCACCACAGGGGACTGTCCTCTCCCCCTTCCTCTTCACCCTCTACACCACAGACTTCAGCCACTGCACAGAGACCTCCATCTTCAGAAGTTTTCTGATGACTCTGCGGTGGTTGGATGCATCAGCAGGGATGATGAGACAGAGTCCCGGGCTGTGGTCGACTCCTTTGTCACGTGGTGTGAGCAGAATCATCTGCAGCTCAACGTGGCAAAGACCAAGGAACTGATCGTGGACTTCAGGAAGACCAGGAAACACTTGACCCCTGTTTCAATCCAGGGGGTCAGTGTTGACATTGTGGAGGACTATAAATACCTTGGAGTACACATTGACAATAAACTGGACTGGGCTAAAAACACCACAGCACTTTACAGGAAGGGCCAGAGTCGTCTCTATTTTTTGAGGCGACTGAGGTCCTTCAACATCTGCCAGAAAATGCTGAGGATTTTCTATGAGTCTGTGGTGGCCAGTGCGATCCTCTATGCTGTTGCATGCTGGGGGAGCAGGCTGAGGGTCGCAGATGCCAACAGACTTAATAAACTGATCCGTAAGGCCAGCAATGTTGTGGGGATGGAGCTGGACTCCCTCAAGGTGGTGTCGGAGAGGCGGATGCTGTCCAAGATAAAGACAATGTTGGATAACACCTCCCACCCACTCCATGACATGCTGGTCAGTCACAGGAGCACGTTCAGTGAGAGACTGAGATTACCGAAAAGCACCACTGAACGACACAGGAAATCTTTCCTGCCTGTGGCTCCCTGTACAACGCATCCACTTAACACACTGTTTGCTGCTACAGCTACACATGTTTCTTTTCCAACTATTTATTTATGAGTGACTTATGTATGTATGTATGTATATATATGTATATATTGTACTATTCTTAGTTAGTGTATTGTCTGTCTTGTCTTAATGTTGGTTTAAAATGGAGCACTGTAACAAAAAATAATTTCCCCCAGGGATCAATAAAGTATTCTGATTCTGATTAACAGGCTGCATACTACAGGCTTTTAAGCTGGCAGTAAACCATTGCATAAAAAGTGTCTGTGAAGGTTCTCAGTCATCCAGGTCATCGTAGTCAAAGGAGCTTGCAAAGAAAAGCGTCTGGACTTCTTTAAGTTGCTTGAAGACGTTTCACCTCTCATCCTTGCATAAAAAGCCATCACTTGACCCAGTGTCTTAGCTGATTATAGACCAATCTCTAACCTTCCTTTCTCAAAAAATCTCAAAGATTCTTGAAAGAGTACTTGTAAATCAGCCAAACTGATAATCAGAAGAAATAGTATATCAGAAAAGTTTCCCAATTCTTAGTTTCCAAATTATAGAACAGAAACAGTAAAGCATACACGTTCTAACGAGCTACGGTGGCATTACCTTACTCTGCAGCAGCACTGTGAGGAATCTTGGAGTCATTTTTTAACCAGGATATGTCCTTCAATGTGCACATTAAACGAATATGTGGGGTTGCTTTCTTGTATTTGTGCAATATCTCTAAAATTAAAAAAACATCCTAACTCAGAGTGAAGCTGAAAAACCTTCATGGGAGAATTCGAGGCTATATGAAAACCTTTCAGGTGATTTGAAATGCTGCAGGCAAAGTACTGACAGTGACAGGAAAGAGAGCAAATGTCTCTAATGCTGGCTTCTCTTTATTGGCTACCTGTTAAATCCAAAATCGAATTTAAAATGTTTCTCCTCATACAAATTCTTGAATAATGAGGCCACATCTAATGTTAAAGACTTCATAGTAACATATCACATCACCATATCATAGTACCTACACCCTGCCAGTGATCAGATAATCAGCTGGCCAAAGGTGGAGACAGAAGACACTGACATCAAGTGGCTGGACGAGGATGGACTGAAAGACAGCTAAGAGACACTGATCATGGCAGCACAGGAACAGGCTCTAAACACAAGATCCACAGAGGCTGGGGTCTACCACACCAGGCAAGACCCCAAAGATGTGCAACATAACTGGGTGGCCAAAATAATATACAGGAACATCTGTGGTGTTTCCTGGAAGTCAAGGTCAAAATGGGACACGTCCTCTAGTGTGGTTGAGAATGACAGAGCTAAGATCAGGTGAGACTACAGATACAGACACACAAACTGGTGATGGCTAACCAACTGGACATTGTAATGGTGAACAAGCTGAGGAAGACAGTGATCGATGTAGCTATCCTGAGTGATAGCAACATCAGGAAAAAGGAACATGAGAAGCTCAAGAGGTACCCAGAGCTGAGAGATGCCAGCTTCTTCCTCTGCAGCTCTGCCATACGTTCTGTATTCTGTTTCCAGTCCACTTACTATTAAGTCATTCATACTGCAATAGCAACTTCTGTTGTTTGGAGATATTAGAAAACTCTCCTGACATACAACATAGAGATTTCTTAATCCCCTCAATCTCATCCTCAGAGACTGTACCCATCTTTGCTCAATTAAGATATAAACAAACACAGTTAACCTGTTTAGTTGTTGCTTAGCAGGAAGTTGACAGTTGGCTTCCACAATTCACAGTTGTTAAGGAATGCTAGATGTGTCAGCACTAGAGGGAAGCAATAGAAACCTTTCCCCTTTTGATTGTTACGCTAGTCGGACACCACAAAAGTGTGTTACTTGAGAATGTCAAGCAGATTGTTGATATTAGCCGACCTTGTTGGTTTGTGACGCCAATCAGTTGATAATGTGCAAATGACAAGGCACAGGAGCAAAACATAAGGTGCTTTGTGAAGGGAAAAGTAGGAGCATTCACTGTCCACAACCCTAGTCAGTCTGTCTTCTGCAAAAATGGCTGGAGGCTAATAAGGAAGCCTGGTCCTGGGCTATTGAAGCCTGGTTGTGGCCTGGTGGCTGAGCTTGGTGACTGCTGGAGGATCCTGGGCCTGATGTTGGATAAGAAGGCCTGACTCACGGTCTCTGCTCTGACTCATGCCAAAGGTGTTCCATCAGTTAGAGGTCTGTCCAGGCCAATCAGATGTTTCTACACCAGGGTCACCAGTAAGACACAACACACAAGCTTGTTAAGGTGACCAAAATGCAGCCAAGACTAAAACAATGACTGGTTTCTTATACTAACTCCAGTTCAGCATAATGCATGATCTAACATCACCTTCACAAGAAGAATGACAGATACAAATAAGAATGTGCATTTAGTTAAGTAGACGAATATCAGCAGTTATACTTATAAACCTACTGCCCCGATATCTCGTCTGATCATACAAGTGATAACTCCAGGACACAATATACATTCCAGATTGTTTCCCTTTAAAAACTCTCTCATGCTTTGTGAATACAATGTAAAATGATTCCATAAAATCTACAAGTGCCATGCAAAATTCTTGTTACTGAATTTGTGTTTCTTTATACAAACACACACACACACATACCTCTTTAACCTTCCGATGCCTATCCTTGTCTCTGTCCTCAGGATGACAGGAGTAGGACACAGTCCCCCGGTCCTGTAGAGAGTTGGTTATGCTAGCAACCTTCGACTCGGTAGCCATGGGCTCCTCGTTGAGTGAACAGGAAGACCTTCTGAATAGCATGCCTTTCTTCACAGCCTTAATCCCAAGAGTGTTGCTATTACTCCCATCTGAGCAACACCACTCTCCGACATATCCATTGTCTGTTTTCACATTGTGACCAGTGGTGTTGCACTGGTAAACATGGGGTGAAAGAGCAGTACTGTTGAAATGTGGATGTGGGTAGGGTTGAGCCTTTGTCGGTGTGGCATTGGACCTGGATGATGATGATGATGCTTTCTCCCCGTGCCTCCCATTGGCCTCAGGCTCCTGGATCTTTTCATCCAGTTTGTTGAGCTTGGAAAGTACCTGGGATATTTCACTGCGAACCCCCGACAAAGACTCCAACTTCTTCTCAATCTCACCAATTCTCCTCACAAGCTTACACACACTTGTTTTGAGCTCATCATCAGTGTTTTCAAGTGAATGGAACAGGCGGTCTACCTTAGACTTGGCTAATTTGACTGTGTTGCATTCAGGGGAGCTGTCACCTTCTGACTTTACCTGAGACAGAGACCCATTACTATTGTAACATGATGACTGAACAACACCCAGAGAGTCACAAACACTCATATCATCCAGAAAACGAAAAATATCACTTATGTCATCACTAATGACCTCACACTCCTCAACTGAGCGTTTCAAACCGTGCCTTTCGCTGTCGTTATACTTAGATTGGTATTCTTTCAGCTTCTTCTGTTCAATCCGCTCAGTTTGTGTTCCAACACTAGAGGCGCTTTCCCCTTCTTGAAAGGATGCATTCTTCGTATTTTTGTCCCCAAACCTTTTGGCTACGTCTCCATTGTCCAGACCTCCGGGTCCCCTACCCATCAATGATATATCCTTGGGTTTTATTTCAGTACTTTTCTTTGCAAAGCCAGGTGACGCTGATACCTTTTGCATCGGGGTGTGAAAATATTGCTCACTCTCAGTGGTAATAATGTTACACTGATGGTTTTCTTTGAGTGGTCTGCTGCTTTGAAAAATCCTTTCTGAAACAGGAGGGCCCTCTTCTGCGTTGAGACTGAGGCTCTTCATGGGCCATACTGGCTGTTTCCCTGCTTTGTTAATGTGCTTCTTGCTACTAACACACTCAGAGACGGTGGTTGGACCAAAATAAGTTGACACCTGTAAGTCATCCAGGCTCTCGTGCTTCACCCTCCGTCTGTCCTGTAGGGGGGAGTTAAGTGGCGGTTCAAAGTAGGGGTTACTGTAGGGCAGTTCGAAGCTACGGTTGAAGAAGGTAGCAGGCTTACGTAACTCCCTATAACCTTCAGCAGCCTTACTGCCCTGTTTGCACTCACTGGTGATGACCTGCAACAATAACCAAGACAAAGATGGAGTTGGCTTAAAGGCACAAAAATGCAGCAATTATCAATCATAACTCGGGGATTAAGAAAGTTTAGAATTATGAAATAACACAATACTACAGAGAAATCTGGGCAATAACTGATTTATAAAATACAAATGGACTAATTTGATCTTCGGTGTAGAGAATCTAGTCACATCATCCATTATGTTACTATTTTTTAGCACATCAATCAACTTTAATTACAAGACAATAGAGGTGTCAGGAACATCTGTATCAATAAACTGTACAAAACCGTATACAAAACATTTTTATTATACTATGTGTGTGTGTTATTGACAGGACATCGAATCTTTCATGTTTAGTTCGTTTAGAATATTTGGGATGTGAGATTATTAAGATAACACTATTATTCACTAAATCAAAGCAGGTATTGATAATAGTGGGAGAAAATAAGTAAATATTAAAACACTCTCGTGTGTGTTGTACACAAGGTGCCACTTTAGCTCAGTGGGTGAGCAGGAAACCACATGACCGGCGGGCAGCAGCCCAGGTGTATGACCTGTGGCCTTGTGCTGCATGTCCACCCACTCTCCCACTTTCTGTCTGTCTTTACTGGTTCACAATTCTAAAAGAAGCAAAACATTTTCGACACGGTCAGTTCAGGGAGCCAGCATATGATTAAGGGTCGCAAAGGGGAAAATGCACCCACTCAGTACTTGCATATTCTTTATAATTTGTCTGTTCAGAAAATGGAGGCTTAGGTTAGCACTTGTTGTTTTTGTGACAATGAATATTTCATTGGGTGGCTGTTACATTTCCTGACACCAGCTGTATTTGTCAGTGTGAGGAATGTTTACTTTGCTAAAGCAGAAGAGTCAAAGTTGAGGAGAAATACTTGTGGTGTCATATCATAGTATTGTGTTGTTTGGCCATCAAACTAGTGAGCAGCAAAACATATGATCAAGGCCACCGGCCTGTGGGTCACACTTTAACAACCTTGTATTATTGTTTTTTTTTCATCACTGCATTTCAGAGGACGTAAATAAAATGCCCATAACATTGCCTTCAAATTTTTAAAAATGTTTTACATATATGTTTACGTGTTTGTGTGCATTTTTGTGTGTCTACAAACACGGGTTAGGGTATAATTTAGTATATTTAAATTATGAATCTCCAATAGACTATTCAACTCAAATGAAACTCAAATTTCCATTTCGTTTACTAAACTTGTGTACCATCTCATATGTCACCTGGCCGTCTCCCTATAGACATCTGTCTCAGTAATTCCTTTCAACAGCACCCTAAAAACACAAACCTGTGGTGAAAAAGCCACAAAATTGTGAAAATCCTTCTTAAAATCGTTTCTCTTCTGGATGCAAGTGTGAAGAGAGAAGGGCTCTGGATGTCCCATGTTCTGCAGGGACTCCTGGTCAGTGGTGGACTCGGTGTCTATGTCCATAGGAAAGTAGGTGCTCTGCATTTCACAAGGTGGTGATGGTGGACTGCTGCTAGAGTACTGAGGCAGATGATGCAGCTTGTCCAGAGAGCCTGCTCTACATTTCATGTCTTTCCTCATGCCCAGGAGGAAGTTTGGTCCTGAGGAGACAAGAAAGCGCTGCCGGCTGTTGCAATCAGAGGAATTAGCACAGGGAGGGGTGTTCTGAGCCACAGGATGCTGCTGAGAGTGGTGGTGATGGCGCCCTTCCCTGGGGTGATCCATGTGCTCATAACCAATCCCCCTGTCACAGTCCTGATACTTAAGGTGATCACTGTCAGACCTGCAGAACTCCACTGACTGACTCTTGTGAAACGTGGCTCTTTGAACTATAGGAAGCTTATCTTTGGCTATTCCTCCATTCATGTGGATCAAATTGAACATGGTGACAATGTCCGCTGCAACCATGAGCTTTTTGGACAGCGGGTCCTCAGTGGAACAGCGCATCTTGTCCTTGAAGAGGGTGGCTGGGAAGGCAGGGTCCAGGCAGGCTGTGTGGAAGAGCAGGCTGCGGAGCTTGGCCAAGTGCACCAAGTCAAAGCGAGCACACAGAGACTTGCACAGGTCCTGGTAGGACATGGTGGTGTGCTTGGTGTCCAACTCTTCCAGGATCCGAACCAGGAACAGAGAATACTCTGGGAGGGAGTCCATGGCTGCTGGATGGCAGGAAGAAAGAATCGGTTCTTCCTCAGGAGAGGCTTGACACCTGGAAACAACACAGTCAAATGTTCATTCTGTGCTAATCTGGTTTTCTGTGAAATAACAGAATCAAACAGACACAATGCAGACAGGCCACAGTCACAACAACGAATATAATGGACGAAAAAGTTAACACAATTCCTTCCCATCCAATCGATAACCTACATTCTGACAATAACAGCAATAGTGACATGTCTGTCAAAATCAATAAATACAAATCAACATTTCACGTTTTTAGTTGTATTCAGGGGCGGATCTACTGCGGTGGCAACTAATCTCTTGTCATCCTTGTGCCATTGTAGTTTTGCATATGACAGTGTTGTCTATTGCAGTGAGATTTTAGATTTCAACACTGTAGAAATGGAATGAAGGTGTGCGGTATTAACCCTCTGGGGTCTACGGACACGTCATCGCCTCCAAATCACATGACATAGCAACAAGATGCAGACTGACTGAGTCGTCATTTCAATTTCAATTTCCTTTGACAGTTCAGACTTCAAACTATATAGTAGTTTTTAAATTGTGTTAATACGCCATGTGAAAACAGAGTTATATATATATAGACAATGCTTTTTTCTGAATACTATCGTCACGTTTTGTGCAAGAAGAAATTGTAAAAACTGCATTTTCTAAGGACAGCACAAAACAACAACATGAACAACAACAACAAAACGTCACTACTTTCCTATTGGTGGGAAAATGTACCATGTCGACCTTAGGAAGGTGAGAGAGCTTTGGGAGTGACGATGGTGAGAGCAAGTGAGCGAGAAAGAGGAGACATCAACAGTGTGGTTTGAGAGATTTGTGACATTTAGCGTGTTTGGAGTGTACAGTTAGTGTATAGTGTAGTCATTGTTTTGTTTTGTGTGACACTGAGGGCACTGCTGGATGTCACAGTCGCTGCCAAAAAGTCATCAAAGGCAGATTGCAGTGTAAACGCTGTCTCCAGGTGGGAAACAGGAGTGATACACTTCCTGTTGTCATACCTGCAGGTTTCAGGAGTGTGATGTGCTCCTCTGTCTTGTGGTGGACAGAAACTATTTTTTGGAGTGGCACAAATAATTTGTGTGGCATCTTATTGTGACACAAAACAGTGAAGAAGGCGCAGCAGCGCCTCTTCTTTCTCAGGAGACTGAAAAGATTCGGCATGAGCCCCCGCATCCTCAGGACCTTCTTTCACTGTGCCATTGAGAGCATCCTCACTGGATGCATCACCACCTGGTATGGCAACAGCACCGCCTACAACTGCAAAGCTCTCCAGTGAGTAGTGCGGTGCTCTGAACGGATAATTGGAGGTGAGCTTCCCTCCCTCCAAGACATCTACAGGAAGCGCTGCCTGAGGAAAGCGGGGAGGATCATCAAGGACTCCAGTCACCCCAGCCATAAACTGTTCAGACTGCTTCCATCAGGAAGGAGGTTCTGCAGCATCCGGTCCCGTACCAGCAGACTGAGAGACAGCTTCTTCCACCAGGCCATCAGACTGCTGAACACGTCATAGACACCTCAGCTTCACTACTGGAACTTCAACATTATGCACTCCATACTGTACAGTAATGCCACTGTTTTGCACATATTCAACTCTGTATATTTTATATATTTTATTATTATTATTATTATTATTATTATTATTATTATTTTTACTATTTAATTTGTAAAAATGTGTATACACACACACACACACACACACACGTAGGAAAATATTTAGTATACACATCCAGAAATGCATACACTATTATATATTGTACATATATTTATTAGTTTCAGATGTAGCCATTCTTGTAATTTGCTTGTTTACATTATTGTATTTTGCACAACTCTGTTGCTTGTGAAGCTCGCACACAAGAATTTCACTCGCATGTGCTGTACCAGTGTGCCTGCACATGTGATGTGACAATAAAAGTGATTTGATTTGATTTGTATAATTTTAGTTTTAGTAGTAGGCTCAAATAGTTGTACAGAAAACACAGAGGCCTTGGCTGCATCTTTAGAAAAATAGTTGTTTATAATTTTATTGTATGCAAAAATTGTGCATAAGTTTTTAAAATTCACAGTTTTCGCTAAACATGTTTGTGGCTTTTACAGTAACAAAATACAACTTTCTTCTACTCAGATTTTGTGTTTTTTGTGTGATTTTAGATTATTGTGCCCATATTATACTATGACAGTATGCCAGTGAAAACATAACTGTAAATTCAGATTGTGCTGAAATAAAAGATACCACACAAGACAAGGTAAATAATTTTTAAAAGTGAAATACAAAGGTAAAATGAAAAGCAGTCAAAAATGGCCAGTTATACCCTGGCCCTCAATAAATTATGACAAATTAGGTTTAAATTTCAGGTGAAAAATCTTTTCATGACAGTGCAGATTTTGTGTAAATGTAACCTTGTAACCACGTGGTTATTTCTAATTTAACTAAACCACCTCATGTTGTGTAGATTTCTGAATTTTGTACTTATTGGGCTATGTTTATTTATTACACAGGCTATACAGTACATGAAATCTACATTCACTTGTTTTATGTAACAGATATTTTCCATTTGTTTGGGCTAAAGAAAATAAGAACCTACGAAACGTGTACATTTACTGCGTTTGACGTATTTTAACCATATATAATGCATATTACAGAATGTATGTAAAGAAATTGCTTTGATTTTGCCACCCCATTTGATTCCTATGCCACCCTAAGAAAATTTCTTTAGATCCGCCCCTGGTTGTATTTGTACAAAAATCACTTACACGGACTCACTGTGAACAGAGCTGAGAATCATCTGATCAGCTGGGTGCGGGATCGAAACGGCACGGCGCTCGTTAGAGCCAAAAAACGGGAAAATGAATGGAGGATCATCTGGATGTGAATCCGCAGCGCGCACCCCGCAGCATCCAAAAACGCCTTCAGCCCGTTACATTATCCGCCAGCCTACAGAGGAGCAAACCAAACCCACACGCATGACCACAGCGAACTGTGAACACAATGACATTTAGTGTCCCGGTTGGTTTAAACGTTAAACACGGATCCACGCTCCTGCCCACGCAGAGCGGGCTGTAGTGAATCCATTGACCTACGTTTTCCCTCCTGGTTTACTGCTGACTACAGCTGTGGGTCTGTCGCGAAGGGCCTGGGTGGAAATTCAAACTGCCTGCTGTGCGAAGCCTGAGTACTATCAAATTAACTGGACACCAACAGCACTGATTTCCGCTTTCAGAGGAAAAGCTTGAGAAGTAACACAAACACAAAAACACGTTTTCACTTAGAAGCAACAATTCTGATCAGCAGCAAGAATTGCATCAGCAGTTTGATTTATCTTATTGCTTTCCAGCAACGTCATCAGTGTTTTTAATGCATTCATCTATTTGTTTGTTTGCATTTCAGTTGAACTTTGCTTAATTATAGCAGATTTTATCTGCCAGACACCCATCGTTAAAGTATTTAATCGCTTCCTTCATGTTGTTTTGCAGTAACAACATCGCTTTGACATGTAATGTAGCACCCGAAGAACCGCGTTGAAAAGATGCGGGCATTTATTTTGAAGGCGGAGAGTCGTATTTCCGTTCACAGACTGGGTGATGCTGCGGGGTCGCTGCGGTTCTTTGTTTCTACTCAGAATGATGTAACTACACTTAGCATCCGACACAATATGCCGTCTGCGATCTCACACGCGCTGTTATTTCACAGGATGCTACACTTGACATCTGTGACTGCTGACCAGTAATCAGTGTAGAAAAATTAATCATTATACAAACAAAAGTGTCATACGTATCTCATTATTATTGAGAAATAGTGCGTTTAGGTTGTTTGTTGCTGTTTTGATTTTTTGTTTTGATTTTAAATCAGTGTGTCACACTAACTTTTGTTCCTTAACCATATGCAGTGTACATTTGATCTGCAGTGGGCTGGTCCAGTAAAACCATTGTACATAACCAATAAACATGAAGCATGCTTGAACAGGAAAATAAATAATATGTATTTTGTGCCGTGCAGTGATCGACATTAGGGTTTGATTAGCACGTAATGTTAAAAACTAAAGTTCTTGTTACATTTAGTGAGCTATTTTAACTATATTCTATATTTGAAGTATTTATAAATGTACAAATATTTTTACTTTCTCTGAATTCTCTTTATTTAAATTAGTTTGTACCTTTTAAGATGTCAGTAAGCATAAAATCATCTATTTATTTAAGCTTTTTGCTATTTATGGAGGACAACATGACTGCGGTATGACACAAATGTGGGTGTGTCCTCATCTCCCAGAGGAGTCCAAATTGTCATCAAACAGACCAACAGACAGAAAAAAACATTTGAAAATAAACAACCAAACTATGAGCTGTGATTTAATTACTTAATTACTACTTGATTTAATTACTTTATGATCTCTGTGAAAATTTCTTCCACATCATTTACTGTATATTTCACAGCACTGTAGGTGCAGTGAATGCTTAAACTGTACTGACTGGAATATACCTGACATTCAGTGACATTTAGTATACTTTGTTGGGATTTGGCTGGGTTTTGATGAATTCATCATCCAACTTTTGAGTATTACTTTTCAAACTGAAGAAATAAAGACAAGCATCATGTAAAAACATAAAATAAAACCACACATTGTCTTTGATCATCATTTATGAATCTATGCACTCACATATTAAAATAAATTAACTTAAATCAGTAGTGCCATCTCCGGTCTTGGCAGAGGGCAGTGATATAAAGAATAGGAGAACTGACAGCTATTCTTAAAAAAATAAAAATAAAAAATCCATTTACCTATTTTGAAAAAACGATTTTGGAAATCGGAAAATGGTTTTTGAAACGAGGTTTTCATTGAGAGTTTAATTCTTTTTTGTGAAATTAATTAATTAATGGATCAATAATTCATCCTTGTGTACAGGAGGTAAACAACACAGACTCAAACACAGGCTGAGATAACACAACTAAGATCACTGAGAACTAAAGAAACCCAAAAACATGAACAACAATAATTAAAGAATTACAAAGACTGAAACACAAATACTGGATCGCAGTTTCAGTACCGTGAGAGTAACAGTGTGTTTTAAACAAGACTTAAAAACAGCCTGGCACTTTTCTGTCACCAAGTGGGTCACAAATCTGGGACACTGTTAACATAAAAATCACACAGCTGCTCAGAGTGATGTCAGGATGCAGGATGGTTGTTTCTCTTTTCTGCTCTCAAATCGTGTACACGTGATGGTGTACCTGTATCTTAAACATTTCTCCCTATATACTCATTGTGTTGACCGACAGCGGTGTCAAGAAGTGTTTGAACCTTTCCTGATTTCCTATTTTTTATATGTTTATCACACATAAATTGATGATCAGCAAAAAATGTAATTGTTAGACACAAGTCAACACAAAATGCAGTTTCTACCACCAGCATATCTCACTGTTTATAAGTGAATTCTAAATTTACGTGGCGAATTCTAAAATATGAAAAAATGTCAAATTTCAAGATTTACATTCAGTCTTAAAAAAAGACCACTTTCTAGGCTTTTCCAGAATTTTCAGCTGCACGTCACAACCTTTTAATCAAGTTTCAGGCAAAAATGTTCATAAATATAAGAGATACTTAAATCACAGCATAAAATATTTTTAATACTTACATACAGTATTCTTCATAGAAAGTATAATTTTCATTTTATTAAATTAACCATCTATGACACGTCTTTATGCATGAATATACAAACAAATGCATGCATACACAAATACCCAGCTCTCAATCAGCACGGTGAAAAACACTTACTATTGAAATTTTATTAATCAAACATGGTGTATGTGCAACTAACAAAGAACAGTACAAGAATAATAAAGAATATTTATACCATAAGAAAAAAAGTATTGTCAAAACAATGGTATCAATCCACCAACAAATAAAAGCAGACAGCCATTAATTGTAAGGATCATACACGGACATAATCTGAATTCCACAAATGTGAAACAAGTTATAAGATAGCACCATTCAACCAACTGTAAAACACGTTTATCATATGATGATATACACACCAACACGCATGTGTTCTCCCTGACTGTATAAGGGAAATGAACTGGCATTCATACAGCACCTTCTAGTCTTACAGCTAAAAGCATTAAAGACCCCATAAAATTCATCAAGTATTACATTTTTTGGCCATTTGAGAAAAAATATTATATCTGGCTATTTTATCTGGATAGTAATCACACTAGTAACTGATGTTCTTTTGAGCACCTCATACTGAGGAAAATAAGTGCTTATAACTTTTGATTGGCAGTTTTAAAAGAGGAAGAAGCAGCACCAGTGAGGTTTGAACAGGCTGAACAGAATTGTCAGCTGTGTCTACAACAAATACTGGTTCTGACTTGTGTTTAGCTGTATATGCAACTATACAGGTTAACTAGCTTCAGGTCTTGGTGCATCTAATCAGATACTGCTAGCGAAATAGTTATATTCTTGCTCCTGATCACTACAGGCAGTTTAAATGATTGAACTGTAAAATCTTACTATCAAACTAAAAAAGATTAGCTGACCTAATTCCTTTGCACAACTTTATAAAAACAAAAACTACCAGGATCAAAATTGACAGCAACTGCTATCACAACTAGAGATCAATGAGGTACATGAACGCTACGGCAAGGGGAAGCCAGGACTTTAGGTCAGGACGAGATATTGTGATCCCCACCCTCTGAGATGGATACCAAGCCCCCCCCAAAAAACTGATGCGTTCAAGGTGTTCAGTATGGCAGCTGGAAAACTGGACCCTTTTGGTCGATTACCAAGAATACGTGAAGTACGCTCCCAAGGTGTGACCATCACCGAAACCAACCAGCTCTGAATATCTCAGGCGGCAGTAACTTGAGAAAGAAGAAGAGCAAGTAGAGGAACCATTTTGGAAGGCACAGAGGCACTAATCATGTTTGCACAGGAACAAGCAAGATTGATAGAGGCTGGGATCTACCACACCAGGCAAGACCTCAGGTGCAGGCTGTGCAAAGAGGTCCCAAGATGCTAGCAGACAGGGCATGG
The DNA here is from genome assembly GCF_057381845.1 of Rhamphochromis longiceps. Taxonomy (NCBI): domain Eukaryota; kingdom Metazoa; phylum Chordata; class Actinopteri; order Cichliformes; family Cichlidae; genus Rhamphochromis; species Rhamphochromis longiceps. Next base: position 41,877,753 of record NC_140557.1, on the reverse strand, counting down.
CTGGCATAGTATACAGGGATATCTGTGCCAAATATAGCCTAAAGTCCCAAGGTCAAAATGGAATACCCCCCTTAGGGTGGTGGAGAATGACTGAGTGCAAACCAAACACTACCAGAGCCCCAGAATTTGTTTTCATCGTTATCTGCTACATGAGCTTTCCACACCCGAGTAAGATCAGTGTGTCTTCTATTATAAGCTGGAGTGATTCAGTAGAGTTCTACAGTATTTTACAATGGCTCCTGATCATAGGCACATATTACAGTAATTTATTAATACTTACATAATGTTACTTAAACATTAAAAAAGTGACCAATGATTTGAAATTTGCTATATAACAGAAACAATACAAAAGAAGGAGAGGGGAAAGTTCATGCTTACTCTGAATCACATGTTATTTAGTGGACCTGCCAGGTTATTATATAACACACATTTGTCAGTTGCTGTGTACAATAAAGTTTGTTCTTTGTTTTTGTCTACAGCAAGTAAAATATCAGATATTTTCTAATGTGCATTAAAATTACAAGCTAAATATTCTTGTTTCCAGTATACATTTATGTATACTTACCTTTTTTGTTTTAAATAAAAAAAAACCCCAAAGAATTTCTGTAGATTATTTATCAGTATTATATAACATTTAAAAGGGAGTATGTGCTTTTGGTTATTAGCGCTTGTGCAGTATTTTGTTAGCATAAAAGACCCGACAGGTTTCACAGCATCGTTGGTACCACCTCATGTCCTGACAAAGGTCTTTATCCCGGATCACATGACAGTACACTGTCCACCTGTCCCCCAAGCACTTGTAGGTCAGAGCAGCTGTTGGGGTGGAAGAGAAGAAAGCAGCAATTCAGTATATTTAGCAGATGTGAGAGTCTTGTTAAATGTTAATAAAAGTGTACTTCATTAGCAATGCCTTCCCAGCAATCAATCGTATCTTTTTACCAGTGTGACAAATTGAGTGGGATCATTCCATTTTTGTTCTAACAATGTCCTCCTAAGCATTTCTTTTAATTCCCCATTATACTACTTTTTCTTGTAATTAAATTATATTGCCAAAAATGTTAACCCACCTAAATAATTGATGTTCTAATCACTTCCACATAACCACAAGCGTGTAAAGTTAAGCAGCTAGGCATGTAAAATGCTTCTACAAACAGGAGTTCATTGAATTCCAGCATGGTGCTGTGATGCGATGTCACCTGTGCATCCCATCGCAGGTGGCATCCCATCACAGCACCATGCTACTAAATATTCCACAGTTAGTGGCAAAGCAGAAGTGACTGTGAATGATAGCAACTCAGCCATGAAGCGGTAGGCCAGCATCCAAGGTCAGTGGATACTGAGGCACATAATGTGCAGGGGTAGCCAATTTTCTGCAAAGTTGCTACAGACCCCTAAACTTCATGGGGTCTTCAGATTAGCTCAATAACAGTTTGGGTTTCTATGGTCGAGCCTTACACCACCAAGTGTAGAGCAGTAGAGGCGTGTTCTCTGGAGTGTTGAATCACGCTTCTCCATTTCAGGTTACCAGCTTTGTTGGAACAGTTTGGGAATGCCTCCGTCCTGCTCCAACATGACTGTGCACCAGTGCAAAAAGCAAGGTCTATAGAAACATTCGCAGAGCCAGTTTGGTGTGGAAGAACTTAACTGAGTCCTGACATCAACCAGACAGAACACTTTTAGGAACTAGAGCATATACTGAGAGCCATGCCTTCTGTTTGATCTGAAAAATGAGCTTCTGAAAGAATAGTTTAAAAATTCCCATAAGCATACTCCTATACCTTGTGGAAAGCCTTCACAGAGGAGTTGAAGCTATTATAGCTGCATAGGGTGGGTCAACATCGTGTCAAATAAAGAATGGACTGTCACTCAAGTACATATGCATGTAGAGATGGAATTGAGAACCGGTTCCCAGTCGTCCAACTCCTTGGAACTGCTATCAATCTTATTTACCGGTTCAATTTGCATATGCACTACAATCAGCTGATTTCAATTCTCACTGGCTCAGGCTACAGTATGGATGGGGACGTAACTTTCATTTTTATTGCACAAATGGATAAGAGCATGGTAGGTGGAAATTGCATCCAGGACAGAAACAACTCCATTATGCTGCAAACACACATTTGGCTCGTTGCAAGCATCTGGACAGGCAGCATGCTAATGCTAAGTTAGCCAGCTAGCATGCTAACGCTTAGCTAGCCAAGAACCCAGAGTGACGCTAGAGCCGAGTGTTTGCTGACACTAGCCCAACAGCCAGACGCTGAACTTCACCAGGTAACACAAATAAAAGAGCAGACTCTTTATGCTTAGAACTTTCCTTTTTGCTAAAGCAAATAATTAGGGCTGGATCAGGTAACTCTGAATCCTCCCTTAGTTATGCTGCAACAGGTGTAGGCTGCGGGGGGATTCCCATGAGTATTTCTTCGTCAGTCACCTTTCTCACTCAAAATGCGTTAATACAGTGGTTCCCAAACCTTTTTTGCTAGGCCCCCCTTTGTTTTACAAGAAAAATGTTCGCGCCCCCCACCACCTGGGAACATATTTGGCGATGCTTCATCTCCTGCTTTGCTTTTGTGTGGGAGCCCCGTCAAAAAACCTGTCAATTATGGTGACAGTGTCCTCATTTTTTTTTCTTTTCATACCGCGCCCCCCCTGCAATGGCTCTGCGGGCCCCACACTTTGGGAACCTCTGCATTGAATCGTACTTATTATTAATCTCTGTCTCTCTTCCACAGCATTACTTTTGTCCTGTCTTCCTTCTCTCACCTCAACCAGTCATGGCAGATAGCCCCGCCCCTCCCTGAGCCTGGTTCTGCCGGAGGTTTCTTCCTGTTAAAAGGGAGTTTTTCCTTCCCACTGTCGCCAAAGTGCTTGCTCATAGGGGGTCATATGATTGTTGGGTTTTTCTCTGTGTGTATTATTGTACGGTCTACCTTAGTGCCCTGAGGTTGTTGTGATTTAGTGCTGTATGAATGAATTGAACTGAACCACACAGGGGGTGGGTAGAATGGGGCTGTCATGGTGGGAGAATGAATACACACACTGGAATATATTTTGGTTTTTTTTGTGAGGACCTTCACTGAGATTCCTCTTACCCCTAGGTTTCACTAAGAACAAACAAATACTCTAACATAAACAACCCTAGCATAAATCTCATTCTAAATGTTATCTTAACACCAGGCTTTAATCGTCATACATGAGTAAAACCTGGTGAGAGCCAGTCATAAAGTTCTTTTTGCATCTTGCATTTTTAGCATCTCTACAATAACTGATGTTTTGTTCAAATCAATTTTATTTAAACAGCACCAAATCACAACATCAGTTGCCTGAAGGCAAGGATGGTATTATAACCAGTTATTATAAATAAATAAATGTTGCAGTGAACACAAACACAAATTTCTGTTTATTTTTCCAAAAGCTATCATAATTAATCTATGAAACACATTTACATGCAAGTTTAATTCTGACTTTTCTGTATATTTATTAATCAAGCAAATTACTCAACAGACCTTAATCATTTGTAAATTGAGCTTGTGCCTCGGAGAAAGTGTTCCAGTTCTTTAAATTACAAAGCAGCTGTTTTCTTAGTGTTCTACAACTTGAGGAAGCTTTAGCTGTTCAGTAGGTATAGGTGAATCTGTACTGTGTGCAAGATTTCTTTATCCTTTAAAAATGCAAACTGCAATTGCGATCAGTGTCTCACCTAGCCTAGGGGAGGTGATGGTATTCGCATTAATTTTCTCATCACAGTTCCCACTGTGACAGGATCGATATGTTGGTGGTCTCAGCATCACAGAGCAGTTGTTACCATGTCGACCGGTCACCTTGTGCATACACTGAACCACCCGTGACTGCAGTCCCTTTCCACAGGATGATGAGCACTGAAACAGCAAATGAAAAGTGCCAGTTTGCAGAGGTTTTACTAAACTTGGTTGATTTTTAAATGGAACAGTAAAATTATCATTTTACAGGTGAGAACTCTTAAGAGCAAGGAAATACTACAGTAGGAATTAATTTATTCATCTTTTAACAGCATTGTTTTAAACAGAGGTAGATTATTTCAAACACTTATTCCCAAAGCTATAACACAGGGTGAATAGTCTACACACATTCTACCATGGGAGAGATTCATTTGGCAATGATTTATGTACTTCACTGCAGAAGTATATCTGTTGTTGTCATTTTCATATATACACATATTAACCTTGAGCATGATGACGAGGAATGAGGAATAATTTCCTTAGGGATTAATAAAGTATTCTGATTCTGATTAAAAATGTAAAGTGCATTAAAATTATAAATGAAAATCAGGATAGAGTCAAGAATCAAGATTTAGCCAACTTCAACGTTATACAATAATAAGAATATTAAGATTAAGAACCGGTTCACAGCAGTTGTAAGTCTGCTTGCCTATGGATCCTACTTATAGGTTCCACTTGTGCTAAAATCAGCTGATTTCAGTTTGTGAGCCAGAAGTGAAAACTAGTGGTGCAGTCTACAGCGTGGATATAGACATCACTTTACAAAAGGATGAGAGTACAATGGTAAATTGCAAACTGTCCCCAGAACAGAAACAACCACATTATACTGCTATAACTTTAGCTCTTTACTCCAAAAGTTGATTCTGTTCATCTGGACATATATATATATATATATATATATATATATATATATATATATATATATATATATATATATATATATATATATATAATATATATATATTAGGGGTGCAACGATACACAAAATTCACGGTTCAGTTCGGTTCGATACTTTGGTGTCACGGTTCGATATTTTTTCGATACAAAAAAATGTTCATGCCTTTTTAATTTGTCATTTATTAAAATTATAAATATATATTTTAACTCAAAAGTACAGTTTTTTAATTTAACCCTAACCCTTGTGCGTGTTTTTTATTTTGACAGCGAATGCGCACCTGCGGACCACTTATGTGTAGCCCTGGTTATTTAGCTCGTCATATTGCAGCCACAGAAATTATTTTGTCCATGAAACCATAAAGCTGCACTTTCTTTTTGCCTTATAGTCTGATTTGTCATAACTTCTCCGTTTTGTGGTAAGCTTTTCTTTGGCTGTCACTTCTTCACCCTGACCTGTCTTATTTGGCTCAGCAGAACTAAAATATACATCTGTCTGTGAAGGTTCTCAGTCATCCAGGTCATCGTAGTCAAATATAAATCCTGCTGCTTTTACACACGGACTCACATAAGCTCAGCGATTCTCTGCGCGATCAACCTCTCACATGTTTAAGCTGCGGGAGATTTCACTTGTCATGTTTGCATAGTAAGCTAACGATTAATAAGACGATGTCAGAGGAATTGGTGCACAAATTATCATCACTCACAGATCAGTGCTGTCGCTCTCTATACACAGTTCGCACGATTGCAAAGTGAAAGCAAAAAAACAAGCGCAAATTCAAACGCGACTTCAATATGTCACATATTGACAGTGGCTCACCGATGCCAATGACATAATTACCCAGCTACATTTCCGAAAGAATGCAAAAGCATTGACATATATTTTTCCTACAATAGCCCGACGGGCAGGGCAGAGATAGATTTTGGTAGCCCGACTGAAAAAAATCGCTAGCCCCGGGACATTGGGCTAGCGATATTGCGAGCCCTGTATCTGATTGAGGAATCACTCATCTTTGGAAAAGAGAGTTTATTACAGAGAAATGGCTCTTTCCAAAATAAAAGCTATACTATCCGCTTCTTCTGGGCTATATTCTCAGCAGCATAAGGAGAATCATGTGCTAACAGCTGTCTAAATGACTCGGCTAAAGTTAGTAGCATGCTTGTTGTTTTTGTCTTTGCACTAGGATGATGTCGGCGTAAATGTGCAGTCATATTCGTTGTGTTCCCACTAGTGCTTTCAGGTTAATCTCGTTGAAATGACCTTAACGCCACTACACGGCAAATCTCCGTTAACGAGCTACCGCCGATCGCTCCGTGCATGGGGCTAGACGGCCAACACGTTAACGAGCTAACTGCGCTAACACACTAGTTCCCACCCATGTAATTGAGCATTGCGTGGCACATCCAACATACTGTTTTACTTTAGTCCATGACTCGCTTACCTTCAGGGTCATACGTCACATGAAAACCAAAATAGTTCCAAACGCCAGATCTGAATGAGGGTGGGGGAGGTCCATGTTGTAAGGGGAGCTTAACTTCTGTCTCGCTAGCTTGCCCTGTGCTCTTCCTTCTGACGATGCTGTCTGTGTTGAGCGCTCAGTGAATCTGCGTTCGACTACTCCGCCTAGGCTGCACTGTCGACCCTAGGCGGAGTAGTCGAACGCAGATTCACTGAGCGCTCAACACAGACAGCATCGTCAGAAGGAAAGTTGATAAAATAAATTACAAATGTTGTATTGTTCGATACATATGCGTACCGAACCGAAAGCACTGTATCGAACGGTTCAATATCGATACGAATATCGTTGCACCCCTAATATATATATATATATATATATATATATATATGAATTTGCTTTTGTCATACCTTGGACCAGTCTCCGGTTTTCCATTCGTAACATTTGGAGAAGTCCTCACAATATTCTTCTTGAGTTGGCTGGGATAATGGATCACACAGACCCTGAGGGTTTGTACACAACACTGTACGTCTGCGGACACCTTGACCACAATTTGATGAACACTGGAGAAAAGAATAAGAAAGAAATGTCTTGATGCAGTCTCAATCATCCAGGTAAGTAAATCTCCAAAAGTTGATTCTGTTAGATTAAAATCCAAGGGTTTTTTGATCCTACGCTACTTAAAGGAGCTGACATGAACATTTGCATTCTTGACACTGCAGCAAAATTACATCTGAAGGAATCTGGCAGATGCTTACAGAAAAAGGGCGCATCATACACCAAATGACGTGACTTCCAAATATTCTGGGTGAGGAATTTGATTCAGTTTTCAAATCAGTACACCTCTTACAGGATGCCCTTAATCTTACAGATTAAATACATCCGGTATACTCTTAAGGGCTCTTCTTACAGTTTCATGTTTTCTTAAAATTAAAGTACAGAAAGTGTGCATGTGCCATACCTTGGACCATTCTGAAGCCTCCCACGCTGTGAGGCAAAGGCGGCCCTTGCAGCCCTGTAAAACAGGAGGTTTTCCTCCTTGGCAGTACAGGTCCCTGGTGTGGATGACTGAACCATTCTGTAGGTGGTAAAGACACAACACCTCCCTCTGCTGATGACCTTTACCGCAAGTGACAGAGCAAGGCCCCCACTCACCTGTCATCCACCTGTGAAAAATATCAGTTGTTTACATTTTGAGTTCAATCATACCAATGAATGGTAGAACAAACAAGGATGTAACTTCTGTGATGTTATCCACTGGTTAGAGCAGTGTTTCCCAACCTTTTGGAGCCACAGCACATATTTCACATTATAAAAGTCACAGGGCACAGCATCAAACAAAGATGTCACAGAAAGCATATTGATCATTTTTCCCTGTGCACCAGGCGTAGCGGATTTGGTTCGGTTTGTCCCCAGTATACCTTTTTTGCTTTCTTCTGACCACTGCTCATACTAGGGTCTTCATCTGAGTCAGTTTTCTCCAGGACTCAGGTCAGACTGAACACTTTTTCTTTTCAAATACAGTGGAACCCCAACTTACGAAATGAATTTGTTCCAGAGGGTCTTTCGTAAGTCACAATTTTCGTAAGTCGAAGCACCTTTTTCCGTCGCCTTTTGAGTGAGGCGATGCTGGCTGAAGACGAAGTTCTTGGTGGAGGAGGAGGTGGCAGAGGTTGAAGAAAGCATACGTATACATGCATACATACGTACGTGTACATGTACATAACATTATTGAATTTAATTTATTTATTTTTTTATTTTCTATTTTATCTATTTCATTACGCGGGCATATTGCCGTTCAGTGCCTTCGTAACTTGAATTTTTCGTTAAATGGGGTCTTCGTAAGCCGGGGTTCCGCTGTATTTATCTATTGCTATTTATCTATCTACTGCGTCGTCTTACGGCGTGACTCATTTAATTAGAACAGGTAGTTGTACTGCCCTCTAGTGGAAGAGAATGTAAGTGTTTTGCCCATCACGCTGATTGCTTACAGTAGTAATCAGGTGGAACCAGATGATCTTCCATGGCACACCTGATCATGTTTCACGGCACACCTACGGGCTCTAATACTGGGTTATAGAATATCCATTGTGAAACCTTGAACTGATCATTTCTGTCATCACTCGGGTGAAGTTATTTTCCTAAATTACAAAACTACCAGCAGCATCTAGTGCTCTGAAAATGCAATTACAATGACACCTCGGTGGAGAAAAAAAGTAGATTGTGTTATCTCACCAGGATTGGGGCTATTGGGCCCCACCGTGAATAAGGGTCAGACTCAGGGTAGGGACTCCATTGTCCCCAGTTGGGTCACTTTCCTACTGTGGGATTTCCATGCGAATGTGGGAAATAGCCCCATGGTTAGTGAGGGCACACCGTGAAAGTCTGGAAGAGACCCTGGTCTGTGAGAATTCCCACTTCTAGCAAAGCTTCAACAGCATGCAAGTTGGGAGACTGGGGCCATTGAGTCTGAGTGGACCATGATCCATACCTGCACTGTCAGAGCTCTGTCCCCAAGCTCTATAGAGCTATAACGGTTAGTGATGGTGATGGAATCGAGAACCGACTTGCCAGCCTATATCTATCCTGCTTATCGGTTCGTGCACTCTCGCTACGATAAGCTGATTTCAGTTCGCGTGTCGGAGGAGTACAATAACTGCGCGGTTTCCAGCATGGATATGGACATTACTTTTTTTTATTGCACAAATAACAAACAAAAAAACAAAGTGGTAAAGTGGAGACTGCTTCAGGACAGAAACAACTGCATTATACTGTTAACAAAATTTCGGCTCTTCGTGGGCACCTGCACAGACAGCATGCTAATGCTAACCTAGCCAAGAACCCAGAGTGATGTTAAAACTGAGTAAATGCTGAGCCCTGCCCACTACTGTGATAAAGTGAGCCATCCATCTAAAGTTGAATCACCATGGTGATCGCTGTGAAGTCTCTTTGTCATCTTTGAAAACAAACAGGACACAAAAAGAAATTACTTCATCTTATTGTGCTTCATAGTGCAATGAATGCTCCTAAAACCCCCAAAACATTGACCTATTGATAACAAACTCTGTATAGCACTTTGGTCATCCTGTGTTGGTTTTTAAATCTGCTTATAAATAAATTGTTTGATTGACTGAACGAACTACAGTCTGAATATGGCCTAAAAATGATTGAGAAAATGAAGTATGACCCGAGATTTCGTGTGTGTACTGAGTTTTGTAGGGAAGTATACGTATTTTGTTATTTGTATCTTCTGTTATGTTATTATTACAACTACATCATCACTGCTGTAGCAAAAGAATTTCTAAAAATGGGCTAAATAATGTATATGTATTATGTCATACTGTATCTATTCCAATGGCTATTTGTTTGTGTGTGTGTGTGTGTGTGTGTGTGTGTGTGTGTGTGTGCGTGCGTGCGTGCGTGCGTGCGTGCGTGCGTGTGTGTGTGTGTGTGTGTGTGTGTGTGTGTGTGTGTGTCTCACCGGTACTGGCAGGGGTGAGTGTTGCAGAGACGTACTTGCGGTTGCGGTCGGTTTTCAGGTTGACAGTAACTATTGTTGACAACCTCCATAGTTTTGTTGACTATCCTCATACATGAAACCACTGTCCTCCTCTCTCCTGTACAAAACACACACAGACACACATACAAACACACATATGTGTAAGTGCTATACCTTATCCCACCCGTTATAAAATACCAGAAAAGAGCAGGGAACAAGAATTTCTTTATCCCATTTCTGCTGAGGTACCCATAAAAATCAGCGTGGCTGAGAGAATTGAGTGAGGGACTTAAGGGGGAAAATGCAACACCTTTTTAATAACACCATATTAACTACTTTATATTATAAAGTAGTGTCTGAGTTTTAACTAGTTGGACTTAGTGCTTACTGCTTTTCTAGTCTATTGGAGCACTCATAGTGCTTTATGCAAGATGCCACATTCCCCCATTCACCTACAGTGATACTAGAATTTTACTCTACAGCAGGGTCGGCAACCTTTCTGATGGCGAGTGCCATCTAACATTTCCTCAGAGGTCAGTGTGCCATATGACTGCATTAGCAATAAATTTAATAACGCTCTATATTAACAGTTACACACTATATAGAACCACTTTATAGAATTATATTTGTTGGCAGATGTTGGCAGCTGTCAGCGAATAGTTATCAGCTATTTTGAAACAAAAAAAGACTTTTTATCCATAACAGCAAATGAACTGTACAACAGAAAATGCAAATGCTGTTTATGGTCTCCTCACAACAATGATAAGAAAAATAAACTGAGCCAATATAGCATGTCTGAGGAAATTTTAGATGCACTCATCAACAGAAAGGTTGCCTACCCCTGGTCTAAGAGAAACGTCACTCATCCAAGTGACTTCTTCAGTGTCAGCTAACTGCAGGTTTCAATGCAGGAGAGAAGAAAGACAACTGCCATCACAGTGAAAACCCTTAGTGATCCCGTATGTGTCAGGAGTATGGGAACAGTTGAGTTCATTTTGTCTAAACACCGGGTCTCTGTGGCTTTCAAACCCCTAAACATGCTGCGCCAAAAATTGGTCCACCACAAGGATCGGGTCCCCCGACACAAACAGAGTAACATAGTGTACGCTGTTAAGTGCAGGAGGATTGCCAGGATTTAAACATCGGGGAAACCAAACAACCTCTGGCGAAGCGAATAGCACAACACAGAAGAGCTACCTCGTCAGGCCAGGACTCTGCAGTCTATTTACACCTACAGGCCAGTGGACACTCTTTCAATGATGAGGATGTAACATCCTGGACAGGGAGGAACGCTGGTTTGAGGGCGGAGTCAAGGAGGCCATTTATGGTAAAATGACCTTCTCTTTAGAGTAATTAAGTAACATATTGCATTGCTTTTAAGGAAAGTGTAATATCTGTACTACGTAAATTTTTGAGCAGTGACCCTAACACAGATCACAACAACATGGGGAAATACCTCCAACATGCACAAACCAAATAAGCCAGTAAGAACCAAATGAGAATCAAAGGAATCAAATCGAGAGGTGATTTCAATAATTGAATCGTTATTGCTAAATTCTTATCAATTTCCATCCCTACCTGCTCATCTGTTTCCTATTTCCAAATTCATCTCACAACATTTCTAACATTGGCTACAAGTTCCACTTATTTCTCTTCTGGCCTGCTTCTAATTAATGACCTGCCTTTTTGGATTCATCCCTCTGGTTATTTTTGTCTGCATCCCCGTTGACAAAACTCGAGCCAGTTTTTTATCCTTCCAATGTGTCCTGCCTAATTTGGGTCTATCAAGTCTACAGTACACACATATGTTGTCATGGTTGTGAAGGTTTACGCACTGTCTGGTTTTGTTTTATTTTGAATTAATTTGGAAATGTATTTGTTAATTGAATCGTGTTTTTGTTTTCCTTAGTTCCTGGTTATAGTTTTGTTTATATAGTTCTTTGAGCATTTTCCTGATTAGTTATATTCCCAGTTCCTGGTACTTTGGAGTTTAGCTTCATCCTTTTGTGTCAGTTCCCCTGTATTACTTCATTTTTGTTTGTTTCCACAAAGCAAACCAAATAAAGCAGAGAGCTTACCTCCTCCACAATGGACATTACAGTCTTGCCAGCTGCTATGTGTCCAGATGTAGAGATACTCTGGTTCCCTTTGTTCCTCACTGCTCCTGTTCTGAGCTGTGTTTAAAGACACTGTGTACTCATAGTGGATCCCATAGCTCTGGTCATGAAACAGCAGTACCTGTTAATATGACATAGAAGGGTTGAAAGACAAGGGAAGTTGTACCTATAGCTTACCAAATTTCTCTACATTTGCTTTTCTAGCTGTAAAATATTGTTGATAAACCCAGTCAAGTGTATAGCTGTTCTTTAAACGTTTCTTTTCTGTTCTTTAAACTTTAATAATAAAGCGCGTCAGAGATTTATAGCTGCACCAGAAGGAAGGTGGCTATTTAAAAAGGTAAAACTCTAATCCATTTCAATAGAGACATAACTTATATCTTTAAAAAGACTGACAAAATCTGAGGGATGCAGATTGACCGGCTGATGGACTGAGATAGGACCACCATAGTCAAAAGAAGACTGCTGTTTCCGTTTGAATTGTTTAAATACAGTAACAACATGGCTGTGTTCTGGGTAGCTGCCCTTCTATAAAGTGGCTAAAATGGTATTTATAATTGTTTATTTGCCAAGTTGTCTGTTAGGGTTATAAAACTGGTCCAACCCTGGAGTTGGGTGCCTTTTTAATGCTTGAATGAATCACAGGTGAGCATTAAGTGGCTTAATAAAAAAAAAAGTCCTCTGATTCAGTGGTAGATACACTGAAATATATATATATATATATATACATATATTGTGGAGGTAAGCATCAACGACACAGCTCTCAGTTCTCACTCCTTCTTTATTCGTCTCCAACATCAACTGCGCATATCGCGCCACAAAACACAGGAACACACTTCCTCTACACTGGGTGTGAGTGGAGCCCTCTATTGGTCCACCACACATGCCCCCCCCCGAACACCCAGCAGAACTAGTCCAGGACCCGGGGCTTAAGCAAACGGCCGGAGCGGCTGAACTGGGGGGATGGGGAACTGACAGAGGGCAACCCAGCCCGGGAGCGAGGCTGGCACTGGCGGTCAGAAAAAGCTGAAGACGACTCGGACTCCGTTGATTTCGGGTCGCTCCTGGGGGAAAAAACAGAATCCATCAGCCCGGTGGCAGGTGGGCGGCCGCGGCGAGGGGCCTGGGCCGGGACCACCTGATCCTCTTGCATAACATGTGCAGGCTTAAGTCTGTCAACAGAGACAACTTCCTGCCGACCGCCAAAGTCCAAAACGAAATGTTTGTTGCCTGGTTTAAGAACCCTGTATGGCCCGTCATATGGTGGACGCAGCGGAGTCCTATGGGCATCGTGCCTGACGAAAACGAAACGAGCAGAGTCCAATGAACTCGGAACAAAGGTGTCAGGCAGGCAGTGGTGCACAGGACCAGGAACAGGAAATGAGTTTCTTGGGGGGCGAAAAGGCAACAAAGAGGTATCGAAACATGGGGGAGGGCTCTCAGGTAAGAATTCCCCGGGGACCCGGAGAGGCTGGCCGAGGACCAGTTCAGCCGGGGAAACCCCGAGGTCTTCTTTAACCGCGCTACGCAAACCCAGCAAAACCCACGGAAGACGTTCGACCCAGTCGCCACTTGTCAAGGAAGCACGGAGCGCGGCCTTAAGTGACCGGTGAAACCGTTCGCACATCCCATTAGCTTGCGGGTGGTATGCTGTGGTGCGGTGGACCTTGACTCCCAGGCCGTCAGCCATAGCAGACCAAAGCTCGGAAACAAACTGGGGGCCCCTGTCCGAGGTAATGTCAGCAGGGGGGCCGAAACGTGAAACCCACGTTGACAAAAATGCCCTGGCCACCGTCGCCGCTGTCGTGGACGCCAGGGGTACCACCTCCGGCCACCTGGTTGTGCGGTCCACCACAGTCAAAAGGTGCGTGAAACCCTGTGACTGCGGCAAGGGACCAACCAGGTCCACATGAACGTGATCGAAACGCCTACCCGGGACACGGAAAGGCTCGAGGGGTGCCTGTGTGTGCCGGTGGATTTTCGAGCGTTGGCATGGTATACAAACCGCCGCCCATTCTTTCACCGTCTTGCGAAGGCCCGGCCAAACAAACCTGGCGCTGACCAGCTTGACCGAGGCCCGGACGCCGGGATGAGAGAGGGCATGCACCGAGTCAAAAACACGACGACGCCACGAAAGGGGAACCACCGGGCGGGGGCGGCCGGTGGAAACGTCGCAAAGAAGGCGCGGACCGCCGTCCCACACCGGGGTGTCCTCCAGCACGAGGCCCGTTTTTGTTGACTGAAGGGCAAGGACGTCCGGGTCAGCACGTTGCTCGGCGGCCATGGCAGCGTAGTCGATGCCGACATACACCGGAGAAACCAACACACGCGAGAGACAGTCAGCGACGTGATTGGACTTACCAGCCACATGCTGAATGTCTGTGGTAAACTCAGAAATGGCCGCCAACTGGCGCTGCTGGCGTGCGCTCCATGGGTCAGAGACCTTGGACATCGCAAACGTCAAAGGTTTGTGGTCAACGTACGCAGTAAAGTTGCGACCCTCGAGGAAAAAACGAAAATGCCGTGTTGCGAGGTGCAGGGCCAGCAACTCCCTGTCAAAAACACTGTACTTGCGTTCAGCATCCCGGAGCGTACGACTGAAAAAGGCGAGCGGTTGCCAGAGACCTGAAACCCGCTGTTCCAACACTCCGCCCACTGCCACGTCCGAGGCGTCGGTGGTCAACGCGATCTCCGCCGACGGAAGCGGGTGGGCCAGCAGGGCGGCGTCAGCCAGCGCAGACTTGGCTGCTGAAAACGCACGGACGCGTTCAGGCAGCCAGTCAACCGGATCTTTGGCTGTTTTACCTTTTAAGGCAGCATAGAGTGGCTGTAGCAGGTGGGCAGCTCTGGGGAGAAAGCGGTTGTAAAAATTTATCATCCCCAAGAACTCCTGCAACGCTTTAACCGACGTGGGACGCGGGAAAGCCGAAACGGCCTGGACTCTGTCGGGCAACGGAACCACACCTTCAGCGGAAATGCGGTGCCCGAGGAAATCCAGAACAGGCAACCCAAACTGGCACTTGGAAGGGTTGATGATCAGGCCGTGCGCTTCCAAACGCTGGAAAACCTGGCGCAGATGGGACTCGTGCTGGCTCGCTGAGCAGCTGGCCACCAATATATCGTCCAGATAAACAAAAACGAACGGCAGCCCACGCAAAACGGAGTCCATCAGCCGCTGAAAGGTCTGGGCGGCACCTTTCAGGCCAAACGGCATGCGCAAAAACTCGAACAAGCCGAGGGGGTAATGACAGCGGTTTTAGGAACGTCTTCGGGGCGCACGGGAACCTGGTGATACCCCCGCACCAAGTCAATTTTAGAAAAAATCGACGTTCCGGCGAGATTGGCAGAAAAATCCTGAATGTGGGGGATGGGGTAACGGTCATTCTCCGTGGCATTATTTAAACGGCGGAAATCTCCGCATGGCCGCCACCGACCGTCCGATTTGGGCACCATGTGAAGCGGAGAGGCCCATGCACTGTTCGAACGCTGTACAATGCCAAGGCGCTCCATGGCTGCAAACTCTTCCCGAGCAACGGACAGTTTCGCGGGGTCGAGGCGGCACGCGCGCGCGAACACCGGGGGCCCGACCGTGGGAATATAATGCTCAACCCCATGCTTCGTTACCGTGCTAGAGAAATTAGGGACAGACAGCGATGGAAACTCTAAAAGCAAACGCTGAAAAGCATCCCCGGAGGTCACTACATTAGCCCGAATCAGGGGCTCGGCGGCCCGAGTAAAACAGGGTAGCGAAGAAAACGAGAGAGCATTGATTAAACGTCTGTTAGCGACATCGACAAGTAGTCCATGAGCACACAGGAAATCAGCACCCAAAATAGGTACAGAGCTAGCAGCAACAACAAAGTTCCACTGGAAATCCCGGCCATGAAAACAAACAGTCACCAACCTTTCCCCAAACGTTTTGATGGGAGAGCCGTTAGCTGCAATGAGCTGCGGCCCACAGTTCGCTGCTAGTCCGTCGGCAGCGGTAGGGGGAAGGAGGCTCTTCTGGGAGCCGGAGTCCACGAGAAAACGTCTCCCGGAGCGCGAGTCCTCTATGAAGAGCAGCCTTTCTGTATTGCCAGCGGTCGCGGCTGCTACGGCGCGCTGGCGGGTCCGTTTCCCTGGGCCGTGAAAGCGCAAGGCGGCAGGCAGCGACGCGCTCTGTCGCCAAAACGCTGATGGTAGAAACAGATGCTCTTTCCGCGGTGCCGGCGTGTAGCAATCCCTGCCGTCAGCAAGGGGGCGGATGCTCCGGGGGAGGCAGGTGGAGGCGTGGAAGGTGCCGCCGGCGTGTCCGTAGCCAGGGCGTGAACGTCGAAAGTGCGGCTAGCCAGGAGAATGCGATCCGCTTCTTCAGCCAGGGAGCGATAATCCTTCGCAGGCAGAAGCGGAGAGTTCGCGAGGACAGCTCTCACGGCGGCCGGTAGTTGGCGAAGGAAGAGGTGCACGAAGAGGAAACCACCGTCATCCGGCCCGAGCAACGATAGCATGTTCTCCATGAGCTCGAGCGCGGTACCGCCACCCAAGCCTGACAGGTTGAGGAGCTTTTCGGCTCGTTCGGCGTCGGAGAGGGCATAGCGCCGAAGAAGCAGCTCTTTGAGGGCGGCGTATTTCCCTTGGGCGGGTGGGTCCCGGAGGAGCGCCATCGCGCGACGGGTGGCCAGCGGGTCGAGCGAGGCCACCACATGGTGATACTTCGTGTCGTCAGCCGAGATGCCGCGAAGGGCGAACTGAGCCTCCACGTGTACGAACCATGACGGGGGGTCATGGAGCCAAAAGTCCGGCAGTTTCAGCGCCACAGCGAACGTAGCTGCAACAGGAGGCGGAGGTCCGGCGGCCGCTGATGCATCCATAGCGGAGTGTGCGTTATCTACGGCCCGTTGCATGCTCGAGTCAGGGGTCACCAATGTGGAGGTAAGCATCAACGACACAGCTCTCAGTTCTCACTCCTTCTTTATTCGTCTCCAACATCAACTGCGCATATCGCGCCACAAAACACAGGAACACACTTCCTCTACACTGGGTGTGAGTGGAGCCCTCTAGTGGTCCACCACAATATAAGTAAAATATGTGAATTCAAGATATATGAAATTATGAAGCAAAGAATAAATGAATAAATAACTCTGAATATTCCTGAAAGTAGCCACCCTTTGCTTTGTTGACAGTGCTGCAAACCCTTGGCCTTCTCTCAGTAAGCGTCATGATGTAGTCACCTGAATTGGTTTTCCCTTCACAGGTGAGCCTGTCAGGGTTCATTTGTGGAAGTTCTTGCCTTCCTAATGCAGTTGGGAACAGAAGTCAGGTCGGTACACAGCTGACAGCCCTATTTGATAACTGTTAGAATTCATATTATGGCAAGAACCAATCAGCGAAGTAAAGAGAAACGACAGTCCATCATTACTTTAAGAATTAAAGGTCAGTTAGTCCAGAAAATTGGTAAAACTTAGAGGTTTTTTGTGTCCCCAAGTGCAGTTGCAAAAACTATCAAGCCCTACACTAAAACTGGTTCACATGAGCGCCGCCCCAGGAAATGAAGACCACGAGTCCCCTCTGCTCCTGAGGATAAATTCATTTGAATTACCAGCCTCAGAAATTACAACAGCACCTCAGATTAGAGCCCAGATAAATGCCACACAGTAGCAGACACATCTCTACATCAACTGTTCAGAGGATCCTGTGTGAATCAGGCCTTTAAGAAATGTCGACTAAGGAAAAGCAACAAGCAGAAGAAATTTCTTTGGGCCAAGAAACACAAGGAATGGACATTAGACCAGTGGAAATCTATGCTTTGGTCTGAGGTGAGGATGGTCTCTCTACATGCATGGTTCCCACCGTGAAGAGCGGAGGAGGAGGTGTGATGGTGCGGGGGTGCTTTGCTGGTTGGGGATTTATTCAAAACTGAAGGTACACTGAACCAGCATGGCTACCACAGTATCCTGCAGCAACATGCCATCATTGGTTCCGGTTTGCTTTTAATTGGACCATCATTTATTTTTCGCTGTGGACAATCACCCCAAACACACCTCCAGGCTGTTGAAGGGCTATTTGACCAAGAAGAAGAGTGATGTGAAGTGTTGCACCAGATGGCCCGGCCTCCACAGTCACCTAAGCTAAACCCGTTCAAGATGTTTTGGAATGAGATGGACCGCAGAGTGAAGGCGAAAGGACCAACAAGTGCACAGCATCTCTGGGAATTCCTTCAAAGCTGTTGGAAAACCATTTCAGGTGATGACCTCATGAAGCTCATTAAGAGAATGCCAAGAGTGTGCAAAGCAGTAATCAAAGCAAAGAGTGGCTATTTTAAAGAATCTAAAATCTAAAACATGTTTTGAGTTATTTCAGACATTTTTTATTTATTACATAATTCTTCTATATGTATTCATTAACAGTTTTGATGCCTTCAGTGAGAATCTAAAATTAAGAAAAAACATTAAATCAGTATATGCGTCTACCTTTTCAACTACCAGTCAACTTTTTACTGGTAGTGTATCTGTGTGTGGGTGTGTGTGTTTGTTTCCATGAGTAGCAATACAAATCAATTTACCATTAGATATAAAGGAGTCTTAGTGGGTCCCTTGGCAGACATCTTCTCCCATATTCCTCTTCTAACATAGCGCACAGTGGTTCCAGCCAGCTCAAATTCTCCTGGAAGTTCAATTTTCCAGTCATTGTTGATGGACCTCTTACTTGAGTCTTTGAGAGCTATAAGTAAGATACAAGAAGTTACACACACACATCTATCTATCTATCTATCTATCTATCTATATATATATAGATATATATATCTATATATATATAGATATATATATATATATCTATATATATATTAGGGGTGCAACGATACACAAAATTCACGGTTCGGTTCGGTTCGATACTTTGGTGTCACGGTTCGATATTTTTTCAATACAAAAAAATGTTCATGCCTTTTTAATTTGTCATTTATTAAAATTATAAATATATATTTTAACTCAAAAGTACAGTTTTTAAATTTAACCCTAACCCTTGTGCGTGTTTTTTATTTTGACAGTGAATGCGCACCTGCGGACCACTTATGTGCAGCCCTGGTTATTTAGCTCGTCATATTGCAGCCACAGAAATTATTTTGTCCATGAAACCATAAAGCTGCACTTTCTTTTTGCCTTATAGTCTGATTTGTCATAACTTCTCCGTTTTGTGGTGAGCTTTTCTTTGGCTGTCACTTCTTCACCCTGACCTGTCTTATTTGGCTCAGCAGAACTAAAATATATATCCTGCTGCTTTTACACACGCACTCACATAAGCTCAGCGATTCTCTGCGCGATCAACCTCTCACATGTTTAAGCTGCGGGAGATTTCACTTGTCATGTTTGCATAGTAAGCTAACGATTAATAAGACGATGTCAGAGGAATTGGTGCACAAATTATCATCACTCACAGATCAGTGCTGTCGCTCTCTATACACAGTTCACGCGATTGCAAAGTGAAAGCAAAAAACAAGCGCAAATTCAAACGCGACTTCAATATGTCACATATTGACAGTGGCTCATCGATGCCAATGACACAATTACCCAGCTACATTTCTGAAAGAATGCAAAAGCATTGACATATATTTTTCCTTCCTATGATAGCCCGACGGGCAGGGCAGAGATAGATTTTGGTAGCCCGACTGGAAAAATCGCTAGCCCCGGGACGTCGGGCTAGCGATATTGCAAGCCCTGTATCTGATTGAGGAATCACTCATCTTTGGAAAAGAGAGTTTATTACAGAGAAATGTCTCTTTCCAAAATAAAAGCTCTACTATACGCTTCTTCTGGGCTATATTCTCAGCAGCATATTAAACATATCAGGTCCCCATAAGGAGAATCCTGTGCTAACGGCTGTCTAAATGACTCGGGTAAAGTTTGTAGCATGCATGCTTGTTGTTTTTGTCTGCTTCCACTTGTCTTTGCATCTGAATGAGGGTGGGGGAGGTTCAATTTGCCATGTTGCAAGGAGAGCTTAAGTTCTGTCTCGCTAGCTTGCCCTGCGCTCTTCCTTCTGATGATGCTGTCTGTGTTGAGCGCTCAGCGGATCTGCACTCGTTGCACCCCTAATATATATATTAGGGGTGCAACAATACTCGTATCGGTATTGAACCGTTCGATACAGTGCTTTCGGTTCGGTACGCATGTGTATCGAACAATACAAAATTTGTAATTTATTTTATCAACTTTCCTTCTGACGATGCTGTCTGTGTTGAGCGCTCAGTGAATCTGCGTTCGACTACTCCGCCTAGGCTGCACTGTCGAGCGCAGATCCGCTGAGCGTAGCGCAAGCTAGCAAGACAGAAGCTAAGCTTGTTGCAACATGGCAACTGCCTCAATGCTAGCCAAAATTGAACCTCCCCCACCCTCATTCAGATCTGGTGTTTGGAACTTTTTTGTTTTTCCTGTGAAGCATGACCCTGAAGGTAAGCGCGTCATGGACAAAAGTAAAACAATGTGTCGGATGTGCCACGCAATGCTCAATTACATTGGTGGGAACTAGTGCATTAGCACAGTGAGCTCGTTAACGTGTTGACGCTGTCCAGCGCCGCGCACGGGGCGATCCCCGGTAACTCGCTAACGGAGATTTGCGGCGTTATGGCGTTAATGTAATTTTAATGAGATTAACGCTGACAGCACTAGTGGGAACACAACGAATATGACTGCACATTTACTCCGACATCATCCTAGTGCAAAGACAAGTGGAAGCAGACAAAAACAACAAGCATGCATGCTACAAACTTTACCCGAGTCATTTAGACAGCCGTTAGCACAGGATTCTCCTTATGGGGACCTGATATGTTTAATATGCTGCTGAGAATATAGCCCAGAAGAAGCGTATAGTACAGCTTTTATTTTGGAAAGAGACATTTCTGGTATCTAATGTCTCAGCGTGTCTAAAAGTGAGCGGCATTGTTGAGAAGAACCACAAAGTCATCTGGAAAACACAAGCATCATTACCCAAAAAACTATGTGAAGGTTTGTCCTCCACTACTCTGATCCTTCTAGCTCCTGCAGGGATCACCACAGCTTCGATATAGCCTGATAGAGACACAGAAGCAGGACAGAAAAACTATCAGAAGCATAAATGGTGGGCAAAAAGGGATGGGCTGGTTATTTCTGTCTACATCGGAGTTGTCTATTTAAAGATAAATTTAGTTGTTCAAAATCCCACAAGGCTGGCCGACATGACAGACGGTTGGCAGGGCTGTGAGTACTCAGACTGTGTTTTGAACGCAATATGGATAACATCTTGGAGAAGAACAACGGGAATTGAGAGAATTGGTGACCAGTGATAGACATTAGACCAATTGTAAAAATTGGATGCAGTTGTTTGCACTAAACCCAAATCATTCATCTTCACTCATGCGGCTATCCCACTGGCGCCAGCTGAAGGCCTGCCAAGGTCTAAGCTGACTGGAACAACAAAACTCTCCATGATAACAGGATTGTTGTCAGAACTCTTTGTTCCTCCTTCAAGGCCGTCCGCGTTGATTGAAGATTGTTGACTTTTGCTTAACCGGGTGAAGGGACACTTTCTCTCAGTTGACACGGAACACACAGACACACACACACGCATGTACACTGACACAGACCTACACTCACCCCCCCAAACGCCTTCGAAGCTTATGTCATCTATGTTGTGAGATGTGATGATTCATGTGCTGAGGTGTTTTTTTTTCTGTTCTCAAACTGATCTCCCTGTTGGAGCTCAGTCTAGGGCAGACCTTCCCAAAGTGTGGGGCCCGCCCCCTATGGGGGGTGCAGAGCCATTGCGCGGTATGAAAAGGGGAAAAAAAAAAACAACAAAAAAAACAAAACAATGCTTGGACACTGCTAGCACGGGGCGCCCACACAAACGCAAAGCAGGAGATGAAGCGTCGCTGAATATGTTTCCAAACCAACTTCATTCTAAGCCAAAGACTAGAAAATATGGTGAAGCAAATCTGCCCTTTGGCTTCACCTGCACAGGTGCTGAGGTAGGTCTCCCTGCAGGGTTGGTTTTCCCTTCGTCGGGAGCAGCGCTGGGCTCTTCAAATCAAACAGTATCCCATATTCTTGATTTTTACTTTACAAACACTTCTTGTAATGACTAACTACTCCTGACATTTTGGAGATGTTTGCTCTTTATACAGTAAAGTTACAGCTGGATACAAATAACATCAGGCTGATCCTGCCACGATTTGTCCCCCCGGTTCAAGTCACGGACAAACAGGATCCAACAGCTGTTTATGTTTTTAAACCCATTTTGCACAGAGAGGCATTTTTTGAAAAATGTATTGATGCAATGTTGAACATTATTACAGAGGGGAAAAAAACTACATGTAAAATAATCACACCGTGACGCCTCTGCCTTTGTAAATAGAGGGACAGTAACTGTGTGTTTATGTAAGCTTGTAAAACCTGAAGATGGAGACAAAATACTGTTAATCTGAATATCTGCCATTTTGCAATTCATCTCCTGTAAACAATAACGTGGCGCACAGCTGTTGCGTGACCAACTCTGTATTCCTCGTCCACACGTAAACGCAAAAAAGGAGTTTAAAATTTTTTCGTTTTCAGTGATTCGAAACGCCGTTTACGTGGACGAAACAGCTGCGTTTTCAAAAATACCCGTGTAGGTGTAGACGCAGCGTAAAAGGGTTAGTAGTTTATTTTATTACTACCTGTCATTTATTGCTGTTTACTTGTATTTGCTTAATTGTTTACTAAATGTTTGAGGTGTGAAATAAACCGCAATGGAGCAAAATATGGGCGCGTGTGGTTGGAGGATGTGTTTGTGCGTGTGCTTGCGGGGGGGCTTAGTTTCTTGGAAAACTAAGGGGGGGCCCAGCAAAAAAAGTTTGGGAACCACTGGTCTAGGGGGAGTTCTTTCTTCTTCTCGTCTTTCCTCATGTTGTGCATTTTCCATTGTTATACCTCTCTGACCTGTATTCCCCATGTGATTTTTGTGTAATGTATGTATGGTCGGAAGGGTAAGATGGCGCTGGCACAGCTGGCAGCCTTAACCCAACTTCCCTCGGGATGAATAAAGTATTATCAATCTATCAATCAATTATTCAATTCAACTTTACTTATACAGCACCAAATCACAACAACAGTCACCTCAAGGCGCTTTATATTGTAATGTAGACCCTACAATAAATATTATGTGACTGAAATACTGTAACTGCAATAGGTTTGTGCATGATGCAGTGTATGCCTCTGCATTTAAAAAAGTGCATAAAGCACTTTGGTGAGAAGCAGTATGGCTTAATACTGAAAAAGGGAACGACACATGGGATTCTGACAGTGTTGATGGAGAAGTATAGATGAACTGGGAAGAAGCCACACAGTGTTTTTGTGTATCAAGAGAAAGCATATGATCGAGTGCCAAGAGAATAGAATAGAATAGAATTCAACTTTATTGTCATTGCACATGCACAGGTACAGGGCAACGAAATGCAGTTTGCATCCATCCAGAAGTGCTTTAGTGATATAGATATATTACAATATATATTAGCAATAATATAGATATGTGAGTATATTACAGAAATGGGTCTATTATGGTATGTTATAATGTACACGGTATGAAGTATGTTGTGAATATTCTATAACTATAAGTATGTACAGGCTGTAGTGAGTACAAGCTATGTACAGGCTATGAACAGGATATAAATATGAAAAACTATACAGAATATGAAATAAATAACTTTACAGAATCTGGGATATACAGCTATACAGAAATGGGAACTATGCAAGTTGTAAACAGTTGTAGGATTACAACTTGCATAGTTGCATAGAACTGTGGTGCTGTATGAGGAAGTCAAGAGTGGCAGAGAAGACAAGTCAGACTCGTGCTGGAATAAGCCAATTGGATCACCTCAACAATCCAGTGGGAAATGCGTTTTTTTCTAACGGGCTTGCCAAGATGTGGTTTAGCCCAGGAAACAAACAGCTGATCCGACCTCCTGGAAGCCTTCGTTCTCTCTATATAGGTACATAAAGCCCTAACTGGACAGAGAGCATGTAGGCGCTCCTGTTCAGGGGAGGAGAAAGGAGGAGGGCAAAAAGCTTCCAGCTCCAATGGGGTGCATTGGAGATAAGGATTTTTGGGCACAAAGGCCGGATTTGGCCTGAGTGTGCCTCTAGAGTTATCCCGCGTGAATCGGGTGCACTCTTTGTGTACTGACAGCGCATGAATATCACTGACACGCTTCGCAGATGCGAGAGCCAGGAGCAATGCAGTCTTCAAAGACAGGATTTTTATTTCCACCTGGTTTAGTGGTTCAAATGGTGGCTGTGAAACTGCCCCCAGCACCAGGGATAAATCCCACGTGGGAACGAGAGGTTTAGACACCGGGTGGAGCCATCGTGCCCCTTTCATGAAACGGCAGACTAGCGGATGATGGCTCACTGGGCCATCCATGAAGCCCACATGGCAGGCTGAAATGGCTGCTAGATATACTTTAATCGTGGAAAAGGCCTTTCCTTTATCTAACAGTTCTTGGAGAAAGGAGAGAATTGTTGTCACGGAGCACTGAAAGGAGAGAGTGTGAGACTTTCCACACCATTCCTCAAATACCCTCCACTTGTTCTCATACAATGATCTTGTGGAGGGGGCTCTAGCACTCTGAATAATAATAATAATGATAATAATAATAATGATGGATTGGATTTATATAGCGCTTTTCAAGGCACCCAAAGCGCTTTACAATGCCACTATTCATTCACTCTCACATTCACACACTGGTGGTGGCAGCTACGGTTGTAGCCACAGCTGCCCTGGGGCAGACTGACAGAAGCGAGGCTGCCATATCGCGCCATCGGCCCCTCTGGCCAACACCAGTAGGCAAGTAGGGTAAAGTGTCTTGCCCAAGGACACAACGACCAGGACAGAGAGCCCGGGGATCGAACCGGCGACCTTCCGGTTACAGATACGCTTCCCAACCCCCTGAGCCATGGTCGCCCCTTAGTGGCTATAACAACCTCTCACGGGCCAAGCCCACAGGGCAAGGCGCTCAGGGTGAGGGTGAAAAATCTCGCCCCTGGCTTGGGAGACTAGGTCTTGTCGGAGAGGGAGAGGCCAAGGTTCGCTCCACAAGAGGAGCATAATCTCCGCTAACCAATGGGACCTCGTCCACCTTGCGGCGATCAATATCCTTGTTAGCCCTCTCTCTCTCTCTCACTCTGGTTAGAGTGGGAGAAATTAAGGCCAGTGGAGGGAACGCATAAAGCAGAGCTTGTGGCCAGTTGTGAGCTAATGCATCTATCCCTAGCAGAGCCTCCTGGTCCCTCAGGGAAAAATACAGTGGACACTGAGCGTTCTCCCTCAAGCCAAACAGATCGACCTGTGGCTGGCCAAAGCGGGTCCAGATTTGGGTCACCACATGTGGGTGCAGGGTCCAGTCCCCGTACTGCGGGTTTCCCCTGGACATTAAGTCTGCTCCCAAGTTCAGAGCTCCTGGAATGTGAGCAGCTCTCAGTGACAACAGATTGATGCTGCTCCACATGATCAGTCTGCGAGCCAGCATGTGCAAAGGACGGGACCGTAACCCGCCCTGTCTGTTGGTGTTGTCTGTTCTGATCAGAACATGGTGGTTTCTCAACAGGGGAAGGAAGTGTCTCAGTGCTAGAAATGCTGCTAGCAATTCTAGCCAGTTTATGTGAGCACCCCTCTGTCGTGAGTCCCAGCTGCCACTCACTGCTCTGCCCTCGTGAGTGGCACCCCAGCCCGTGAGACTCGCATCCGTGGTCACCACCTTCCTGGTGGTGACAGCCCCCAGTGACACCCCCTGAGTGAGAAATGTGGAATTTCTCCAACAGTGGAATGCTGCAGTGCAGTCTGCTGTCACTCTGATATGGTGGTGGGTATGGCGCTTTTGATTGAGTCTCAGTGATGCAAGCCATCGCTGAAATTCCCTCATATGCAGTCTGCCTAGTGGAAGTCAGTGAAGACGCCATTAATCCCAGCATCTGCAGGCATCTTCTGAATGGGAGATATCTTCCCTCCTGAAAAATGCCGGCATGTGATAGCATTTTTTTACTCTGTCCACAGAGAGACACGCTCGGTATGAGGTGGAGTTTAGAGCTATTCCTATGAAAGAGATGGCCTGAGCTGGCTGCAGGACACTCTTTTGGTAGTTTATGGTGAAACCCAGAGCCATCAGATGATCCACTGTCAACCTGGTGTGCTGTCTGACTCTGATATCAGCAGCCAATTGTCTATGTATGTTGCTATGCAGATGCCCCGCCTCTTCAGTGGGGCTATGGCTGCCTCTGTGCATTTCACAAATACCCGAGGGCTCAGTGAGAGACCCAACGGCAGGACCTGGTACTCGTACATTCTGCCCTGAAACGCAAAGCGCAGGAATTTTCTGTCAGGCGGTTAAATAGGGACGTGAAAATATGCGTCCTTCAGGTCTCTTGATGTAAACCAATCGCCTGGGCGCACTACATGCAGCAGAGTGGTGGTCGTCAACATCCTGAATTTGTATGACCTCAGATACTGATTCAGAGCCCGTAGGTCCAGTATCGGACACAGTCCCCCTCCCTTCTTTGGCACGAGAAAATACTTTGAGTAAAAGCCGCATTGGCTGTGCTCCTGGGGTATTTCTCGTACTACTCCCTTTGATAGCAAGGCAGTTATTTCTTCTTGCAGGATCCTGGTTGATTCGCCTTTTGCAAGAGAGAAAATCACTCTGTGAAATCTGGGAGGGGTGGTTGCGAATTGTAAACGATAGTCTCGCTCTAATGTCCTCACAACCCATTCTGGCGCAGCGAGAGCTCGCCATCTCTCTATTCTTGCTGCCAGCGGCCCCAAAGACAGGCACTCCACAGTAGACGGGGCTCTGGCTCCCTCTTGTGGCGGAAACTGGTCCTGCGGGCCAGATCCGACTGCGCGGGCGGCCCATGCTTGACCAGTGCTCATGGGGCCGGACACCACTGAGGGAATCGACCCCAGTGGTGTCTGGGTGCGTGGGGGCATTATGTTTTTCAACATACTCTGTGTTTTTCACACATTTTTCCCGTGCCCTTGGCAACATGCCTGGATGCAACGGGTGAATTTTTAATAAACAGTGTGTTTTTGTGAGACTGTGACATGCTTGATTCAGTTGAACAGTGTCTCGTCATCTCTTTGTTGAAATGCGCTCTGTGGGATCCAACTCGAGTCCCAGGCGCTGAAAGGTGGAGGCAGAACAAATTTCTCCGAACGGGCTCCGGAACTGAGCCCTGGAGTGAACTTGGAGCCCGGGCTGGTCCGGCTCCGATCTCCCCGTGGGGGATGTTAGGCAGTCCGCTTCTTCTTGCAGTCCGACTTCTTGGCTGGTGGTGGGGCACCCTGAGTGGCAGCAGGCGGGACATGTTGTGGTAGATGCTGCCTTTTTTAGTGCTAAAGTCCATGATCCATAAGTTCCTTCGCGTAAATGGGATCGCTGGCTAGACCCTCTGTTATTTCCAGCGCAGGAGGTGCCCCAGGGCTCCACAGGATTTTCTCCCTTTGAGTTACTGTTTGGCAGGAAGCCGCGGGGGGTGTTGGACCTGATTAAAGAAAACTGGGAGGAAAGTCAGAGGCTGGCTGAAAAGGAGAATCAGCACGACCTGGACCTGCAAGCAAAGCTGCTCACTTTGGGGAGGTTGTCACAAGAAAATTTGCTCCAGGCCCAGGAACATCAGCAGCGCTTGTACAACAGAGGGGCTAGGTTCAGGCAATTTTTTCCAGGAGATAAAGGGTTGTATTCCTCCCTTCTAAAACTTCAAAGTTACTCACCAAGTGGGGAGGACCTTTCATGGTCACACGGCGAATGTGGGACGTAGACTATGAGGTGGTATGGTCAGACAGAGGTGGAACCACACAGATATTTCATGTTAACCTCCTTAAAGCATGGAGAGAGGCTGAAACCACTTCTCTGGTTAGCCTGGTTAAGGAAAGAGAACAGTTGTGGTCAGTGGTGCTGAATTCCTCTATTCCTGCCTCCCTCCATTGAGATGACCATCTCACACAGGCCCAGAGAGCGGATGTTGCTGCATTGCAACAGCGGCTTGCAGAGCGGTTTGTTCTTCTCCAAGCACAACAGACAGACTGTGAAAAAGGAATTGGCACAAATGCTAAAGCTGGCAGTAATAGAAGAGTTGCACAGCGCTTGCTGTAGCCCCATAGTTCTTGTAGTGAAGAAGTATGGGTCTATACGGTTCTGTGCTGCAAGGTGAACTTGGTCTCATGGTTTGATGCTTATCCCATGCCCTAGATGGATGAGCTCCTTGACCGGTTAGGCACTACTTACTTTTTACGACGCTGGATTTAACCAAGGGCTACTGGCAGATTCCTTTGTCTATGGAAAAAACGGCCACCCAATACGGTTTGTACGATTTTGTCACACTTCCGTTTGGCTGGTTTGGAGCCCCTGCCACTTTCCAGTGCCTCATGGACCGGGTGCTGCATCTGCATATGCTGCCGCCTACCTGGAGGATGTTATCATCCATGACAACACCAGAGCGGAGCATGTGTAGCAGGTGGCCGCAATCCTGGAGTCCCTGAGGCAGGAGGCACTCACGGCCAACCTAAAGAAGTGTGCAGTTGGACTGAGGGAGTTACAATATTTAGGGTACCACTTGGGAAGCGGGCAGGTACGTTCACAGATGGATAAAACAGCAGCCATTGCATCTTGCTCGTGTCCTAAGACAAAAAAGGAGGTGAGGCGGTTTTTGGGGCTGGCCGGTTACTACCGCCAGTTCGTGCCCATTTTGCAGAGGTGACCAGCCCCCTTGACAGACCTCAGCCGAAAGGGTGCCCTAGATCTGGTCCGGTGTAGGAAGCAGTGCAAGGCTCCATTTGTGCAGTGGAAGAAAGCTTAACGTCAGAGGGCTGGGGGCTATTTTGTCACAGGAGGTAACAGCTGGAAACTGTCAGAGTGGGATGCCGGGTACAGGACCATGGAAAAGGAGTGCTTGGCCATCCGGTGGGTGGTCGACTGCCTATGTTATTACCTCCTGAGCCACCGTTTCACCCTCTGATCACGCGCCACTGCAATGGCTCCACCGCATCAAGGATGCCAACACCCGGATCACACGGCGGTATCTGGCCCTCAAGCCTTTAAAGTTCAAAGTGACTTTACTGGAAGCAGGGGTGCAGATGATCCTGGCAGATTTCCCCTCCCACTCTAGGGGGAGGTGGGCGCGGATGGGTCCCTGCCCTAAGTTGGGTGGTGGGGGTGTGTAGCGGAGTGTGGTTGGTGGCTTCTATGCAGGGGAGGAGTGGAGCAGTGGGTTCAGGGTGTGGTGTCAAGGAAGGCTCCAAGCCCTCCTGGGTTTTAAATGCACCTTAGAACACACATGCATCAACATTACAATGAGCGGGTGGAGGGAGGTTTGGAGTCTTCTCTCACCCCCATTCTCTGCGACCTGCTGGAGCAGGGGGGCTAGGACTAGGAGGAGGAGTTGGCCGTCCGACTGCGGTCTGGAGTGTGGAGCCTTCCTGCTGCTGCGGAGTCGGGGCGGTCTGCCTCCCCCCACCGCAGGGAAAAGGGAAACACCACCTGGGTCTGGGTGCAGTTCCCCCCTCCAGGGGCGGGGGCACCTAGACCCGGTTTGTAGAGTACGCTTGGGGAGTGTGATCGTGTGTACAGCGTCTCTTTATGTCTGTCTCCACGTTGGTTGAGTGTGGAGTAAGTGCATATGAGAGCATGAGGGTGGGAATTCAAATTAGAATTTCAACTTCAAATTCAAATTTTATTTGTCACGTACACAGTCATACACAGTACGATATGTAGTGAAATGCTTGGACAACTGCTCGTGACCTAAAGAGAACAAAAAAGGAAAAGGCTATGAATAAGATAGGAAATAAATATGAAAAATTAAAAAGGGTAAATTTAACTAGGAAGGAATAAAATATAAATTAAGGTTAAAAATGAAATAACTGTACAACACAAATTAGAATGAAGGGTAAATTTAACTGGGAAGAATAAGATAAAGATAAATATATAAATTAAAGTTGAAAATAAAATAACTGTACAACAAAATACACAATACACAATATAGAACTATATAAGAATGTATGAAGAAATCTAAATATAAATAAATATATACACAATAACAGCAGCTGTACAAGTATTAACCGGAAATGAAGAATATAGTGACCAGTGTTGTGCAAAACCAAAGTCCAGAAAGTCCAGTGTGTGTGTAAGAACCGTATGTGTGGGTCAGTACTGTGTGGTGGTGTGATTGAGAGACCGTATCGCCTGCGGGAAGAAGCTCCTCCTCAGTCTCTCTGTGTTGGTCTTCAGGGAGCGGAATCGCTTTCCTGACCTCAGCAGAGAGAACAGTCTGTTGTTGGGATGGCTGAGGTCCTTCACCATCTTCCTGGCCTTGGTCCAGCACCGCCTGCTGTAGATTGAGTGCAGGTCAGGGAGCTCGGAGCGGATGGTGCGCTCAGCTGACCGCACAACCCTCTGTAGAGCTCGTCTGTCCTGCATGGTGCTGTTTCCGAACCAGGTTAAGATGTTTCCCGCCAGGATGCTCTCTATGGTGCACGAGTAAAAGTTCCTGAGCACCTTGGAGGGCAGTTGGAAGTCTCTCAAGCGTCTGAGGTGGTAGAGACGCTGTCGGGCCTTTTTCACCACGGTGTTGATGTGACAGGACCATGACAGGTCCTGCGTGATGTGAACTCCGAGGTATTTGAAGCTGTCCACTCTCTCCACTGGGCACTCGTTGATGACGGGGGTCTGGTAGTTCCTCTCCTGCTTAGTGCTGAAGTCCACTATCAGCTCCTTTGTCTTACTGACGTTTAGAAGGAGGTTGTTCCTCTGGCACCAGTTCTCCAGATTCCTAATCTCCTTCAGGTAGGCCGTCTCGTTGTTATCAGAGATCAGGCCCACCACGACGGTGTCGTCAGCAAACTTGATGATGGTGGTGGAGCTGGTAGTGGCCACACAGTCATATGTGTACAAAGAGTACAGCAGGGGGCTCAGAACACACCCCTGGGGGGCTCCAGTGCTGAGAGTGGTGGAGGCTGAGACATGTCCGCCCATCCTTACTGCCTGTGGTCTGCCAGTTAGGAAGTTGGAGATCCACTGACACATAGATGAGCTGAGTCCCAGATGCTCCAGCTTGGTGGTGAGTGTGGAGGGAATTATGGTGTTAAATGCAGAGCTGTAGTCTATGAAGAGCATTTTAACATAATTCCCCCTTCTAGTGTCCAAGTGAGTGAGTGATGTGTGGAGGAGATGAGAGATGGCATCGTCTGTGGAACGATTTGGACGGTAAGCCAACTGTAGTGGGTCCAGTGTGTCTGGTAGTGAAGAAATGATGAAGTCTCTGACCAGGCGTTCAAAGCACTTCATCACTACTGAGGTGAGGGCTACAGGGCGATAGTCATTGAGAGAAGCAGGGTGGGGTTTCTTCGGGACAGGAACAATGATGGACTCTTTGAAGCATGTGGGGATCACCGACTGAGATAAAGAGATGTTGAATATCTCAGTGAACACAGGAGCTAGCTGGTATGTGCAGTCTCTTAGGATACGACCTGGGATGCCGTCTGGTCCTGCTGCTTTCCTGGTGTTCACTCTCTTGAAGGCTCTCCTTACTTCATGCTCGGAGATGACGAGCACGTTTCCGGTGCTGGCAGTATCTTCCTGTCTGCAGCCGTTAGCGCCGCTAACACTAGCATTGTTGGAGACCTTAGCTGCAGCCTCGAAGCGAGCATAGAAAGTGTTCAGCTCGTCTGCCAGAGTCACGGCCGCGTTCGTCATACCGGTTGTTGGTGCTTTATAGTCCGTTATTGTCCTTAGTCCCCGCCACAGGCTCCTAGAGTCACTCTGTTGGAGTTGTGACTCTAGTTTCCTCCCGTAGCGCTGCTTCGCCTCTTTCACCGCCCTCCGCACGTTATATGACGCGGCTTTGTACGGGTCCATGTCCCCCGTCGTGAGTCCCGTGTTGTAGGCAGCGGTGCGGGATCTCAGAGCGTCGCGGATGGTTTTATCCACCCACGGCTTCTGGTTGGGAAACGTTGTGATAGTCTTTGTCTCCACGGTATCATCCGCTAGTTTCCCGATGAATCCCACAACCGCTTCCGTAAACACGTTGACGTCATCGTCGGAGCTGTTTCTGAACATGCCCCAGTCTGCGTCATCGAGTGCGTCCTGTAACGCGGCCACCGATTGATCCGTCCAGCGCGCGACCTTCCTCTGAACCGGAACTTCCTGTTTCAGCCTTTGTTTGTATTTTGGCATGAGGAAGATGGCGGCGTGATCAGATTTGCCAAACGGGGGGCGGGATTGTGCCTTGGATGGATGTTTGTATCTGTGTGTGCCTGTATGTCTGTGTCTATATGTCAGGTTGGGTGTCAGGCGCCACCTCTCTGGGGACATCTCAGGCCCTCCAAGGTTTGGAGGCCTATCTCCCCCTACCACCACTTCCCCTGCCAGTGGCGGACCCCCTCAGACATCGGTGCGTTGGTGGTTCTTTGTGTCCGGGGATGGGCGTCCAGGTACACACCGGCTCACTCCTTGGCGGCTGCTTATCGGGGCCTGGAGCCTGGGGCTCGCTCGGGCCACTTCGGAGGTGGGGTGCCCCCGGCCTCTCGGCCTGGGGCTCGGTCACTCAGGCGCAGCTGGCTGCCGGCGGAGCTCACGGGCGCGTCACTGCAACTCCCCCTGGCTTCTGCTCCGCGGCTGCTGAGTGAGCCCTCATCTGGGACTCTCCTCAGCTCTTACTGGAACAGTGGCGCGGCTGCCCCTCTGTTGGTCTTCCTTGGTCTCTTGTGTTCTGGGGGCCTCTGGATGTCTGGAGTTTTGATCTCCTCCACACCTGCTTCACGCCCTGGAGGACGGGGCTGTGGCCCCCCCACACCCTCTAGCAGATTATTACATGAAGGAACCTTTTAAAAAACAAAAAACAAGCGCGTCCATGCTCACAGGTGTACACACGGGTGATCACACCCACAAACTACACCCTTTTTGGCTCCTACCTCAGAGCACACTGTGTTCTGTTGATCTTATGTGCTGCACAATAATGTTTAATATTTAGTATTTGCTGTCATATTCCCATATATCATTGTGATGTTGTTTATTCTATTACTCTTGTTCTCTTCTGCTTGCTTTCTTTTTTCTTTGTCAGCAGGTGACCCAGGCCCTTCTCCCCCGTCCCTCTTCTCAGCTGTTTCTCTTTCCCTCTTTCTTTCTCCCCTTCTTTCCCCCAGTCAAGTCTGTCCCGTATTCAGTAAGTGAAAATAAAATAAACAATAAAAGGTGAATCAAATGGACCATTACGGCAAGGCTGGGATGGTCAGTTTGGTAAAGTAAATCCGTTGGGCATCTTTCTTTGCCTTTAGACAATAATTCTGATGCAAAAGAGCAAAACGGGACAGGCAAAAAAAAAAAAAAAAAAAAAAATAGGAAGGCTGGTTTTCGCAGCCGGTGAGCATCATCTAATCATGCATTCTGTATTTCAGAAGCAGCTGGACTGGAGAGGAGAGAGAGCTGCTGGAGCAGAGAGCCAGCTGCAGTGCTGCTGAGCATTGTGCACTGCAAAGTGCTGAAGCGCAGAGACCGCAGGTCATTTGGGTTACAGTTAGGTTTAGGATAAGGGCTAGGGTTAGGCATTCACTTTTGATGGTTAGGTTTAGGGTAAGCGGCTAAGGAAATCATTATGTCAATTAGATGTCCTCACTAAAATATAAAAAACAAGTGTATGTGTGTGGTTGTGTAGGTGTGTACGCAGATGCTTGAGGGGAGTGTTTAAATGTGTGGGGGTAAAAACACCAGGGGTGGGTTTTGATTATCGATTTATGGATATTGATCTCGATGTCCTGGACTGGAGATCCAGGACAGTAGATATAAAAATATAGATATGTACTGATAAGTGATCAGAATTATAATATTTCTGACTGTCTGAGGCAAAATTTACCTGATTCAAATCGAATCGTGGATCGAATCAATTCAGGACCTTGTAAATCGGAATTAAATCGATTCTAGAAATCAGTGATGATACCCAGCCCTAGTAAACACATGCGCATGCTTAGAATTTTACATCTAATAATCTCTCAACTATTAAAGTAACTGGTGAGCAGTAAATAAAAACCAGGGACAATTTTACTAACTAAAGAAAGGCACATTGGTCCATTAATGTAACCAAATAAACAATACATATTGAATACCAAAATGACTAAACTGACTAAAATTAACTTGCATCTCATTGTGTTGGAAAAGAAGCAAATGCAAAGACAGAAACATCCATCATGTCACGTTTATAAATGGGTGTGACTTTAAGTTGAAGGCCAATATAATATACCATTGTAAAATTTTAATAAAACAGAAAACATTAGAATATGTTGGTTTCACCTGAAATATTTATTTAGGATCGCTTTTGGAAGAATCAATTTAAACAACCCATCAAACCACATCAAACCAGGAGTCAATGGCAAAGACTGGGTACTTGTTAAAAAAAAGAACTACAAAAAAACATCTGAGCAGCATACTAGCTAGACATGAAAAAATATATACCCACCCATTCCCCTAGTGTGGTTGAAGTCCCCTGTCACTATTTTACAGGACCGTCCATCTCCATTACAAACACCGCAGCGGTCCTCTTTAGCAGATGAGCCAATGATGCTGTCACAGCCGATTTTCTGTCCATAACAAAACAAAACCCAACTGTAAAATGGAGGAAGTACATTACAATTTACATCTTTGTATGCATATGTAAAATTATATCCTTAGGTCAACACACAGCAGTCGCCAAAAGGATTGTATATTACCTTGAGCATGGAATGAGTTTACCACAATATTAACAGATGAAATAAATGATATAATTAACCATAATTTAACAGTAAATAATTGAGGTCTTTTTATTGTTTTTATTGTTAGGACTGAAAAAGAACAGGAATTTCTTAGGTAAACAGAAACTGCAGCCCATTAAAAAAAAGATCAATATTAATTAGTCTATTTCTTTGCCTCTCTCCTAGCATGCCATTACTCACATGCCAGGATTTAAAAAAAACAAGCCTCCCACTATGGCGTCATTTTTGTGCCACTATTCTGAGCGCACGTAAAAACTATTTGCAGGTGCAAGTGTTGCATTTTGAGGAGAAATTTATTTTGAGAGAAGAAAAGCTAAATTTGAGTGAACAAACTTCATTGCTGCCTGCAAAAAATGTATTTCAGTGTTTGCTATTATCCACACAGACACAGCAGCCCCTCTCGCTCAGTTTTTGCATTTGCGCTCGCTCGCAACGTGTTGCTCACGCTCTCAACATTTCTGCCCGTGGACGTTCAACTCTTTCTCTACACCGTTATGTTTGTGCCACAAAACCAGCCAATCACAGACTTGGATGCAAAAAAATCTGATTGGTTGTTTTGGTCTCCAATCAGCTTGAAATGACGAAATGCAACATCCCAGAATGCATTTCGTCCAACACTCAAACGAGGCAGTGGCGGAGGGACGCACAATGGCGGAGTTTGAAATATTACTCTTTCTGGATCACAAAATAAACTTTTAAAATATTTTCAGTCGAGAATGGTGCTGCGTAAACTTCAAATATCTGCTCGATTCATCAAGACATATTTGCAAAAGTGCTCTAACGTTTTCGGAGATGCCTGTTACCCACCAGACATCTCCGAAAGTGGTCAAGGCGTGGCTCCCGGCACATCGTTTTCACATATTTCACACATATTTTCACGGACCGGCCTTAACGTTTCGTGAATAAATACAACAAAATAAAATGATACGACCAAAACAAAAACTGTGGTATTTTGAAAATATAATAATCAACGCAAATTCACGGCGTAATTGTGTAACTTTATTAGAAGTGTCCTCCTGAAATGCGCCAACAACATTGAGAGTAACATCCTCCTCTCTCCCCCTTTGGTCGATATGGTAACGCCTAAATATTTATTTCAAAATAAGACACACAACTACAAAACAAATGTAAAGTACGTGAAAATTAGAGATGGACCGATCCGATATTACGTATCGGTGCGATACTGACCTAAATTACTGGATTGGATATCGGAGAGAAATAAAAAACGTTATCCGATCCGAAGTATCACAAAATCACCTCACAAAAGGCGCTACTTGGCCTAACCCAGCTCAGCGCATCAGAGCAGTATGTGATAGAGCTGCTGTTGTCTGCAAGAAATGTCAGTGGTCTGGTGGAGCATTTGGAGCCTTGCTACCTGCTTCCAAACCGCAGCATTTCATCTCAGAGAAAACTATCCCAGAGAAGTAAAACAAGTGTGTAAGTGCATCTCTGAATGTTTGCATAGTATTTCAATGTTTACCTTAACAACTGATATATGGAGCCACAACTGGACTGGCCATCGGAGTTTCATATTGAGGCGAAAAGGAAGCGATTTTTCCCGTACATCAGCTAGAATGAAAAAAGGCACAAAGCTGGAGTTATTCTGTCTTTGCTGCACAGCTGCCTCTTCTTCTCTCATTCTCTCCCCTCCCTCCTTGTTGCTACTTCAATTAAGAAACTGATCAATGATCAGCTGATTGGCTTTTCTGTCGCAAGTCCCGTCTTACTTATTTGTTTATCGCCCACTTCACGCCAGAAAGAGGAGACCAGCGGATAAACAGCAGCAGCACGTTTGATCAGCTGTTGTTAGAATTTATTTAATATTAATTTCTAGTATCAGCTGATGTTTGCTGGAGCCACAGCTGTAAAGCTGCTGGTCATGATGTCGGTTTGGATATGTGGTGAGAGGGAAACATGAAGATGAAACCAGGAGATGTCCTTACTGAATCATCAGAGCTGAACAGGTGATGGAGAAACAGGTTTACCTTTTAGGTGACACGAATGAGTTGAAGTTACGAACTGTTTCTGAGAGACAAATAACACCAGGATCCTTTTCTAAGCAGCTGACAGCTGGTAACTGTGCAGGGGCGGGTCTAGCAAAGTGTTGCCAGGGGCCCAGGTAGGGCATTAACAGGGAGAGGGGGGCACAAGGAAATAATTTTCTTTGTTATTTCATTAAAAATGACTAACTTTTAATAAATAATAATTCTCTTAATCTTAACCAAAATGGTCATCTGATTACATGTATAGAAGTCCATTACTGTATATAGTAACTGTTAAGTCTAATATACACTAAGCTATAGTACTTGTACCATCTGTGCAGTCTGCAGTTCTGTTGAAGAAAGATGTTGAGTCCATTTAAATATTGTAGAAAAATAATTGATTTCTGTGTATTTGTTTTACACATGCATTAAATTAAAGTTGATTATGTTGATTAAGCATTGTGAGGTAGAGGGTGGGGGGGTGGTTCCCTAATATTGCTGATGGGAAGTGGTAATCCTATTAGTTAGGCTGTTTAATATTTCTGCTAAGTGCTCTTTAAGAGACCAGAGTAGGGAGGATGGTGACAGGTAAGACTTAAAACGGTCCAGTTATGAAGCTGAACTTTAATCTCAGCCAAACCGATTTACTCATGAACAAATCAAACACTGAAATAAACCAAACATTAACATTTAGCAGTTATCTAAGTGACTTATATATCGTGTTTAACCCAAGTAGCGAAAGACCGCAGGGGGTTTGAAAATGATGTGCTGGGAGTCTGCGCCTTGACCACCCAAATAGCCAGGGCTGGACTGGGACAAAAAATCGTCCGACTACACCACCAGGTGTTACAGGAAAAACCATAAAGCCTTTGAACTAAAACAAACGCTGTTGTGACAGTGATGTACACTGTCTTGTTGGTATATATGTAGGATTTGTATACAGTGGATCACCTTCATGTTTCCAAACCAATATCATGACCAGCAGCTTTACAGCTGTGGCTCCAGCAAACATCAGCTGATACTAGAAAGTGATATTAAATAAATTCTAACAGCTGATCAAGCTTAAACGTGCTTCTGTTGTTTAGCGCGACATCTGCTGGTTTCCTCTTTTTGGCGCAAAGTGGGCGATAAATAAACAAGAGAGAAAAGCCGATCAGCTGATAGGAGAGGGAGAGAATGGGAGAAGAGGCAGCTGTGCAGCAAAGACAGAATAACTCCAGCTTTGTGTCTTTTTTTTCCATTCTAGCTGAAGTACGGGACGGATCACGTTCCTTTTCACCTCAATACGGATGTGTTGTAATTTCTCCAGCCCACAGTTGATCATGACCAATTGGCTAATCCACCACCTTTCATTCTTTATACCGTTACAAAAACAAACAAACAGAAATGAAAAATCACCATCGGCCCACCGGTATGCCCAATGGCCAGTCCAGCTATGCGCTCAGCTGGTGTAGTATGTCACAGTGACATCCCAAAGCTTTTTTTTTTGCTCGGGAATTACTGAATCTATCTAGAGCTGGGAGGTCCCCAGAAGACAGAAGTCACGAATGGAAAGAAGTCAAACTGTATGTGGTCTATTTCATCACATATGTGCAATATTGGATACATATGTACCTGACATCTTCCATTAACACACAGGTCCACCTCATACGGTCCACAGGGAGTCCCATCCATTACTCTGTCAGCCATCAGAACTGGGATGTCTCGGCCCACTGGGCTGCAGAACAACATGCATGGCTTATCTGCTCATAAACACACACAAAATCCAGTTGTAAGATGTATGCATGTATGACAGTCAAGTCTGATTTTGAGCCGGTGTTAATTCAAAATAATAGAAATATTAATGGCATGGTGAACTGGGTTCACAAACAATGACTTCTAAAAGTATTCAGTGACAGAGTCGTGTCAGCTTTTAATGTATTGCTGCCTGACAGGCTGAAGATCACAGGCATCCAGTACTGATTTCTGTTGATTACATTATGTACTATAGATGATGAATTACTCACAGAAATCTTTCTAGAATTTGTAGCTGCAGTTTTTAAACTGATTGGTGAAACTCAGCCTGGTACCATCCAACCTAATTAGTTTCAATTGTTCTTTGTACGGTTTCTTTTTAGTACCACTTCATTTTCCAGCCATTTGTTTTCCCGATAAGTGTTGCTGCCATCAAATTAAAAGT
This sequence comes from Rhamphochromis longiceps, assembly GCF_057381845.1. NCBI lineage: Eukaryota > Metazoa > Chordata > Actinopteri > Cichliformes > Cichlidae > Rhamphochromis > Rhamphochromis longiceps. The sequence goes on along the minus strand of NC_140557.1, from coordinate 41,839,091 downwards.
AAGCTAATATTTTTCATGAAATAGTAAAATGTCTCACATATTTCCTGTGTTCTCTTAGGAATAAATTACATGTTTGCTCAGTTTTATTGGCATTTTACACAGCCTCCTTTTTTTCTTTTGTGGAATTGGGGATGTACATTTCTACATTCAGTATAATTAAAAAAATACAGGCAGCTGCCAGTTCTATCCCTTAGCTGTCCAGTAGATACACTTATGGTATCAATTTAAAATTCCCTTCGCTTTGTTCTCAAGTTATCACATTCACAAGATTTTCAGCTAAGGGGTAAAAACTGTATTCAGTGTTATTCTGGAAAAACGAGTAATGTAGTTATTCAGAAAAAACATGACTGGAGGACTTTACCTAACAGTTCTGTGCATACAGTGTGAGCTTTTACTTTTTACACTCCAACTGGAGTGATTTAAGTGGTTTTTCTTACCTGTTCTGTACCTCTGGGATCCAATCACCCAGGGGTCTAGAGCAGGGGTCCCCGAGGGCCGGTGTCCTGCAGGTTTTAGATCTCATCCTGGGTCTACACACCTGAATCAAATGATTAGCTCATTACCAGGCCTCTGGAGAACTTCAGGACATGTTGAGGAGGTCATTTAGCCATTTGAATCAGCTGTGATGGATCAAGGACACATCTAAAACCTGCAGGACACCGGCCCTCAAGGCCTGGAGTTGGGGACCCCTGCTCCAGAGGATGCTCTCACATTTAACTTATTTAATATATTTGTGCTGGCATCCAAATCAGTTGAGTTGATTGGTTTGCCCCAATTCAAAACTACAATATTTTTAAACGAATGCCTCGTACACAGCAGTGTACCCATCCCAGACTCAGTACTGGCTTGTTAATGGCTAAAACTGTGGGAGCAGATATTGGGATAAACAAAGCATAATCCAATATGATCCATTAACCTAACCACTCATGTTACTGACATTATGGATTAAGAGTTACATATGATATATGTCACGGTGCTCTGTGACCCACAGTTCTCTTTATGGTCTTGTGCTTATGTTATAGTTTCAGTCTTTAGGTTTCTGTCTCGGTGTTTTGCTGGGTCTCACTTGTTTCGTGGTCTCCGTGCTCCACGCTCTCCTCTGTCAGTCTCCATGTCACAGTGTCAAGTCCACGTCTTTGTGAATGTGTCATGATTCCTGTTTGATTTTGACACTTCCTGTGTTCAGTGTTTTCACTTTTGCTTCCTTGTCTTATTATATGTAATTAGTCCCAGCTGTTTTTCCCTCATTATCCTCTGTGTATTTATATAGCGCCAAATGACAACAACAATCACCTAAAGGACAACCTTTATAGTACTCTGACTGTTTGTCAGCCTGGCTACAGTGCTGAAGAGAAACCTTCTTATTTTCTTCAATCAGTGATGAATAGTAAGATGTTTTAGTTTTACAGAGGGCTTTCTTATAAAGCAGCAAACTATTTCTCCAGGCTAAATGATGATCCTCTAAATTTGTGACACGCCATTTCCTCTCCAGCTTACGAGTCATCTGCTTTAGGCTACGTGTTTGAGAATTATACCACGGAGTCAGGTACTTCTGATTAGAGACCTTAGTTTTCACAGGAGCTACAGTATCCAGAGTCGTACGTAGTGAGGAGGTGAAATTATTAACAAGATAATCGACCTCTGTTGGAGCAGCGTTCAGATAGCTGCTCTGCTCTGTGTTGGTACAGGGCATTGGAGATGATAACAGTGGGTGGATTATATTCTTAAACTTAGTTACAGCACTTTCAGAAAGATCTGCTGTGATGAAGCCTACTCCTCCTGATGAATGTTATCAGGAAATGATCAGACAGGAGAGGGTTTTCGGGAAACACTGTTAAGTGTGTGATTAAATTGGTGGGTGGGTTCTTTTACATTTTGAGAGAAACCAAATGAGTCTATTAACGAATGCCGTGCTGAGGCTGTCATTTTTAGCATTATTTCAGCGAGAACTAAATCAGATAAAAAGTCTGAGAAATCAGACAGAAACTCTGTGTAAGGCCCAGGTGGACGATAGATGACCACAAATAAGATTGGTTTTTGAGTTTTCCAGCTGTGGTGGACGAGGCCAAGCATTAGCCGCAGGGGTCCAGAGAGGCGTCAGCCACGTCTGGACCCCAGAGTTCTTGAATCCATTCAGCCTGTTCAGTCGTCTGTCTACGCTTGAAGCTCAGCCGGGCAGTCTTAGCCTCCTGTCTCCACTGAGAGCTCAGGCAAGCCAACCCAGCCTCCTCTGTTGTCTGCTGGGGAATTGGGCGAGCTTATCCAGCCAGCTACTTACTCGGCATTGCTGTCCGAGCCTGAGAAGTGTCCTGAGTGGACTGTGTGCACTACGCAGCTCCAACCAGCTCTGTCTCTGCCAGAGGCCTCCACACCGTCTGGTTCTGATTCAGCTCCGCTCGCACCACACAATATATGATTTGAAAAGCATTGCCATAGTTTTGAAACTGACATCTGATGCCCAGACATGCTTCCAGACAAATTTATAAACTGCCGATGTGCTTCAGAGTTTTACAAACACACTATTGAAAGGCACTGATTGTAATGATTGTAACTGTGCAGTACGACGTTCTATGGAACTCACCGTCATTAACAATAGCAGTCAGCATGCCGCCCTTCTTGTTGGCTTGTTGGTTATAGGATAGACACTGCAAATCTCTGAAGCTGGGTGACCCCTTGGGACAGGGAGGGGCTTCACAGGCCTTGTGTTCCACACTGGCCTGTGGGCAGTGTCGCCCACCTGGACCAGGTCTGTGCCCACACACACGCACACAAACACATACAGTGTGAACACTTAGTTTAGAAAACAAGAAGACTGGAGCGTTAGTATTAAAGTAACACATGTAAGCATTACATACATTTCATAATGCCTGTAAGGACCTTTTTAGTACTAAAAGCAGTATTTATTTAAACCTTATTCAGTAGATTAATACCTGCAAAGTGCCTTAAACCTCATACTTCTTTTTAATAGCCAGCAAGGGGACACCTCTTCTGATTGCAAAAAGACCCTTGCTATGTGACCACACTTTATATTAGCTTGTGGTCTTAATCAGCAGCTGCAGTGTTTCTGTTTCACAGTCAGCATATGTAATATATAAATGAATACATTTTTCAGAAATTGGACATTTCGGTGCTATAAATCCTTTGTAGACTGATCTCATGAAATATTCTAATCATCTGGCATACTTACCTTTGAATTGTTGTGGGATAAAAGCCACCATCAAAATTAAAATGAAACAAAAAAATCTCGAGATATGTTAAAGTTTACCTTTGAGATTCATTCACAAAAGAAAAGTTTTTGCAATATTTTAATTTTTCAGTTATATTAACTTCAAATACCTGTGATGTTAATGAGACCAAATTTGAAATCATAACAAAATGCCCCCTCTTTGCTTTCTGGTCTCAGGTAGGCGAACGTGTAACATTAGTAAGCAAATACACAGACAAACTGGTGACGTACGGAGGGTTGTCACATTTCCTCTGTCTGAACTGGACTCCAGTACCACAGGTCCTGCTGCACAAGCTCCACTGGCTCCATGGACTCCAGTCACCATCCACATGCTGAGGGATGGGAGTCTTACTGACACATTCGCCTGCCCTGCACCACTGACAAAAACATATTGAGATGTTTTCACAAATACTTTATTCGTAATTTTTTCAAGCTAACACGCAATATAAGCTACTGGCCTGAACGACCTGTAGCTCTGAGGATTGGTGAATGGATGCAGATTGTTTTTGAGCAAAACAGTCCTACCTTGTCTGCCCCACACTCCGTTCCGTCCAGGGGAGGATCCAGTTTAGTCTTGCAGGATGTCTCTCCCTCTATTAAGCACCACAGCCCAGCACACATGAGGTGCTGAGACATAAAGATGATAACATGAATTCCCACATAAATGCGGGTGTTAACATAATATGTTCAATGTTTCGATTAATTTACCACCAAACTCTTTCAAAACATATTGTTTCTTTTCTCTTGTCTTTTTAGTCAGTAAAGTAAACACAAAACTTCTTGTTAACATCCCACAATAAAAACAAAGCATATGAGCATCTACTGCCGATGACAAGATAATAAATATATTAGACAGAAAAACGAAAAGGAAAAAGGGACCTGTCTCCCCCACAACTCGAGCTTGAACACATGCACGTCATCCCCAGCGGGTGAGAGGAAGATTTTTATACATACAGTATTTTTAAACCATTAATTTTGTTAATTTCTTCCAATGAAAACAAATGGTTTTGTGGAATTGTTAGACCCTTACTTTTCATACTAAAAATGCTATCAGCTGGTCACAGGCAAAAATATTTGAAGGACATTATTGAAAAAGTTTGAGAAACAATATCCTAGTGGTCGGTGTGCATATCTCTAACCACCAAATCATGTAAATATACTACACTGTCCATCAACCCACCAATATGGTGCTGAAAGATGGCTTTTGCATTCCTCAAGCCAAATGCCATCACATTCTAGGAATACAACCAAGATCAAGTAATAAAAGCTGTCACTTCATGTGCTCTTTTTGACAATGCACCTGTCAGTAACATTTTCTGATCAAACCACAATAAAACTTTTCCTCTTTCACTCTTTTGCACCAACAACCATGGAGCATGTACTCTACCTCAGCTTCTAGACATTTATGGTTCCAAAGACAAACTAAAAATGCTGGAAAATAGGCTGTGCATCCCCTACATCAAGGTCATGTTCCACTCAATCTGTGCAAGAAAGCACATCACCTAGCAAACACAGATACTGTATTTCAAAATGAGTTTACAAGCCTGAGCTTCAGGCAAATGGTCCGGATTCCACTAGCTACCAAAAGGGGACTGACAACTGTATCTCCTCCTTGACAAATAGGAGAAGACATGACAAGGTTTTAACAAATTAACATGAAATAACTTCACCGACTTCTGATGACCAGGAGCTGAAATCACATAGTTCTTGGCCTATAATGGTGAACTCACCAGTGGAGAAAGAGCCAAGGACTAAACTCACACAACTTAGCGCAGCGATCATATCTCTCTTTTATTTTAGCCGGTGATGCAACCAATGTCTCCCTTGCCAGCTCACCTGCAACAAATAAATTGTTGCCTGAACCCATTCACATAGTCATTTGGGCTGGACTGCTGCCTGATGGAGAGGAGGACACCGCCACGGCCCTTCTGAGGGTGTTCGACTCTGACAACGAGGATTTCTTTGGTTTTGAAAGTGACAACGAAGGAGAGAAGCGGAGAGCCTGTTCGTTTCCGACACTGGAGAAGAGGACTTTGGTGGTTTCAGTGCGCAGGAAGAAGAGAAAGATGGTGAATGACTGACTTTTCTTCTTGTTAAAGCCGTGTCACTGCACCTGAGCCTAAAAGGTAGGCTGAATCTATTTTTCTGGTGTGCTGTAGGTTATTGTTATGTACTACATGTGCAAATATGTACCCATAACTTGTTTTTCAAAATATTAATAAAAGGGGTGTGTCTCCAAACAGCCATCTCTTTCCTGACAATTCCCTTTGTGCATATTCTCTTACATATGATAAGTCAACATTGAAACACCTGCGGCTTTTAGTCAGGTGCTGCTAATGTATGTACAAAACAGGATTTTCCCCTGATTTTAGCTTGTGCGGCTAATATTCAGGTGCGCTTTGTAGTCCGGGAAATACGGTAATTTAAAAGGATGGTGTCTTGTTATTGCTTCATCCAAAAGCACAAAGCGGGAAGCATGGGACAAGGTGTCTTATTTTTATTATGAGAATAGTCAGAATAGTACTTTCTGAAGAGTTTTTAAAAAAAAGCAACCATTAAACTATTTTGCTATTTATGGGAAGATTTCTGAAATTTTAAAATCCCACCTCCTTTAGTAAAAGCTGCCTAATATATCAAATATTATACACAGGTGCAATGGGATTGTACCTCCATTTCACTGCAGAAGGTTGCATTGGTTCCAAAAAGGATCTGGCACTGTTCAACCACACTGTAGTGCATGCCGGGCAGCTTGGGGGGCAGCTGGACCTGGTAACGCCTCCTGAGGTCTGTGTGAAGTAGGCAGGTGCTGGTTTTTGATCTGTTTGAAATACCAAAAAGAGACATTGATCAGGTTTGCTAACAATAATCAATTTTACTTCAAAAAAATTCTCTTTTCATTTTCTTTTTATTGTCCCATTCACAAGAGACTTGGCATTTACAGCAGGGATATTTAAACAGTATTAGTTTTTTCTTTTGAAAAGAGATATAGGTGGTAATTGATGATATCAACATCCACAATGCATGTTTTTTATATTTTCATTGTAACTTGACTTTTTAGACAAGACACTATTCCTTGGCAAAGACTTTAGCTAGCTATGTAAACAATGTAAAACAACAATAACTCGAGAAGAGAGACTTTCCAACTTGTGTTTTGTACCTGAGGAAATTCTCCAGGTCATTGCGACTGCAGGACGACCAGGAAAGATCACTGGGATTTCTTCCTTTCACCCACTCACCAGACATTATATGGGAATAGCCAATGCAGGTGGCGTGGTCATCATCATGGCTCATTCCCATGCTGAAAAGACAGGATAGTATACATAGAGTAGATTGAAGATGATCCCGGACTTCCCAAACTCCCAATTTTTGTACTTGATCACATCGATCGAATCTGAAGCATTTTCTGCACCACAGTCAGCATGTTAAGAATTGCATTCAATCCTCAGGTCTCCAAACATGAACGCTACCATCATTAGTCAGGCAAAGATCCTACACTCCCATAGGTAGACCTTAAAATAGTCCTTGGCAGAAGAAACCCCACTCCATTCATAGTACATTGTGACCAAATGGGCTTTGTCTAGGCCAGACAGTAAGCCAATGATACACTTGCACTAATAAATAGAATAAATTATTGCTCCATCAAAGTCCAGATCAAAATGTCTGGACACAAATATGCTGAAACACTTTAAAAATGACTAAAAGCCACCAACTTACAACATATATAATACAAAATTCTCCACAGAACACACTATACAGGACAAAGGTTGTTCCAAATGGGTGTTACACAATAAAACATATGCACAGATTGCAAAGACAACTCTCCTGAGAGCTACTGTATATGTCATTAAAATAGTCATTTTAAAGTGATTTTCAGTCCTGTTTATTTTTTTACTACATCTTTTTTTACATTATAATCATCACTTAAAGAACTCTTGAGAATATCGCAGTATAGGTTTCAAAGGTCAGTATAGTTCCGGTGAAGTTTTTGGCTTTGTTTTGGTTTGTGTTTTTGACATGAAATAACTATTGCGATCTATTTTATTTGGGTCTTTCTATTGGATGTGATCAGTAATAAGCATGGTGCATTAAAACACTCATACAGTACTGTCTGTTCTAAGTTTATACTAACAGCATAGTGCTTTGACACCTTTGTGACACACACACACACACACACACACACACACACACACACACACACACACACACACACACACACACACACACACACACACACACACACACACACACACAAGAGAATTCTCTTTAGTGTGTCTGGATGAATCATGAATCTGTGCGTGCACTTATGTAACACCATTGCCCTGTTGTGCATGTTCATAGACTGCACTGAGGTACAGTGTGTGCCAGCTCATTATTTTTCCCCAAAAATGGAAGAGAGCTGCTGACTGAAAACAGTAATGACTTCTGTGGTACTTAGAACAGCCACAAAGCTTCTTTAAGCTTTTATACATGATTCCCAGGTGAATGTGGTGTCAGCTTTCTGTCACTGTGCTGTCAGTCAGTTCATGTGCACGTGTATAGTTACAGCAGGATGCTTATTTTAGTTTCAATGAACCAATACCCGAGCAGAATTGTCAGAATCCTTGAATCACAGCCTGACGAGCTGGTGTGGCAATAATCTTCCGCTCCAGCTAATTAATCAACCAACAACACAGACAGAGTTTTAATTCATTTGGAAACCTAAAAATGACAGCCTCAACACAGAAGTTTATCTATATTAGACTCAAATGGCTTCTCTCAAAATGTAAAAGAACCCATAACTTTAATCTCACTGTAGATCTTGTTCTGACATATGACACAGAAACTGAACATTTAACAGCATTTCCTGAAAAGCATCTTTTGTCTGATCATTTCCTAATTTCCTTTAAATTTACAATAATGCATTACACAGCAGCAGTCTTCATCACAGTAGATAGCAGTCTTTCAGAAAGTGCTGTAATTACATCTCAGGATAAAATTCATCCACTCTTATCTTCTTTAATGGCTTGTGTCTACACAGTATAGAGCAGCAGTATGAGCTCTACTCCCACATAGGCTAATCATCTTGTTGACAATTTTACATCTTCACTGTGTTGACTGTAGATTCTGTAACTCCTCCAGAAAAGAAAGCCTCAAATCAGAAGTAGTTAATTTCCTTGCGTAGCATTCAAACGTGCACCTTAAAGCAGAAAGCTGTAGCCATGCTGATGGAAAGAAGAAATGGCACTTCAGTCATTTAGAGGATCATCATTTAGCCTGGAAAGTCAGTTTGCTGCTTTATAAAAAAAAAGCCCTCCTAAAACATTATTATTCATCACTGATTAAAGAAAATAAGACCCCTAGATTTGTCTTCAGCACTGTAGCCACGCTGACAAAAAGTCAGAGATCTGTTGAGCCAACCATCCCTTTAAAGTCAACTCATGGTAGCTTCATTAATTTCTTCAGAAATAAAATTTTAACCATTAGGGGGAAAATTACTCATAACAATCCCATAGATGTAATGTTACAACTACTTTAAATTGATATTCATTTAGAGTCTTTTTCTCCAATAGATCTTTCTGAGTTAACTTCAGTAATTACTTCCTCCAAACTATCAGCGTGTTTTTTTAGATCCCATTCCTACAAGACTGCTGAAATACATCCCACGCTGATACCATCCATCCATCTATCCATTTTCTTCCACTTCTCCAGGGTCCACCCTTCTCCCCAGCTACCTCCTGTAGCTTATTTGTCCCGCCGAGGAGTTCCCGGGCCAACCAAGAAATATCTCTTCAGCATTCTGGGTCTTCCCCAGAGTCTATTCACTTTGGGACATACTTGGAACACCTCACCCAGTTGGCACACAGGAAGCATTCTTTTAGATGCCTCCAGCACCTCGGGTCGCTCCTTTTGATGTGGAGGAGTAGAGGCTCTACTCTGCAATCCTCCCAGATGGCTGACGTACTCACCCTATCTCTAAGGGAGAGGCCCTTCAGAGAAAGCTCCTTTCCACCATTTGTACACACATTCTCTTTCGATCCCTACCCAAAGCTTGTGACCATAAGTGAGAGTAGGGACGTAGATCGACCAGTAAATTGAAAGCTTCGCTTTTACAATGAGCTCTTGTTTCACGACAACACACGGTTACAGCATTCGCATCATTGCAGCCACCACACTAATTCGTCTGTCGATCTCTCGCTACCCTCTCCCCTCACTTGTGAACAAGACCCCGAGATTCTTTAACTCCTTCACTTGGGGCAGCAACTTGTCCCTGTGCTGGAGTGGGCACTCCACCCTTTTACAGCTGTGGAGCTTTGCTTCAGACGTGGAGCTGCTGATTCTCATTTCTGCTGCAAACCACTCCAGTGGGCCACCACCTGATGAAGCCAACAGAACTACACTGTTTGTGAAAGGCAGAGACGAGACTAAAAGTTACGAACAGAGTCAGTGACCCACTGTAGCATTGGCGGAGTCCAAAACCCACCGGAAAGAAGTCCAACTTGCAGCTCTTGCAATGGTTGTATATGAACCAAATAGCGTGCTCTGGCCACCTTGCTGTCTAGGGTGAGTCAGCCCACATTGGGATGTCTAGTCTGCGTCTCCAGGGCTCATGGGTGCACGTAGGCCAATTGGACGGGGTGGGGCACCCAGTTGAGGACGTGACCATTGCTGGGTGTGGGAGAAATTGAAGAACGCTATACTTCCCACATACTGTAGCTTGAAAATATGCATTGTGCATGATTTTAATTGTTATGCATACATTTAACAGTTGTGGCTGAAATGGTAGAGTTGGTTTATTTAGTGAAAAGCTGGTGGACCAATTCCCAGCTCTTACAGTCCCTGTGTATCTTATGTGCATCTTGGCCAAGATATCAAACCTAGACTTTCCCCCAATGCATCCACTGGAGCGTGAGTATGTAGGAGAGTGTTAGATAAAAGACCTTAGGTATGAGATAGAGATAGAGAAAGAGATGAGGGGCGTCAAACTTGATACTTGTATAGAAAAGTGTCATAGAAGTGCAATAGAAGTATTAATCCATTTATGATTTACAGCATTTTTAAAAGATAATGCAGGATAATAACAGGATATATTGATTACAATACAATTGTTTAAAACTTGAACCTACTTGTGTCCCAGCTCATGAGCAATAGTGAAAGCCAAATTGAGACCATTGTCCTCAGCTAACACACACTTCTTCTTCGCACTGCAGACACCACCCAGATAAGCAATACCTGTAATACAGTTGGGTAAAATGACAATGAGTTTTATGAGTTACACTTATGATTGTGTTTTAATGTTTGACAGTGTTTGAGCAGTTAGTATAGTTAATATAATAGTTAGTATAATGAAGTTTAAAAGGTGTTTTACCTAAAACAGCTTACTGTGGATCAGTTTTTCTGTCTCGTCAGTTCAGTAGCTTAGTAAAAGGTAAATTTGTACCCATTTATTTAATGCAACACAGCAATCTGTGTTAGACGTGTCTGTCACAGGTCCCTGTTTAATTGATGCCATAGCACGATCATATTCATTCACCGTGACACATTCAGAATTCAAAGAATGCACTACAAATCTAAGACTACAAGATGTGAAAAGATCTGTCATATCCCCTGACTGCCGAAATTGGTTACATGGATATGGAATAATAGGGCGTTACTCATTTCACAGCATTGCCATAAGATAAGATAAGATAAGATAAGATAAGATAAGATAAGATAAGATAAACCTTTATTAGTCCCACATGTGGGAAATTTGTCTTGGTCACGACAGAGAGTGGACAGTACCAAGTTAAGAGCACCAAAAATTAAGAAAGAAACAATAGAATAGAATGAGATAAAATAGAATAACATACTATACAGACTAGAATAAAATTCTATGTTGCCTCAGAAAAATTGCACATCAGGGAGACAGACCTAGGCTACCGTGGTGTACTGGATGTGTGTGTGTCTGTCTGCATGTGTGTGGTCATCTTTGTCTTTGTTGTGGAGTCTCACAGCAGTGGGGAGGAAAGACCTGTGGAATCTCTCCGTCTCACACCGTGGGTGCAGCTGCCACTGAAGGAGCTGCTCAGTGCTGTCAGTCTCCTGCAGATGTTGTCCATCAGAGATGACAGCTTAGCCACCGTTCTCCTGTCACTCACCACCTCCACTGGGTCCAGAGGGCATCCTAGAACAGAGCTGGGCCTGCGGATCAGCCTGTTCAGTGTCTTCCTGTCCCCAGCAGAGATGCTGCCGCCCCAGCAGACCACACCGTAAAAGATGGCAGAAGCCACAACAGAGTCATAGAAGGTCTTCAGGAGTGGGCCCTCCACTCCAAAAGAGCAAAACAGCCTGCTCTGTCCTTTTCTGTAAAGAGCATCTGAATTGTGACTCCAGTTTATTGTTCAGATGAACACCATGGTACCTGTAGCTGTCCACAGCTTCATGTCCATGCCTTGGATGTTCAGTGGTTTCAGTGGAGGATGTTTGTTCCTGCGAAAGTCTACAACCAGCTCCTTGGTTTTTCTAGTGTTGAACATGATGCTCACAGTGCTCCCAGCGGTCTCCAGGTGAGAGAACAATGTAGGAGGTGAATGATGGCATCATCCACTCCAGTGCCAGGCTGGTAGGCAAGCTGAAGTGGGTCCAGTGATGAGCTCACCAGGGGCTGAAGCTGAACCAGGACAAGCAACTCCAGGGTCTTCATCAGGTGGGATGTCAGAGCCTCTGGCCTGTAGCTGCAGAGGTCCTACAACTACAGGCCGGAGTCCAAGCCTGCAGAGGTCCTTGGGACGTGGGGTCTTTGGCACTGGTACCACACAAGAGGTTTTTCAGAGCTGTGGAACTCTCCATAAGCTTCAGACTGAAGCTTACCACACAGTTGATTTGCGCAGGACCTGACAACCCTTGAGCTGATGGTATCTGGTGCCTTATTGGCTCCTTAGTTCCCTCCTAACCTGGATGGCTGACAGAGACAGGCTGGAGCCGTGTGTTGGATGTGTACTGGATGCTGTGGTTGGGGGTGGGGAGGAGTGAGCAGGTTGAGTGGAGGAGATGTGAAGTGTCTGAGGTGTAACAGCAGGAGTTTGAGTTGGTGTGTCTGCAGCCGATGTTGAAGACTGCATCAAACCTGTTGGTTTGATTCAAAGCTGGTTTTCCTTCTTCTGCCTTTAGCTCTCCTTCCCATTCCCGATCAGTCCTTTCAGCTCTCTCTGCACCCTTTTCACCCCCTTTCTTGTCTCCAGATTTGAAGGCCCTCCACTTCTGCTTGAAGACAGCTTTTATTTCTGGGGTAATCCAAGGTTTGTTGTTGGACAAGCACCGCACAGTCCTGGAGGGCACGGGGTTATCCACACAGACGTTAACGTAGCCCGTAACGCATGTCACATTTTGTTGGCGCTCCAGAAGACCCTGGTGGTATGTGTCCTCTATTGATGGGAAGCCTGCTCCTGTGATGTACTGATTAAATGATTAAATCACTGTATACACATTCCTTCTGTCAGTAAAGTCTTCCAGCAACCTAATAGTAATGCACATAAGGCCAAAAAATGAAGAACCCAAACATTGTGAAGCCCACAGACAAAGACGTGTGATCCACAGTGCTGTTAAATAAATATATCAGTGATATATTTTGACTGGGGTCTGATCAAACAGTGATGTGATGGCTCCCAGAGCTGGCAGCACAGTGAGCCAAACAGACTCATCAGGCTTCTGGGCTGACCACACTGTACTTCCCACCAGCAGCTTATCGTGGTTGATAGGAGTCAGTGTGGGCACTCTGACTGTTCTGCAGCTATGCAGACACATATGCAACAAACAAAGTGTTGCAAATACTTTGTATTCTGACATCTTTCTATCAGAACCAGCATCAATTTTGGGGAATCTGAGCTGTAATAGCTTGCCTGTTTGATTGGACCACACAGACCAGCTTTCACTGCATGCATACATCAGTGAACCTGGGCTGGCCGTGACCCTGTCACTGGTTCACCATTGTTCCTTCCTCAGACCGTTTGACAGATATATCTATTAACACCCATAAGAGCTGCAGTTTTGAAAACCTTGACCTACTCATCTAGCTATTACAATTTGACTATCGTCAGACTTGCTTAAATCCTTGCTTGATTCATGTGTGCTCATTTTTCGTGCTTCTGTTAGCTGGGTCCCTCATAGATCCCACCCACCAACAGGTGCTATGTCCATCAGATATTCTTTTTTTTTTCAATTCACCTGTCAGTGGTCTTAATGTTATGCCTTATATCAATATATAATCTATAATCATTTTAATTAATTAATTTTTTTTATTTTTAAAATATTACAGAATGGAATAGGACTGGGGGGGAGGAGAGGGAAACACATAGACAAGAGAAGTTGGGAAGAACCTCAAGAGAAGCAGAAGGAAAGAAAAACAGAGGGGAAGAGGGTCGGGGAGAAAAGACACTAAAAATCTTCTAGATCACCTGTTGGAAAGAACAAGCAAAAAGAGAACAACACAGTAGGGAACCCACAGCAATAACCTAGATAAGCACAAGTAACAATAAATAATAAATACTGAATGCTACTGAGCGCAGATTAGACCGAAAATGCATGATATGCTTAGAGGCAGCAGCCAAGGAAGGCACACCTGTATGCACACAGGTAGATATATATTCTATTTTGTAACTTTGTAATATATTCTGTTATTTAATTTATTTCTGTTACTGTTCTTATTATTGGAGCAATTAATTTCTTAATTAATAAAGTATTCTGATTCTGAAAAAGAGTTTTGACAGTGTTTTGTATGCTTAGTTTTTGAGATCCAGTATCAGAGAAATATTAATACTCAACTCAAAATGTTTTGTCTTGCCATGAAGACAACTGTCAGAATTGTTGTCATGTCTTCTTATTGAAGAAGACATGACGATCACATTTTACAGTATACTCATTCTGGTCAGACTTTTCAGTCACTCAAAAGTCTGTAAGCCTGATCTTTGCTTGCCAGTCATACTAGCAATAATGATGACATAAACTGTGCAACTGAAATTGTAAAATGAGAGCTTTTGCATACGGGACACTTGTCCTTGTATGAAGAGACAAAAGCAGGGAGGCTTGTTTTTTCTGGTAAAGTGAAATTAATGATTATAAAGAACTCAGTGTGAGGTTTGGGGTCCTACAGTTTACTATTATCTATCATTACATGTTCCTTCAACAGAAATAATCAACGTGACAGAAGCACAAAGAAATCTTCCACATTCATCACGACGTATTACAGAGATTTTTATAGTTGAGGAAAACATGAAAATAAATGGTTCAATTTGATCAAATGTTTAATGATCTCATTTTTTTTGCATTCAATGGACTTTTGAAGTTTAAAGCATGAGGGAAAAGGAAATGCAGGTGGCAGGGTTTCTTGCAGCTGAACCTTTGAGTTCTGTGATTATAGTGAGGGTTCAAGTATGTCTTATGTCAGCTGAGTGAGTGAGTGAGTGAGTGAGTGGTACTCACCCACAGTATCACATGGCTCATCTTTGTGAACACAGAAATCTGTTCTGAAAGAAGAAAAGAAAGAATTTGCCACACTGATTTACTGAGATTAGTTAAAACATTAAAGTAGAGTACATTTACACTTAATATGGATTGTGCTAGAAAAATGATGTCACGGTCCAGCGGCAGACCGTATGGAGCGTGAGTGGAGGACCCAAATGCTTGAACAAAAGGCGAGCCTTTATTGGGCTAATACAAGAGAAACATAAATACAAGGCAAGATCCATGTGGGGTGAAACTAAAACTAAACATAAACTGGAAAAAAATAAATAACTGACAAGCTGTGATGAGACTGTGAAACTGGGAAACAACTATGAACCTATAAAACTATGACAATAACTATGACAACTATGACAAGAGGTACATGACTAGACGAGAAGAACAGACATCCTTACAAAGACTGAATGACCACACAGAGACTAAAGACACACAGGAGGTATTTAGGGGAAGTGGAAACACACGAACGTCATGACACCCACAGGGAAAGTGAAACTAAAACAATGAACATATCATCACAAGACCTCTACAAAACAACACAGGAAACGCTGAGAGACGTAGACATGGCACCGGCTTGACAACATGAAACCACAGACACAGAAGACATGAACAGACTTATACCAGGGGATATGAAGAGACTCATAACTAAGGAGACATGACAGGACCTAAATAAGACATAAATAATCCCAAAATACAAAATAACTCAACTAAACCCTTAACTTAAAACTCGCACATGAATTAAACACAATATAAACATAAGAAAATAATACAAAATAACACAAAACAACATATCCGATTGGGTTTAAATGAATCTAAATGATTGAAGCCACCTCATAAGATGTGTGTTGTTAAAAAAATTTGCAGCAAATGCAAGTTGCTCTTCTGGACTTCACGATAAAGGGAAAACAATAAAGCAGTGAAAGCTAACCAACTTTGGTGCTAGCAGTATAGACCAGTAAGCTCACAAATTATACTGAGGAAGACAAAGACAGAAGCCAAATAGGTAGATTAGGACAAGATAAGGAAATGGGCCCATCACACTCTGGACACAACCTGTTACAACTCCTCCCCTATGGTAGGCACAGAGTACACCAAAACAACCAGACACCTGTACAGCTCCTTGCTACAGACCATCACTCTGGTGATGACTCCACCACACCTGCTAGTGAATTACAGTGTGCCATATGTACTCCTAAACACCTGATTCTGTTCACCTGGACGTAGCATATTCAGTGGGAGAAACATTTCATCAAACACTTCTTCAGTCTCGGCTAAATGCAGGTTTCCCCAACATTATAAACAGTACATTTGCGTAATAACTAAGAGGGCTATGAGGTCGTTTTCTTGATCATTAATTGTCATCACCATTGATCAATAGCCACTGATCAAAGATCACTGATCAATGGCCATGAGTGACTTGACTCCCTGCTCAAACCAGCATTCCTCCCTTTCAAGTATGTGCACATCATAATGGAAAGAGTGGCCACTGGCCTGTAAGTGTAAATAGACTGAATATATATGTTTTTAAATTCCCCTCTTGCCCCTGTGGGCAGTCGATCCCTCGAGCTCGGGTTCTACACCAGAGGCCTGGGAGCTCGAGGCTCCTGCACAGCATCTTTGCTGTTCCTAGGATAGCTTGGGGGTTGTTGAGTGCTCTTATTACCACTGGGACCACTGTTACCCTCACCCTTCACATCTTCTCGAGTTCTTGGTACTTCCTCAGCTTCTTCCTGATGTTACTGTCATTCAGTATAGCCACATCTTTCACTATGGCTGTCTTCTTCTGCTTGCCCACCAATACTAGGTCTGGTTGGTTAGCCATCACCAGTTTGTCTATCTCTATCTGAAAGCCCCACACCATCTTAGCGCCGTCATTCTTGACCACCCAGGAATCCCATTTTGACCTCGGGACTTCAGGGCAATACTCGGCACAGATGTTCCTGTACACTATGCCGGCCACTTGGTTATGGCGTTCCATGTATGCCCTGCCTGCTAGCATCTTGCACCCTGCTGTTATGTGCTGGATTGTCTCTGGGGCATCTCTACACAGACTGCACCTGGGGTCTTGCCTGGTGTGATAGACCCCAGCCTCTATGGATCTTGTGCTCAGAGCTTGTTCTTGTGCTGCCATGATTAGTGCCTCTGTGCTGTCTTTCAGTCCAGCTTTGTCCAGTCACTTTTAGGATTTCTGGATGTGAGTCATTTTTTTTCTGTCTGCCAGTGGTCTCTCCTTCCATGATGGTTCTTCTCCTTGCTTCACTTTTTCTTGGGTTTCTGCTGTCTCTGTCTCTCTGATTCTGATTCTGACAGAGCTGAATTTTAAGTATAATGGCAAAGGCTGTTAAAACTTTATATTATAATTTATAACTAATATAAATTAGCAAAGAAATTCATGCAAATTGATAGGTTTGTAGCTTAAACCTATTCGCTGGAACGCTCAAGACAATTCAACTGCACAGCAAAAAGCATTGAACACCAAGCAGAGCTCTTTATGATTCTTGTACACGAGGGAGACCAAGTGGACAAGCGCCGTTCCTTCGCTTGACCCCAGTCGCTCTTGTCTGCTACCCTGTAACACTGCTCTTTTATATAGACATAGGTTCATTAACATATGACGTCTACATACACACAAAGAGTACCTTGCCTGTGCATTGTGTAAGTGTGTGTGTGTGTGTGTGTGTGTGGTCAGTGTGTGACCCCATAACCAACTTCCCTAAACCTGCTGGTCTAGAAGTCCGGACGTTTATCCTACCATGAAACAATAAGAGCAGGTAGACCTCTCCCATGCTCCCAGGATGTGGGTGTGAATGCCAGAACCCTCTGGAATGCACACAAAGTCTTTGCAGACTGCTAAGGATCAGACCCCAATCAATATGACATCGACTATAAACTCTAAGCATATATGAGTAAATATTTCTAAGCATAAATGACAATCAACAATACAAATCTAACATTTATTGCACATACAAACATCAGGAGATAACCTCAAGGATGAGAACTTTTCTGTAAGTGTGATTGTCTTCATAAGAAGTTTGTGAGTTCCCAAGGAAAGGTAATACATCATGAGCATAAAGGCTTACTTTATGGTCTGTATTTTCAGTTTTAACTTGACATTTTGTCGAATTGGTGCTGCTAGTGGCTCAATGAAAATGACAAAAGTGAGGGGGAAACTGGACAGGCCTCGTCTGGCGCCTCTTTGTAGCTGGAAGCTTTGGGAAGTAGGATGGTTAGTTATAGCACAAGCATTTGTGAAGCCTTATAGTGTTTTGATCCAATCGATGAAGAATGAACCAAATAGGTTATAAGTAAGGTTCCCAGTCGAATCCTTAATAGAGTAAATCTTTTTTTTCTTTATTTAGCTTTGACTGGTTAACAAACATTTTCCAGATTTATTACCATGTCCAAAGTTCTCCAAATGCAACCTGGTGTATTAAGTCTTCCGTAGGGCTGGGCGATATATCGAGTTTTTTAAAAATATCGATATATTTTCATACGAGATATAAGATGTGACAATATCGTTTATATCGATATAGTCTATGTTACGTTGTGGAGCCGCAGGTTTGCCTCTCTTTCGTCCACTTTTGTCTCTATGCAACGTTACTCGGCCTCGCCTCTCCTTCACTGAATACAACTCCCCCTCCCCCATAGCTTCACCTGCAGGCAATGACAAGATGAAAGCGGAAAATCTCCGTTAGCGAGTTACCGTGCGTGGGGCTGGACGGCGTCAACGTGTTAGCGAGCTAACCGCGCTAACGAGCTAACCGCGCTAACGACTGTACGGCCTAAAATCCTTTCATTTTCTCAAAACTCGACAGTGCGCCTTATGTATGTGCTTACTGACCGCGAACCGATTTTATGTGGTACACAGCGCTCAGCAATCTGTCAAAAAATGTTTTAATATGACTTTGCTAAGCTACGGAGCTGCACCGCTTGATGGATTGTCGGAGGATTACGGCTACCGAGGAGGAGCCTCGCGGAGTGATACGTACTGTGCTTCAACGTAATATTACCGTACTGTGTGTATAAGGACCACAAATGGCACCTGTAAGAGACGTGGTGCAGCTGTGAAATCTGTCTCTTTGTTATTACGCTCAGCGTCTATTAGTTTACATTTTGACTGCACAATTGTGAGCTTTTTGTTATGCACAAAAACAACATTGTTTTCTTTTATTTATGGACCATGATTATTTAATAAATGCTGATAATTTGGAGTTTTCTCTATTTCGGGCTAGGCAGAAATACTTCGAAGATGGAGATAAACCTGGCAAACTGCTTGCAAGATATATTAAACAAAAAGAAGCTCAGACTATCATAGCAGCAATTAGAGCACAGGATGGCACTATGGTGTCAAAACCCTCTGAAGTGAATGAAGCCTTCAGAGATTTCTATATGCAACTCTACTCCTCAGAAATACAAGCAAACTCTCAGGAAATTAACAGTTTTCTCTCCCCCCCTCAACCTCCCAACTCTCTCTAGGACACAGGTGGACTCCCTGGACGCCCCAATTTCAAAGGAAGAGATCTTAAGGGTAATCAAAAATCTCCCAATTGACAAGGCCCCTGGGTTGGATGGGTTTACAGCAGAGTTTTACAGGAACTTTGCAGAGGAGCTCTCCCCTTTACTCCTGCAAATGTTTGAGGAAGCCCTGGATAAGGGCAGCCTGCCACCAACACTGTCAGAGGCACTTATTTCCCTTGTCTTAAAGAAAAACAAAGACCCGCTTGACTGTAAGAGTTACAGGCCAATAAGCTTGATCAATTGTGATTGCAAAATTTTAGCCAAGTTACTAGCAACCAGATTAGATAAGGTCATGACTTACTTAATACACCCCGACCAAGTTGGCTTTATTCGGACTCGCTGCTCTGCCGATAATATTAGACGCCTAATTGATATTATGTGGGCAACCCAGAATAAATCCCCTACGGGGGACTTTTCTCCAGCTATAGCCCTCTCCCTAGATGCAGAGAAAGCATTCGACAGGGTGGAGTGGCGTTTTCTATTTTGTGTAATGGAAGCATTTGGCTTTGGCCCAAAATTCATAAGGTGGGTCAAACTTCTCTACAACAATCCGAGAGCATCAATACTAACGAACCGTATTATATCACAGTCCTTCGACCTCCACAGGGGTACAAGACAGGGCTGCCCACTGAGTCCTCTGCTTTTTGCTTTAGCTTTAGAGCCTCTGGCAGCGACAATACGTAGAGACCCTGATTTTCCAGGTATCCAGGTCCACAATAATAACCACAAATTGATGCTCTATGCTGATGACGCCCTGGTCCTAATATCACAGCCAGAACGATCTCTACCTGCTCTCTTGAGAATTATTAACCAGTTCTCTAATATATCAGGATATAGAGTAAATTGGTCAAAGTCTGAAGCGCTCCCTCTGACAGCCTTCTGCCCCAAAACCCTGTTCCAGCCAGGGGATTTCAGCTGGCCTCAGACTGGTATTAAATACTTAGGCATTACATTCCCCCGTTTGTTACACAACATAGTTCAGGCTAATTTTGAACCTCTATTGGACAAGTTCAGAACCGACATAATTAGATGGTCCCCTTTGTTCCTCACCCTTTGGGGTAAAGTTAACATCATCAAAATGAATTGTGCTCCAAAATTTAATTACCTACTACAAACACTCCCGCTAAAAATCCCATCAAAATATTTCCATCAATTTGACAGATTATGCAACCAATTCATACGGAATAACAGACGCCCTAGAATAAAGCTTAAAAAGCTACAGCAGCCAGTGGAGTCGGGAGGCCTGGGGGTCCCAAATCTACTATTTTACCATTATGCTTTCAGTCTGAGACACATGGTTCACTGGGCTCTCCCTCCAGAACGAGCCCCCCCATGGCTTAGTCTGGAGAGTACTTTGTGCTCACCACTCCCTCCGATGCACATTTTAACCACCAAGCTCCCACCAGATATACAAACCCACCCCATTCTTTCTTTCCTGCAGACGGTCTGGAAGAAGGTGGCCTTGCTACTAAATTTTAACT
The DNA here is from genome assembly GCF_057381845.1 of Rhamphochromis longiceps. Lineage (NCBI taxonomy): Eukaryota > Metazoa > Chordata > Actinopteri > Cichliformes > Cichlidae > Rhamphochromis > Rhamphochromis longiceps. Next base: position 41,818,397 of record NC_140557.1, on the reverse strand, counting down.
CCCACCTTCACACTGAGGCTTCCATATGGCTCAATCCCAAACTCTGCATTAATAAATCGCCGTTTTTCTGGAGACTGTGGGTCCAGAGAGGGATACTTGTTCTCGGAGACCTGTATCAGGGGAGGATTCTCAAGTCCTTCAACGACTTTAAAGCACAGTTTCAGTTGCCACAAAGTCAGTTTTGGAGGTACTTGCAGCTCCGGCACTTATTGCTCAAAACCTTTGGTTCCTCCTCCACACCACCTCCAAATATTGAATATCTCAGCTACATCAAAAAAATCTTTGGGGGGGGGTCGTGAAGTCTCTAAATATTACTCAATGCTTGTTACGGGCACGAGTAAAGGACTACCTGCCCTCCGGTTAGCTTGGGAATCTGACCTTGGTGTGGCTTTTACAGATCAGGAATGGACTGCAATGTTGCAGAATAGTAAAAAGGTGTCCAGGGAACTTAGAACGAGACTAATCCAATTCAAATTACTACACCGAATTTACTGGTCGCCACACAGACTGTATAGGGCGAACCTCATTCAGTCCCCTGAATGCTGGAGATGTCAGACTGGGGTAGGCACATTGACCCATATGATTTGGAGCTGTCCTAAAACCCAAATCTTTTGGACTGAGATACATGACTTTATCAAATCAACCATACGATGGGATATTCCTTTTTCACCAAGACTATTTGTGTTGGGAGACCCATCACTCCTTAACTATGCTCCACCTAAGGCTGCTGAGTGGGTACAGACTGCATTGATGCTGGGGCGTAAACTCATTATCTCCCAGTGGAAGGCCCCTTCCACCCCACCTGTCTCTGTATGGCATATTCAACTAGGGAGACTCGCTGCACTAGAACAACTCTCATACAGGCTCCTGAATAAAGTGGAGAGTTTCCATCTGAAGTGGGATCCATATCTGTCCAGAATAAAACGAACAGACTAGACCCTAGAGTGGGATAGTCATTGGAATTCTGATGAAGCACTCTCAGGGATGTCAGAGTGTGGCATGCAGTAAGACCCACATAGTCAAAGGCTGGCTGTTTTTGTTTCTTTTTTTTCTTTTTTCCTTTTTTGTTTGTTGTTGTTTTTGTTTTTCTTTCCATGCTTTTGTTTATCTCTTGCTTTGTTTGCCCCCCCCTCATTTTGGTTTGGTATTCTCTACTGTTCTGCTGCTATGCTGATGTTTTTTTTATGCGATGTAATCTGTCTCCGCAGTGGACTGTAGTGTTCTAAAAAGTACAATAAAATATTAATCATAAAAAAAAATAAATGCTGATAATTTATTTTTGAGTAATTTCTTCATGTACATCTACGCTGTATGTAAAGAAAATGCCCGTGTGACATCTGGGACACAGTGTGACTAAGAACTCTCTTTTTGTTCTTAACTTATGGCTTTTAAAAAAAAATATCAAGATATATATCTTATATCGCCATCCAGCTAAAAAATATCGAGATATGAATTTTGGGTCATATCGCCCAGCCCTAGTCTTCCGTTCTTAATGGGTGGTGTGACTGTTTCTTGTGTTAGAGAGGCAGACGCTGGCACCACTGATGTTGATCAAATGAATATGAGTGTCTGTGATATCCTTCATAATGGAGCTGCTAACTTAAAAACGGTCTAAGCGAGAATGTGCATGGTTTACTGGTGAAAGGAAGGTGTAATCAGACATGAGTGTGTCTACGTTGTATGGTTGTATGTGTCTGTGCTGTATATTTATGTAGTTAACTGCAGCACTGTGGACAAAGCAAACATGACGGCTGTGTAAATGAACTGCTTATTCATCAATGTTACGACTCTAGAAGATTATTTTGTTGCTTGTATACTAAGATGCAGCTTTCTTTCTCCTGTGCCAACATTATGCTTGACCCTGTCGATCGGAGAAGTGCAAGTATATGGGATCTCTTTTAATGAAGCGATATCCTGCTTCCTGCCTCTGGGCAGTTACGTTCTGACAGGCACTAGGGTAATAAAGATTTAGGGGGGACCCTATATAAGTAGAGCCCGGTTCCTTTGTTCAGTTGAATTCTTCACTACAACGCCAAAGTGCCTTGTGCTGACTGAACTCCTTCTTGCAAGAATAAAACCTCCTCTTTAATGCACTCAATTTCCACAACAACTTGGTATCAGAAGTGACACCTACACTGATACAGACAACAATTAAACATTTAGAGCAGAAGGATTCTGCTCTAAATGTAAAATACTCACACGAAGCTTTTCTCACTTATACTTTGATTATTACCGGCAAAGATATTGAATGTAGGATAGATTCTGGTGCCACGCACTCATCATCAGAGCAGCTGACATTCCTGAGCAACCTGCTCTGAAAGGCCATTTCATGTGTTCTGTGCAGAGATTGATGTCTTATTTTACACCTCATGGCATTAAGGGTTATAAAAACAGAAAACATTGTCACATCTCAAACTTCGACATGATTGAGGACCAGTATATATATGAATGGCTGCCGGTAATCACACTCTTTGTGCAGCTGTTCTTCAGAAGGCTCATAAGCATGTCTCAGCATCTCTCACAGAAGTTGATTTTATGCTACCAACAAACTTGAATTGTATTGCATCTCTGCAGGTCCTGACATAAGATTTGAAACCCAGTGGTTAAAAGTGTTTAATTATGTCATCACTGCTGACTGCATGTACTGGCAAGACAGCACGTGCTTCTTCACTGTCTGTCTCACCCCACCTCAGTGGGAGTTATTCAGTATTTATCATTCTGCACCTCACACATCTCTGAGCAAACAAACATAAATGCTGCCAAGACATTGGTGTATTTGCCTATAAGTATCAGGCAGCACATGATTGGACCCTAATAGAACAAGACAGAGTTTTCTATTCACCATCTTCTATGGCACTGGTCTGGCCTGGGGAGTGGGGGAACTGCGGAGTCACATTTATATAATGCTCAGGTTTTTGCTCTGACGGGGAACAACAGTCAGACTCAATAACATGGCAGCTCTCTTCCTCACAGTGAAGTTCTAAGAAGCTTTAAAACAGTTCATAGCTGCATACCTGGTGACCAATACAGCACTGTCCACTGGAGGGATATCATCTCTTCCACCGGGAACATGGTTGGTACCAAGGTACCAAGGCCCACCAAATTCTTGATGCTGCCAGTGACAGAAGCTCTCCAGAGATCTTTCTCCATGATGGCCCACCTTTAGCTTTTCCTGGAGAACAAAGACACTAAATTAATTTAATTCTGATAATAATGAAAAAAAAAATTGGGACTTATGCACAATGAACATTATGTCATTAGGCTAGTTGGTTTGACACAACAAAATGGCTGAAGGCGAAGCCAATAGGTGCTTTGATAACCTACTCAAAAACCCAATGGCCAGTGAGGAGGATAAAACAGCATGTGAGTCCGTCTGGTGTAAGGAAGCTTCCTTGGATCACTTGTTTGGGGATCTTCCCTGCATAACCATGATGTTTTAGAAGGGACACACATCTTCCAAAAAGTTAAATTTTTATCTTATCAGTCCACAGAGTATTTCCAAAAAAGTTTAGGGGATCGTCAAGATGTTTTCCGGCAAAATTGAGACAAGCCTTTATGTTCCTTTTTCATTTTAGACCTCCATTGTTGCTCAGTCTCTTTCTTATGATGGAGTCATAAACACTAACCTTAACTGAGGCAAGTGAGGGCTGCAGTTCTTTGGATATTGTTCTGGGGTCTTTTGTAGCCTCTTGGATAAGTCACCGCTGCACTACTCTGGTAATTTTGCTCTGCCAGCCACTCCTGAGAAGGTTCATTACTGTTCTATGTTTTGACTTTATAGCCTTTCCCAGACTAAGAGATCTCAATTACTTTGTTTCTCATTCGCTGCTGAATTTCATTGGATCTGCAGATGGTCTAATGATGCTTTGTTTAGGCAGGTGAATGATGAATGGTAAATGGTAAATGGCCTGTATTTGTATAGCGCTTTACAGTACAGTAATCCAATCTTGAAGAAACAAAAGCATGAATAACAGTTTCCAAGTCTGTTTGCGGGATAATATTACTTAGCTTAACAATATTTTGTAACTAATATAAACATGAATTAACCAGAGTATGAACATGAACATCTGAGGGAAAACCAGACTCAAAATTTGCCCCGATGTTTCTGATGGAAGACTTGGCATAAGAGGCTAACGGACCAAGAGTTTCCATTATTGAAATTTACGCTCTTCTGGAGCACAATCAGGAATTTCAGCTTTTCCTGATTAAGTTGAAGAAAAGTTCTATCCATCCAGACTTTTACAAACCCTAAGCACTTGTGTAAGACATGCAGATTCAATACCTCATTAGGCTTAAAATGGATGTATAAATAAATATCATCTGTGTAGCAGGTATATGAGACCTCTACTCAAAATGTGTTGAAGAGGGATCATGTAAACCAGAAATAGTAAGGTCCCCAAAAAAGAACCCTGAGGTACACCAAAATTAAGATGGCTTAAGGAAGACCTATAATTGGAAGCAGCCACACAAAGAGAACAATCAGAAAGATATGAAGTAAACAGTTGTAAGGCAGATCCTGATACACTGGCCCAATACCTCAACCTGTCAAGATCTGGTGATCACTGTATCACCAGATCTCGCTTGGTTGATACAGTGGTTGAGAACAGAACAATTTCCTGTGTCACTAGACACTCTGACAAGAGCTCTCTCCTTTGAATGTCCTTTACAGAACTCAGATTGAAATTTATCAAGAATGCTGTATTTATCTAAAGCAGCAGTTAGCTTAGCTTATCAATAATCTTGGTAAGAAATGGTAATTTAGAGATTGGTCTATAGCTGACCAATAGAAGGGTCAAGTTTGGGCTTTTTTTTAGTATAGGGTGAATAACAGCATTCTTGAAGTAAACCGGACTTAACCAGAGGCCAGAGAGGGATTAGCCATGTGCGTACAAGAACAGATGGACCGAAAAACATCTTTAAACAGGGATCCAGGTAAAATGTCTAAACAACAAGAAGAGGCTCCACAGCATATGGTCATAGTGAATTCTGTCTCTAGCTTACTAACATAAACCAATGTAAAACAGCAAACCAACCAACCTCATGACATAACATTCTGTAATGACAGAAGACGGCGCTAAACATGTTTTTTAAACTTAAATTTTAAGCACTTATTTCTTACATTCAGCTTCACAGACAGTATTTAACAATGCTCGAGCATGGTTTAAACTGGCTTTTATAAATGTATGTCTGTGAAGGTTCTCAGTCATCCAGGTCATCGTAGTCAAAGGAGCTTGCAAAGAAAAGCGTCTGGACTTCTTTAAGTTGCTTGAAGACGTTTCACCTCTCATCCGAGAAGCTTCTTCAGTTCTAAGGTCAAATGTTGGAGAGTCCCAGATATAAACCTAGTGGGAGTTTCCCCCCACAGAGGGACAAAAGGACCCCTGATGATCCTCTAATCGCCTGAGCCAAGGTGGGAAACTGGGCGTGGGTCCCAATCAGCCAGAGTTTCGGGTGTGTTCATTGTGAAACCTGGCCCCACCTTATCATGTGAATTCCTGAGGTCAGATGGCCCAGGATGTGAGTGGGCGTTAAGGCGTCTGGGAAGGGATCTCAAAACTGGATTATAGATGGCAGAGAGTTGGTGTCGTAAACCCCCGCCTCTGTTCAAAGATGGTCGCTCACAGTGGACATAGATGCTTCTTTCACTCCTCTTTCAAACCATCTGTCCTCTCTGTCCAAAATGTGAACATTGGCATCCTCAAAGAGTGATCTTTGACCTTTAGATGCAGATGGACTGCTGAGTCTTGTCCTGTGGAGGTGGCTGTTCTGTGTTGTGCCATGCGCTTGTGAAGTGGCTGTTTGGTCTCTCCAATGTAGAGGTCTGAGCATTCCTCGCTGCACTGTACAGCAAACACCACATTGTTAAGTTTGTGTTTTGGCGTTTTGTCTTTCGGGTGAACCAGTTTGTGTCTGAGTGTGTTGCTGGGTCTGAAATACACCGGGATGTCATGCTTGGAGAAAACTCTCCTGAGTTTCTCTGATACACCGGCTACATAGGGGATGACAATGTTGTTGCGTCTGTCCTTCTTATCCTCCCTCGCTGGTGTCTGGTCTTCTTTTCTGTGCCTCTTTGCTGACTTTATGAACGCCCATTTAGGATAGCCGCACGTTTTGAGTGCTTCCTTTACATGTGTGTGTTCCTTCTTTTTCCCTTCAGGCTTAGACGGAACATGTTCTGCCCGGTGGTGTAGGGTCCTGATTACTCCAAGTTTGTGTTCCAGAGGGTGATGGGAGTCAAAGAGGAGGTACTGGTCCGTGTGTGGGGGCTTCGATGTTGAGTTTGCCGTTCTCTTCAATGTGCACAGCGCAGTCCAGGAAAGGCAAACAGTCGTCCTTTGTGTCTTCCCTGGTGAACTTGATGTTTTTATCCACAGCGTTAATGTGCGCAGTGAAGGATTCCACTTCTTGTGTCTTGATTTTGACCCAGGTGTCGTCCACATATCTGTACCAGTGGCTGGGTACTCTTCCTTTGAAAGAGCCAAGAGCCTTTCTCTCCACTTCCTCCATGTAAAGGTTGGCTACAATAGGTGACACGGGGGAGTCCATGGCACAGCCATGTTTTTGTCTGTAAAAGCCTTCGTTGTATTTGAAATATGTAGTGGTGAGGCAGAGGTCTAACAGTGTGCAGATCTGATCGGGTGTGAAGTTGGTCCTGTCCTCCAAGGAGCTGTCTTCTTGTAGTCGTTTTCTGACAGTCTCCACGGCCTCCGTGGTGGGTATGCAAGTGACAACATTGTCAACATTGTCATCCCCTATGTAGCCGGTGTATCAGAGAAACTCAGGAGAGTTTTCTCCAAGCATGACATCCCGGTGCATTTCAGAACCAGCAACACGCTCAGACACAAACTGGTTCACCCAAAAGACAAAACGCCAAAACACAAACTTAACAATGTGGTGTCTGCTGTACAGTGTAGCGAGGAATGCCCAGACCTCTACATTGGAGAGACCAAACAGCCACTTCACAAGCGCATGGCACAACACAGAAGAGCCACCTCCACAGGACAAGACTCAGCAGTCCATCTGCATCTTAAGGTCAAAGGTCACTCTTTGAGGATGCCAACGTTCACATTTTGGACAGAGAGGACAGATGCTTTGAAAGAGGAGTGAAAGAAGCATCTATGTCCACTGTGAGCGACCATCTTTGAACAGAGGCGGGGTTTACGACACCAACTCTCTGCCATCTATAATCCAGTTTTGAGATCCTTCCCAGACGCCTTAGCGCCCACTCACATCCTGGGCCATCTGACCTCAGGAATTCGCATGATAAGGTGGGGCCAGGTTTCACAATGAACACACCCGAAACTCTGGCTGATTGTGACCCACACCCAGTTTCACACCTTGACTCAGGCAGTTAGAGGATCATCAAGGGGTCCTTTTGTCCCTCTGTGGGGGGAAACTCCCACTAGGTTTATATCTGGGACTCTCCACCATTTGACCTTAGAACTGAAGAAGCTTCTCGGATGAGAGGTGAAACGTCTTCAAGCAACTTAAAGAAGTCCAGACGCTTTTCTTTGCAAGCTCCTTAGACTTTTATAAATGTAGTGTTTCATTTTCACTTTAACTTTAAGTACTTACTTTTTAAGGTTTTTAAGAACATGCTTAGCACCATCTTATGCCAGTACACGATGTGATGTCACTGGGTTGGGTGGTTGATTGATTGGGTTCAACTGACAAACATTAGTTCATATTAGTTAACTAACAAAAGCACCAACAACTCAGGGGAAAAATAAGGACACTAAAACTAAAAAAGCAGTCTAAGGAGGTCACGTTTCCACTGCTCCTGGCTGCAACAATGAGTTTTATGTTAAGAAACCAATGATTTCAGTCTGTCTCTTTAGCAGTAAGTGCTTCTTTGATGTTTGACTACCTACACAGACACAGGGAAATCCACCTGTTAGCTGTAATATTTAGGTTTGTAAAGCACTTTATAAATGAGCACTGTGTGGACGAGAGCCTGTTTGAATCAGGTGGTTCGTGGGACCGACAAGCTGGAGACTCTGGTCTGGTCGCGTGTACTGAGCTGATGCCATAAGCAGTATTTTATGCAATACAATAATCTTAAACACAACAACATAACAGCTTACTACATGCAAATCACACCACAAACATAACTATGTTTCTTACTGAAGCAGGATTGGGAAAGAAAAGACGTTGATGTATGCGATGAAAAAAGCAAAACAAAAAACAGACTCAGAGGAAAAGATGCCACGACTTTTTTAAAGACCTTTTTTATCCCTCAAGTCATGTCCCTGAATGGATTACTTCATATTAGAAGTGAAGAAAAGCAAAGCCCAAATGTGAGCGAGTGACCCCTTTTTACTAAATTTAGAGTGTCAGACACCAGGTTGTTGGTCTGGGGACTCAAAAAGATTCTGCTCAACGCTATACTTATTTACACTGTGGAGGAGAGTGCTTTACAAACCTGAGCATTACAGCTAACAGGTAGATTTTTCCATTTCAATGCCACTAGTGTTAAAACTATGCTTCAATAACAGCAATCCTGCCTACCTTTTCATTAGGCCCATTTTCTTTCACGAGCAACCAGCTAGGCTCGGTTCAGAATATCTGGTGAGGCTCAAATCAACATCGCTCCGATTCTGCTCGCCAATGGTGATCTTCTCCTCAACTCAATCAAGCCCCATGTTGGGTGCAGAATTGTCTGTTTTTTTATGAGAGAGAAAACAAATATGCTCAAATTACAAGTTTTCCCAATTTATTATCAAACGGATTTCAGATTACTTTTACATGCCGCCATGGACCTCCATCTCTCTGGCTCAGAGACAAAAGGCTGGTACACCTAGGCAGACAAAATAATTTCCCTCAGGATAAATAAAGTTCTTATCTTATCTTATCTGTATGTATGTTAAGATGATTGGTCAAAAGTTGGAGGAAAGCCTTTAGACCTCATGTACAGCTCACGTTTCAACTTCTACACATTTCTGAACATCTCCTTTTATAGAGATGAAACTTTTGCATGCAACAATGCCATCACCATGTCAACTGCCTCTTGTCCTCTGGTCAGGCCTGTAGAAGGTGGGAGGAATGCATTCCCAAACACCAGAATTTATGGCCCTGTTTTCTTGTATGTATCACAACCCTCACCCACATACCTGACAGGGGGTCATAGTGTAACAGTCTGCATTCAAAACTACCTGATATTACATACATTTGTGCAGTAAAGGATAAACCATATGTGTGATGCAAATTATGAGGTATATAGCCTTAAAGATAAAAATAAATTCTAACACTAGCCAAACAACGGAAGACCCACTTGGACAGAACTGAAAGTGGACGGCATATTCTTCATTTGTTAACATGAAACTTGTTGTTGCAGCCAGGGGGAATACCAAAGTGACCCCCGAAACCGAATTATAGTTTTAGTCTCTTTATATTCCATTTAGTTTTGGCTTTGGTTATTAATTAGCTTACATAAACTAATGTACGTCTATTAGCAGCAAACAACCAACCAACACACCCGCTGGACTACAGTATGTGTGCTTTTTTATTAGTCCTTTATTTATCCAGGTAAAAATCTCATTTCCAAGAGAGACCTGGCATCATGGCAACAAAAGCTACATACCACATAAGTACATAACATTTAAAACAAATACAATATCCCAACATGTGTAAAATAAATAATTTTGCTGCCATTTGTTGTCTTTGTGCGAACTGGAATCAAAGATAGTGAGTTACACTATATGTAATCATTGAATTGTATACATAGTACACCACATTTTAAGAAAACAAGGTTATAAAAGTGAAAGAAATGTCATCATAAAGCAATTTTAACACACTGAAAGGATGCACACAAGGCACACCTTGAGAATAAATCTTTGCATAGATGAAATTTAGAAAAAAGCCTGTAAAGTTTGGCAGATTGTTTTGAAAGAGAAAAAGGGGATTTTTTAATTTCTTTTCTCACACACACACACACACACAGGCACGCACGCACGCACGCGCGCACACACACACACACGCACGCACGCACGCACGCACGCACGCGCGCACACACACACACACACACACACACACACACGCACGCGCGCGCGCACACACACACACACACGCACGCACGCACGCGCGCACACACACACACACGCACGCACGCATGCACGCACGCGCGCACACACACACACACACACACCTCAGAGAGAGGTAATCTCACAAACCTATGAAACTCAGGTTGTTAGGGTTGAAAGCAATTTTAATGTGGGTCAAAGAAGGCGAAATGTCAGACTTACTGGGCGGTTGTAAAGCAGCATCAGCTTGGTGACTCGAATGTCTAGTCTAACTCTGAGACTTGGGTGATGAAACATATTGTAGACCTGAAAGAAAGAATTAGTACAACTGAACCATGTGAAAGGTCATATAAAGGAAAAAAATCATCAACATACTTGAGTGAATGTCAAAATTTATGGGACAATTTTCTGATAACATCCATTAGAAATAATGCATGAATGGATGGATAACCTGCTAATGCAAATAAACAAACTGACTATTGCAAATGAATATTTTAATCCACTTGGATTAGATAGTTGACATCAACATCACACTTTTCTATAGACATAAATTAAACAACTCTACCTAACATAGCCTAAACAGATATTAACTGGTTATGTATTTTAAAAGGTTTGGGGTTTGTTAATTTGGTTATGAGCAGCATTATTGTGCAGTGGTGCAAACACACAACTAGCTTGTCATGTTAACTGGTGATTCTAAATTGGCTCTAAGTGTAAGAGAGTGTAGTTGCCTGCATTAATGTTGTGAGTATAAGGGTAACACACTCGAGTGTGTAAAGTCGCCTGATGATAATGTGATAGGCTTCAGTCCCTCTGCAACAAAATTGTATAAGAATTTAGGAAAATCGATCTGTATTTAAAGTGCACTGGGTTTCCGAGGTAGTATTGTAAGTATGAGACCAAACAGTACACAAGAAGGCTGAAATTGCAAATTTCAGTATAACTTTAAGACAGTTATACTGGCAAACACTAAAAAAGTTATTCCTACTGCTACCATGTGATGGTTTTTTAATGAAGTTGACTTAAATGCTCACATATTAAATACAGAGTAACTTCTTTCAACATTTTTACTGGTTTAGAAATGCATCAGTCTCTGTATTTAAATAAACACTTATATGTATTTGAATAAACAGTTTCGGTTTGACTTAAACTCAAGTGAGGGAAGTCAAAAACAGCGTTTGATTCTAAAAATCTTACCATATTCATAACAGTCAATAGGAACCTCTGTGCTGCCTCACCACCATGGTACTGGACCATGTCCGAATCTGCTACCACCACTGTCTCCAGAGTGTAGACTTCGTGCAGGCGTATGGCATCTCTCTTCCCACGACCCTCCTCATTCTCTTGAACTCTTGAACTGCTTTCTTTCTTCCTTCCTACCACAAAAGGAAGACTAAATTTAAAAACAGTACGCCAGAAGTATGTACAAACCATTTAAAAAATAACTACATCCTATGAAAAAACTTCCAAATAAACATTTTAAAACTTAATTATCTTAGATTCAGTGTCTTTGATTTGAAAAGATGCCGTACTTAAACACGAACACTTTGATCATTTATAATAATAATAATAATAATAATAATAATAATAACAACAATAATAATAAAGAGATGTAGTGTTTTGTAGAAAAAGAGCCTGATATTGCCTGGACCAAACTTCTAGAATTGGGAGAACTGTTCAACAGATTTGTACGCCTGCTAAAATGTTCAATATCTGCAAAATTCCTCTAATTGTGAATAGTTTAATGATAACTTTTTAAAATATAAGGTAAATAAAACACTAGCATAACATATTACAATAATCAATATCACTTACACTCGATGGCTGTTACCTAACGACAAATGCAATATCCTTTTTAGCACAACTGTATTTAGACTTTTATATTTGCTGTTTCATTTTATTCTGCGGATGAATGATGAGGGAACGCATGTAAGAATGTATGTATCAGTGTTGGGCAAAATACTATGAAAAGGTAATTAGTTTTGGTTAATAGTTACTTTTTCAAAAAAGTAACTGGGTTAGTAACTCAGTTACAATATTATAAAAGTAACTAATTACTAGGAAAAGTAACTATTGGTGTACGTAAAATGACCAAAAACATAAAATCAGAGTAGAAAAAGGTTATATTTTTACTGTAAGAACCACAAACATGTTTAATGAATCATTAACTTGAAATGCAAAGATAAATTATAAACTTTAAGAAGTTATGAACAAGTTTTGTAAACAACAAAGTTTTTTGCAGCTATTCACCTAAAAATGCACCCAAGGATTTTTAAAATAACTATTTCAAACTATTTACAGAACAATCAGCTGTTCTACATCAAATAAGATGCCACAAAATGATTTGTGCCACTCCAAAAAATAATTTCTGTCCACTATGAGATAATGGACCTCATCACAAGCGTGGTACCTGCAGGCCTGACAGCAGGAGGTGTATCACTCCTGTTTTCCACCTGGAGACACCGTTTACACTGTAATCTGACTTTGGTGGCTTTTTGGCAGCAACTGTGACAATCAGCAGTCGCCTCATTGTTCTGACACACACACAAAAAAATATCGACTACACTACACACTAACTACACAATCCAAACACGCTAAAGGTCACAAATATCTCACATCTCAAAACTCTCTCTCTCTTTCTTTTGCTCTCTCTCTCGCTGCCATTGCTCCTAGAACTTTCCCCTCTTCCTGCCATGTTGCCAAATCATTTTTGATTGGTCAGTATGGTACTTCTTTTTTTTGGTCACAAGCGCTATCCTTACACAGTAAACACATCAATAGTATTCAGGAAAAAACATTGTATATATCAGCGGTCTCCAACCTTTTTTGCGCCACGGACCGGTTTATGCCCGACAATATTTTCACGGACTTTAAGGTGTCGCGGATAAATACAACAAAATAAAACTAGTACCGGTACCGAAAAAAAGAAAATTTATTCATAACACACATGAAAAGACCCAGGAAAACCGAGTTAATGATAAAAACGATAACAAAATAACGCTGGAAACCGATAAAAACCCTGAAAACCACACATTTCACACCTGAACCTCAACTCTCGCGGCCCGGCACCAAACGACTCATGGACCGGTACCGGTCCGAGGCCCGGGGGTTGGGACCGCTGGTATATATTTTTTATCATGACTGGTTTTACGTGGCCTATCAACACAATTTAAAAAACAGGTATATAGTTTGAAGTCCACACTTTTAACACAAAAATAGAGACTCGGGCTTGTCTTGGGCTGACATAGCATCTTGTTACTATGTCACCTTAAAGAAGTCATGTGATTTGTTTAACATGATTACTTTTCTTTCTCAGCCAATCAGCAGCACACGTGCGATTGTTTCAACCCCTAACTCTGAATAAGCTGAAGACAGCTTCAACAGTGTATTGAAAAAGTAAAAAAAACAGTAGTAACGCATCTGCACCTTGTTAATAAGAGTAACAGCGTTGTAATGATAGAAATAGTAATTAATTAGATTACTAGTTACTGAAAGCTGAAACATTTACAGCATTAGTAACGGCGTTACTAATAATGCCGTTATTCTCATCACTATGTCACTATGTATGTATGGCATTCTGCTAAAATGTTAGCTCTGCTCCAGTACAGCACAAATAAAGGAATCACTTTTCACGTTGGTTTAAATAGGTTCCACTTGGATACATGGAATTGTTATTATTAAGCACTTATTGTGATGGAGGGGTTTGTGTGTCCCAGGGATCCCAGGGGCTAGGTTGTTGGGGGGCCTTTGCCCACCTGGTAGGGTGTCCCATTGCAATTTTGTCCTTTGTGAGGGATAAGACAAAGACCGAAAAGACTCCTACGAGTATACAACCAAGGGAACAATTCACCCTGCCCAGGATAGGGTTACTGAGTTAGTGCGTGAGGTTGAGAGGTACCGGCTAGATATAGTCTGGCTCACCTCAACGCATGACTTAGGCTGTGGAACCAGTCTCCGAGAGAGCGGCTGGACTCTGTCTCAGTCTACAGTTGCCCTAGGTGAGAGGCAGCAGGCTGGGGTAGGTATCCTAGTATCCCCTCTGCTGCCTGTACATTGGGGTTTCTCCCTGTGGATGAGAAGGTTTGTTCCCAGCGCCTTTGGGTCGGGGGAACCGGTCTTGAGTACCCAGCCTTCTTGGAGAATAATGTAAGCGTTTAGAAAAATGTACTTTTTATTGCACCATGTTCATTCACTCATGAGCAGCTGTAACATGAATTCAGTGGTTGAATTGCCACCTCAGCACCCTGATCTACAGTGTTCTATAGAGTCTTGCAAATGACCTACTAATATTATTGAGGTGTGTGGTAGCAGGGACACTTGTAAGTTTCAGGACACTGGCCCTAAAGGACTGGAGTTTGACACCAATGCTGTAGATGGTCATTATTTGGTTCCTGGCTCTACAGATTGTTGTCATAGTCAATGCTCCTCACATGGTTTTTAATAACTGCTTTGCGCAGTTATTAAAACCCAAGGTCCTCCCTCTATAAGACAGCTGTATGTCATATAGAGGCACCCACGAGACAAGCAGTGGGCTTGGGTCCAGCAGATCTCACCAGTTTTTAGTAAACCCTTCCAATTTTTTTCATCTGGAAGTCATCCCTTCCCAGAAACACACTTAAACATTTCATCCCCTCCCTGTCCCACTGTAGCAGAGCTGGCATTTTTGGTTTCACTTTATTAATCCACTCTTCTGGCAAAGGCCAACACATTTTGACCAGCTGACCTAAACAACAGAAGCTGGTTCATATAATGCTAATTTCTGAGTGCTGATTTTATTGTGCCCGGTCATAAAGACTTTTACATCATCAGCATATGGTGACAAACTCACTGTGGCCTTTTTCTCCCACAAAAGGTCAACCCCGTGAGGCTCTGTCTGGGTTGGTTTAGATGGGACTCAATGGCCAGAGCATATAATATCCGGCTCAATCTGACTGGTTCAATCTGAGAGACATAAAAATAGTTTTGAATTCTCATATTCTGAGGTATTTTGAGGCAGTCTGAGACCAATTAAACTGGGTGACACTTTTTTACATTCAGTACACGGTGGAATGGTTTTAGTGGATAACCACACTTTGTGACCTGGAGAGTGCTTTGAACCAGGAAGGTACTGATTGTTAGAATGTTTTTTCTTTGGGGTGTTTATGAATAAAAACTGTATGTCCCTAATTTCTGCCTTTACATGTATGTAAACTACAGACATCAGACTGTTCATCTCCACTATCCCCACTTTAATTTTATATGTATTTTGTATGCTTTGTACTCGACTTTGTCTACTCTGTGGTCAAAATGGCTTGGTCCCATTAAAACTTTTAAAATCCTTTTGCTTTAAAAAGCCAAGAAATTCGATGCAGTGCTGAGGAACTTGGATTTAGCCCAAGCAGAAGACAAGGCCAGTTATGTACTGTCGTCACTGGCTGCGACCGAGGAAGAGAAGAAACAGGTTGAGGAAGCAACAGTTGGACAAACAAAGAATGCATTGTGGTAATAAATTAATTCTGTTAGGTGTTAAGCAAGAAATTTTAGTGAACTGTGTCTCCTAATTTGTGTTTCTTTATAAAAGGCTGGTATATTGCAAGAAGACTATCACAGCTAGCAACTTTGGTTTGGTCGTGGGTGCACTCCAGGGGAGCTCATACCCTCCTTCATTATTTAAGACTCTGCTTGGCCGGTAGAACCTGACAAAAGGATGTAAAGTAAGTTGTTAGTAAAAAAGGGGTCTGTGCTTCTAAGAAGCATTTATGACTAAGAGATATTTTCATCCCCAAAGGCATGTGATTGGGGGATCCTTTATGAACCGAAGGCCAAGCAGCTGTATACTGACTCTACTGGAGCAGTTATCAAGGAGGAGACTGTTTTTATCCAACAATGGGCTGCTTGGTGGTTCTCCAGATGGAATAGTCAAGTTAAGTCAAGTCAGCTTTATTTGTGTAGCACATTTAAAAGACATCAAGTCTCAGCCACAGTGCTGAACAGGGGTATAATGTAAACAGATAAAAGAAAGAATTAAAATAAATGAGGTTAATTGTATACACACACACACACACACACACACACACACACACACACACACACACGTGGAGATTCCCCCCCCCCAAAAAAAGATTGACACACAGGAAAACCACGTTAACAATAAAAATGATAAATAAAAAAACAATAAAAACAGATGAAAAGCCTGAAAACCACAAATTTCACCCCCGAGCCTCAACTCTCGCGGCCCGGTACCAACGACTCATGGACCGGCCCGGGGGTTGGGGACCACTGCTCTGCATGATTACAGTAAGTAACTAAAGTTTATTTATTAAGCACTTTTCATAGACAGGCAGTTGCAAAGCACAGCACACAAAGGTTAAAATAAACAGAGAAGTAATAAAATAGACAATACAAAGGGATAAATGTAAAAACAAACAAACAAATAAATAAATAAACAGCATTGATCAACAGAAGGCTTGTTTAAACAGAAACTTTTAACTGCTTTTTAAAGGATTCCACAGAGTCAACCAAACGCAGCTGTGGTAGGCTGAAAGGCTCTCTGCCCTTTAAAATACATAAAAACTGATGCCATTAAATAATAATATACTCACAATGTTGTTTTCCATGTTGTTAGTGAAAATATTGTCAATTAAGGTGGCACAGTGAGGTGTAATTCTGCTTGGCCTGGTTGTTTTAGGATGTAACCTCAGACTGTATATAGTGTTTAAAATTCATTGGTAATTTTATGCTTATTCGCATTCAGCAGATCATTGTTAAAATCACCAAGATAAACATAACTTTTGATTTGTTTTTGAGAACATTTCTTCTATGAAGTCATTAAATACATGTATGCTTGGGCCTGGTGCTCGATATAAACAGCTAATTATTACATTTTTCACTTTTTCCTCATAAACTTCAGTTGTTATATACATTCTAATAAGTTATCAATTGTAGTTGTCATACTTTTCACCACCTTATAATTAACTTCAACCCCTCCAGTTCAAAATCCAGTCGTTTCTCTGCATTGATCATGTTTTAGATATGGCAATAATTCCAAATGGTTTTGTGAATTGATTAAAATATTGCTTTATATTATTGAAACTGCCACATAGACTTCTGCTATTAAATGGATTATTGATCATTTGTTTTCCGTGTTGATGGTGTGACTACACTGTTCATCAGTGAAGTAGCAGCGGTTGTTGCTGATGTTGTAGAAGAAATTATTTTCTGGGTCTACATCGATTTCCAAGTCCACAACATTATGGTCTGTGTATTGAAATGTTCTCAGTTTCAGTTGATCATAAAGCGAATTCCATTGAATTAAATTGTTATTGTTGTCAGATTCAGATGAAATTCTTTCAGATTGTGCCATGTGGTGTGTTGTGTCACATCACATGTTTATTCATACCGCCAGTGTAAGAGTAACATCAGTATTTGCCCAGTTCAATGTTTCTAATGACCAACACTTTGGCTTGTTCTGGTGTTCCCCTGAGCATATCATTAAACTCAAGGACCAGCCAATATTATCTAAGTGCTCCTCAGCCATTGTGTTTTCAGCTGTCCATCTCTATGTTGGCGACAGAGTCTGATCAAGGTTTTATTTACAAAGTGAACAGTTAAGAAACACTCGTCGGGTGCAAGTCAAGATGATCAAAGAAAAGTGCGCCTTCAGTCAACAGGATGTGTTATGGAGAATTATTTGGAGATAAAAAAGAGAAATACTTGATTCATTATGAGACCAGAGAATAAAGAATACTGACTTCTTGCAAAACTTAAAGAAGAAGAACCACAATCTCCCAGCAATATGAGACAGCTGAAGGGCTTTGTAAAGAACAAGAAACAGACAAAATTAGAAAGACCCCAAGATGAAGTATGGAAAACAAATGGGGAAAAGGAGGATTGATTTTCACCGATCCAGAAACACAAGTCCCAACTAATGATGCAACAAAAGCCCTACATCAAAAAGCAAGAGAGGAACACGTGAAAACCTGGGGCTCAAGGAAAGTTGACGTGAATAAAACAAGAGCTCTTCCGATGACAATACCAATACTGTGTCGAACAGTTGTTAAAGGGAAGAGGCAGAATCAACACAAACACAAAGCCAGTGTCTCAAAGCAACTGAGGTCAGACCAGCAGCTACAGAGCCCGAACATAAGGCTCCACTTTTATTTCCATCTTTGTCAGCAAGTTCACTTCCACAAAATAAAGTGTAACTCCTGAGCACCACCCATGCAAGCCCCACTCATCATGGTGACAGGTGGAGTTTTAGAAGACAAGGGAGGCCTACCACAAAAATATTTCACAAGATCTATCTTTATCTGCATTAAAGTTATATTAAATCGTAACAGTGCAAATTCCTCGCTGACAGTTTAACCAAAAGGCATTTCCAGTGGAAACTGGCCGACATGTCCTCAGCATAACCATGTATAATATCCACAAAACGTAAAAAGAGGTTATACACACACAATACGGTAATATCATGTTGAAGCACAGTACGTATCACTCCGCGAGGCTCCGCCTACGATAGCCGTAACGCTCCGACAATCCATCAAGCGGTGCGGCTTCGTAGCTTAGCAAAGTCGTACTGAAACATTTGACAGATTTTCGAGCGCCGTGCACATAAAATCATTTCGATGAAACTATGAAAAAGACTTTTTTTAATACTTGTGTTAAGTTTTGTATGGTAATTACACAAAATTCAGGTTGTCAGGTTAAATCTGACAGAAATAGTTTACACTGACATCCATTAAAGCATGAGTGTCGCGAGAAGCTGTGTTTGCATTTATTTGCACTGCCTTCCTCTCTTGATGTCTATTTATTTTAAGCTTTAAGTATAAAAGGGTCCATTCTACAAGATACGAACCCCAAACTGCTCTCCGATGCATCCATCGGAGTATGAATGTGTATGAATGTCAGCTAGAAAGCACTTAGAAAAACGTGCTTGTGTGAATGGGTGAATGCAAAAGTTGTATAAAGCGCTTTGAGTGCTCAGAAGAGTAGAAAAGCGCTACATAAGAACCAGTCCATTTACACGTGAATTAAAATGACGTATTTTAATCATACTAAAATTTAAAAAAACCCAGCAACAGTGCATTACCTTTTTGTCATGGTCCCTGTGACTGCCTAGCCGGCCCTGCAGGGCTACATGTGTTTTGTATTCTCTCTCTCTCCTTCACTGCTCTGCCTGGGCGGAGCTCACTGTGGGCTCCGCCCTTGGCCCACACACCTGTTCGCTATTAGCTGTCGTTACCTGTCCACTATTTGAGGCTGGGACGCAGATCTTCTCGTGGCTGGATGGTTGAGACACGTTAGTGATCCTCTCAGCTCCCGTGAATCTATGCTTAAGTACTTTGTGACCTTTGAGTAATTTCCCTCTGTTGTGTGATAGTTTTCCTCCCCGGACCTGTGGCCTTCCTGCTGCGTGGACGTGTGTGAGTTTGGACGTGGAGGCGAGAGCGAGTGTGAGAGAGCTTCCCTTTGGACCTTTGGAACCCTGGATTTTCCCCTCATTGTACATATTCTGCACCGGTGTTGTAAATAAACTGTGTTTGGAACATCAACCTGCCCTGCGCTTGAGTCCCTGCTGTCGACTGTGACACTTTCATTATTCTAAGAAGAGTCGATATACAAAATACGACTGAACAGAGAAGCAGTTTGAGATCTTCTTTTTCAGTTTTTTAATTGGAATAATTGCAGTTTTTGTTTTTTCTGTTTTTTGTTTTTTTTGCTGTTTTGCAGCATTGGCATTTGAACAGCATACACATGTTAGAGGGTCAAATTCATAGCTCTGGTTTTGCACATTATAGAACACGACTGTCTCCTTGATACTTCAAGACTGTTACTGAACATCACCAGAAATTGCTATTGCAGTTTTACTCAGAGAAAACTGAGTCAAATGTTTAAAGATTCAAAGATTTTATACTATGACTGTTTGCATGTGAACCATACCTGTGCTGACCTAATTTGGTTTTGTGGAGGAAAAGACTTCCTGCCTCAGACGGGGTCAGGAACCTGGTAAGATTAAAGTTACCAGTGACTGTAATAGGACACTGGCTGAACCTAACTCAGGTACTTGTGTGGTTAAGATGATTTCTTAATTTTGATCTTGATTCAATAAAGATTTTGATATAAATTGGTGTTATTCTTAATTAAGTTGCAAATGGATTTAAATTCATACTGTTGGGTAAGTTTCCATAAAAACTGTACCGCATTAATAAAGTCTACTGTTTAATTGGCTAATTTACTCTCAAAATACCGTTGCAGGTTTGTTTGAACAACTTGTTTCCACATGACTGAGGGTGGTACAGAACAGGGAGGTGTTAGGTATACACACCTCCCCTGTACGTAGAAAGTGTGGTATCCTGTATCCTGCACTTTCATTTTTAAATAAACAGGTTAAGATTCTTGGAGTATGCTGGAGGACCTGGAAAGTGAGGATGAGATCAAGGATACTGAAATAGGACACTTCCTCTCATGTGTTAAAGGTTTCTTGTTGTCTTTCACTATGTAACAATAGTGTGATCAGACATTTCCAGTTGACCTCATGTTGCACTCTTTTGATAAGCTAGGCTTATAGCCTGCAAGTCCAGTAACTATTATTAAAAGAATGACAGATTATTCTTTTAATCAATTTACACCTTGAAAGGTATAAAAGGAGGGATTTATTTTTATTTTTAGAGCTAATGCCTCATCATTGGCGTAACATTTTTGTGTTTTGTCTATTGTAGAATAGTTTTGGATTCACTCTGATACTAACAGACTACGACCCCTTCACAAAAATGTGGAGGTTGTGGTACGTACAAGACAACAAGGCCTTAGATTAGGTGCTGTTATGAAATGCACCCCAGCTCCGTGTTTATGCAGGTCTGACTGGAGGGCAAGAGGTGGTTGTCAGGGTAACGGAAATGTAGCTGGCAGAAGCATGAAGTGCGTTTCCAAATAATGAGATGCCCAGAAAGTTGCAGAAGAAGAAACGTGAGCTGACATCAGACCCAAGGCCACCCCGAACTCTTTCCACCAATCATGTTATCGTTATGTTTTTGTGACGTGCAATAGAAACGTGTTTAGCGCCCGGGCGCGGCAGCCTTTTGTCTCTGAGCCAGAGAGAGAAGGTCCATGGCAACATGAAAAACTAAAGTGAAATTCTAACCGTTTTGATAATAAATTGTGAAAACTTATAATTGGAGCACATTTGTGTTCTCTCTCATGAAAAACCTACAGTGACTGTAGCTCAGGAGGCAGAGCAGGTCATCCACTAATTACAAAATTGGTGGATTGATTCCCTGGCAGCCAGTCAGCAGTGCTGCCTTGGGCAAGATACTGTGAATGTGTGTGGATGTTTACATAGAAAGCATTTAGGCAACGTGCTTATAGGAATTCACTAATTTGAGTAAATGGGGCACGTTGTCTAAAGTGGTTTGAGTGCTATTACACATATTTCTCTAAAATGGTCTTCTCGTTGCTGTAATTTCATCACTTGCAATTTCTTGGTCTTTTCTGGTGAATCAAATTTTTTTCCCCCAATTGCAAATTACTACGGAGCCCCGCAGGGGACATGGGAGAAAAAAAAATTAAGATGGACTTTTGCGAGATCTCGCAAAACTAACTCGGGATCTCGCAAAAGTTGAATTCCAACAATGGCAGCAGCTACTTAGTTGTAATATTACTCTTTCTGGGTCACAAAATACACTTTTAAGATAGTTTGAGGCATGAATGTAGCTGTGTAAACGTCAGATACCTGCTCGGTTTACAAGACATCACATATTTGCAAAAGTGCTCCGACGTTTTCGGAGATCTGACACCCACTAGCTCGAAGCTAACGGGAGGTCGAGACCTACTACAGCCGGGAGGAACACCGCTCTCCCGGCACATCGTGCCTCGACCTCCCAGTCGGCTTCGAGCTGGCGGCCTCCAAAGAATGCGGCTAAAACTTTTGCGAGATCCCGAGTCCGTCTTAATTTTTTTTTTCTCCCATGTCCCCTGCGGGGACTTTTCAAAGTCGAAAAGTTGGCTTTTGTCATTGCTTTAGAGTGTTCTAACAGAATGTACATTTAAACAGTGCTGTACCTGTGGAAAAACACACATACACATGAATGCATTTGTACAAATAATTTTAACCGTGACCAATCATCTTGTCAACCTCATCCAAGTTCCTGAACTATCATTCTAAACCACTTCTGCTGTCAGTGTCACTATAACCATATGACCTCCGCTATTCAGTCTCGATGTGTCACTCACCTTGTACAGCCCCACAGTAGTTGGACTGCTTAAAATCTAGACCAGATTTGGTCTTGGCTGAACGTGATTGCCGCAGAAGCTGGTGTTTAAGACCGGAGAATGACAGGGATGGGTCATGTACAACAGCAGGCTGGATAAACAGGCTCTCCTCTCCCATCTGGATAAAACCCATCTGTCAAGACATATACAACCTGAAATTATTATGACTGTGTTGGGAAATCTGGTCCTGGAGCAAGAAAAGCATGATTTTAAAAGTTATATTTATTGTAAATTTACATTGTTTATTATTACAACCAATAATTCCAACATAGTGAAGATATAACAAAGTACTACATTTGAAAGAGCTCCATTATTTCTACATTTTTAAAATAAATACAGAATAAAAATAATGTAAAATTTTGGAAAGTTAAAATAATTGCAGGTATTTGTTTGTACTTTTTAAGTAATTTCTGAGAAGAGTTCACATTTTGCTGTAATGTTAATTCTGTTTACCTAGTGTATTGCTACAACAATTTTTTCCCACATTCAAAAAGTTTGTTAACACCTTGGATTGGGGCCAGATTAAGTGTGATTCAAAAAAGTCCAATGATGATAAACGCAAAAAAACACCTGGCAGATGTGGCTGTTTCTCTGGAGAACAAGTGTGACAATTTAGAGGCCAGATCAAGAAGGAAAAACATCAGGATAATGAGGGTTCCCGGGACACGCCTGCTCTGCATCCCGTTTCGGCACTGCTGAAGGAAGCATTGGGCTTGAAAGGAGCGCCGCTGCTGGACAGGGCACACAGATCACTTCTACAGGCTCCCAAACAGGGGGCTCCACCACGGATCATCATTGCCCATCTCCACTACCTGTAAGAATGTGCAAATATCCTGCCGCTTGCTTGGGAAAAACAACAGATCACTGTGAATGGCCTGTCTATTTCCGTTCTCCCGGACTATACCACACTCATGACTGTTTAGTTCATGCTTTTCTATTCCATCTACAGTACTGTGCAACAGTTTTAGGCAGGTGCTGTAAGCAAAGAATGTTTTCAGAAATATAAATGATTATTTATTGGCCCCAAATGTATTCTGCAGCAGGACAGCAAACCCAAACGTACAGCCAAAGTCATTAAGAACTATCTTCAGCATAAAGAAGAAGAAGTAGTACTGGGAAGGATGCTCTGGCCCCCACAGAGCCCTGATCTCCACATCATCGAGTGTGTCTGGGATTACATGAAGAGACAGAAGGATGCGGGGAAGCCTACATCCACAAATGATCTTCCCATCCCAGAAGTTAATTCTGAAAACTGATTTTTCTCTTTTGAATATTTATTATTTCATAGTTCATAATTTTTATGGACAGGATTTCTAGGCGCAGCCAAGTGGCGGAGGGCTTTCGCTTTGGTGGCCTCAGAATCTCATCTCTGATTTTTGCAGACGATGTGGTTCTGTTGGCTTCATCGGGTGAGGGCCTCCAGCTCCCACTGGAACGGTTCGCAGCCGAGTGTGAAGCAGCGGGAATGAGGATCAGCACCTCCAAATCTGAGGCCATGGTTCTCAGCCGGAAAAGGGTGGAGTGCCCACTCCGGGTCGGGGATGAGTTCCTGCCCCAAGTGGAGGAGTTCAAGTAACTCGGGGTCTTGTTCGCGAGTGATGGGAGAAGGGAGCTGGAGATCGACAGACGGATTGGGGCTGCAGCTGCAGAAATGCGGACGCTGCACCGATCCGTCGTGGTGAAGAGGGAGCTGAGTGCAAAAGCGAAGCTCTCAATTTACCGGTCGATCTACGTCCCTACCCTCACCTATGGCCACGAGCTGTGGGTAGTGACCGAAAGAACGAGATCGCGGATACAAGCGGCAGAAATGAGCTTCCTCCGAAGGGTGGCTGGCCTCTCCCTTAGAGATAGGGTGAGAAGTTCGGCCATCCGGGAGGGGCTCAGAGTAGAGCAGCTGCTGCTCCACATCGAAAGGAGCCAGCTGAGGTGGTTCGGGCATCTGACAAGGATGCCTCCTGGGCGCCTCCTGAGGTGAGGTGTTCCAGGCATGTCCCACCGGGAGGAGGCCCCGGGGCAGACCCAGGACACGCTGGAGAGATTATATCTCTCGGCTGGCCTGGGAACGCCTTGGTATTCCCCCGGATAAGCTGGAGGAGGTGGCTGGGGAGAGGGAGGTCTGGGCTTCTCTGCTTAGGCTGCTGCCCCCGCGACCCGGCCGCGGATGAAGATGGATGGATGGATGGAATATTTATTATTGCTCATTAATAAGACAAAATGATTTCTTATTAGAGGTCTTGAAGGTAATTAAGTCTTTAAGAAATTCCTGTGGTTTAACTAATTGGCTTTTTAATCACCTTTTCATCACGACTTCTGAGCCACATGGACACCAGAACAAGGGTTGTTCGTGTTTACCAACAGCAAACACCCATCATACAAAAATCGACCAGGACCAGAAGCGCTGTGTGGAGTTAGGTTGCTATGGAAACCAGGCATCCAGTCCTCGGCATCACCTGATGCCAGTGGCCGAGGGATGGGTCGCCAAAAGCGATGTGTGAGGAAACGGAGGCGCGGCAAATGCGCTGGGGTCTGTGCTTGGCTAAGAGCAAATCCAAGCTGGTTGGCTCTCCCATCCATCCTGCTCTCAAACGCTCGCTCACTAGACAAAATTAACTGGACTACATCCAACTCCAGCAGACTACACAGTGGGAATTTAGGGACTGTAGCATTTTTGTTTTCACAGAAACATGGCTCAGTTCCGGACACCACCATTCAGCTACACAGGCTCACCTCATTTCGTGCCAACCGAAATGTAGCTCTGTGCGGTAAGACTCGCGGTGGTGGCTTGTGTATCTACATGAACATGGAATGGTTATGGACAATCAGACCACTTGTGTGTTGTGCTAATTCCGGCATACAGACCGCTCATCAGATGCTGCAGACTGGCTCTGAGACAGCTGAGACCCTGGCCTGCAGGAGCTCTCTCTGCGCTTCAGGACTGTTATGTTCAGGGAGGCTGCAACAAACCAACCACACCATCTTGGAGGTGTACACATCATCGGTGACCAGCCACATCAACAAGGGCATTGATGATGTCACTGTCTTCCAGGCTATCACAATACACTCCAACCAGAAACTGTGGATGGCTGCAGAGGTGGGTGAGCTGCTAAAGACTCGAGACCACGCGTACAGAGCAGTTGACAAGGCGGCTCTGTGAACAGCAAGGGCCAAACTGTCGAACCACGGACACTTCCAGACCAGCGGCGACACGCGGCACATACGGCAGGGCACAGAGGCCAACACCTCCCTGTGATGGTGACACCTGCCTACCAGATGCGCTGAACAACTTCTATGCCCTATTTGACGCTCAGAACAACATAATGGTGAGGAAGACTACCCCTCCTCACAATGACCAGGTTATGTGACTGACCTCGGCTGATGTGAGAAAAACACTTCGCAGACTTAACCAACGGAAGGCTGCTGATCCAGATTGATCACTCTTCCACGGATGTAGAGCAGCTGCAGATTTCCTCACTGACATCTTCAACCAAGGCCACCATGATCGTCTCTGGAAGTCTCTGGTGTCCTGCTTCAACGACTACCGTCCCATTACACTCACACCCATTATGATGAAGTGCTTCGAGAGGCTTGTCATGAGGCACATTAAGACCATTATTGGCTAGCTTAGCGTTAGCATGCTGCCTGTGCAGGTGCTTGCAAAAAGCTGAAGTGTTAGCAGCATAATGCAGCCGTTTCTGACCTGGAGCAGTCTCCACTTTACCATCTCTCATGGTCTCATGCTTTTATCCAATAAAAATAAAAGTAATGTCTATATCCACGCCGTAAACACCATTTTCCTCCTTCAACACACAAACTGCAATCAGCTAATCATAGCGAGAGTGCAAGAACCGATAAGCGGGATCGATAGGCAGGCAGACTAACGATTCCAATGAATTGGACTATTCCCATCCCTAATTAATAGTAACCCTGAATTCTTGATCACCTGATTTGGTGCTACTTGTATACAATAGCAATTCAAATTTAATAGCCGAGCTAACTACATTTGATAGCCTCCTACACAGGGCAATCCTGTTTAATTTGAAGTCTTACAGATTTTTTCAAGAAGCATTTGACAGTTTTATTTTCTATTTTGAATGGCTTCAAATCAGTAAAACAGAATAAGGTTTAGTATAGTATAAACACAATGGACAATTATACTCTGCATTTACTATAAACAGGCCTCCTCTGACTATAATGGTGTGGTATGCCATAAAATACAGCTCAGCCTGTTCCAGCATTTGTGCAGACATTCCACTTCCAGCTGAACCTCAGGACTAACAAATGATGTTAGCCAGCAGAATGTGGTCTGGAGGATGGATTAAAGGATTTCTACAGCTCCATCAACATATGAATATGATACCAGTCAGTTACTGGAGAGTAAATATATCAAAACTATGCAAAGTATGTAAAGATAGCTGTATTTGGAGGGATGTGTGGTAACTTTAAAACTTTCTCTATTCTCAGAGTTTCAAAACTTTTAAAGAGATTAAATTGATTCATGAAAGTTTGATTTAACCTATCAAGTGCTGCACAGCGAAAGCAAGTGAGAAATGGGTTTGGTTAAATGATATAGTGTAACTGTGAGAATATCAAATTTTAGAACTACTGCTCTTTCCCATGCTTTTTATACATTATTACACTGAAATACAGTTTATTTATATGGTAAAATCCAGTTTTTAAGTATGAGAGATTTGAATCACCTATGATTAATTCTTATCACAGTCTCATCAGTCACTACTGGGGATGGAAATTAGATAAGAATTTAGCAACTATCGATTTCACTTATCAAGTCGATTGTGTATCGAGTCTCTTATCAGTTGTCGTTGGGTTCTCTTTGGTTCTGTTTGGACAGTCGCCTGAAGTAGCAATAAAGAAAGTCCTCTCTTGCAAATGAATTCATGCTGTGGGTTAAATGTTTGTGCATGTTTTTTGTGTTGGAGTCGTTACTCAAAAAGGTCATGATTGCAAATATTACATCCTCCTCCGACCACAGGTACAACATGCCCAGGACCCACTACAGTTCGCAAACAAGGCGGATGTCGGAGTGGAGGATGCCATCCTGTACCTCCTGCATAGAGCCCACTCACACCTGGACAAGTGAAAAGGCACGGTCAGGATCCTGTTTCTTGACTTTTCAAGTGCCTTCAATACTATCCGGCCCTGTCTGCTTCAGGAGAAACTGAACAGGATGCAGGTGGACCCCTGCCTGGTCGCTTGGATCTCAAACTACCTCACCGACAGACCACAGTACGTCAGGCTGTGACACTGTGGTCAGCAGCACCACGGGGAGCTGTGCTGTCCCCTCTTCTCTTCACCCTGTACACCTCTGACTTCTGCTACAACTCTGAATTATGCCACATTCAGAAGTTTGCAGACGACACAGCCATCATGGGGTGTATCTGGGATGATCAGGAAGAGGAGTACAGAAGTCTGGTGAGGAACTTTGTCGCATGGAGTCACACAAACCACCTGCAACACCTCAAAGACTAAGGAACTGGTTGTGGACTTCGGGAGGTCCAGAGAAGGTCCACTGCCGGTTCAGATAGAGGGGGAGGAGGTGGAGGTGGTCAACAAGTACAAGTACCTCGGGCTGTGGGTGGACAATAAACTGGACTGGTCATGCAACACAGAGCACCTGTATAAAAAAGCCCAAAGCCGACTGTACTTCCTCAGGAGGCTGAGGTCTTTCAACATCTGCAGGAAGCTCCTGAGGATGTTTTACCAGTCAGTGGTTGCTGGAGTACTTTTCTATGCTGTGGTGTGCTGGGGGAGCAGCACAGCAAAGAAGGACTCATCCAGGCTGGAGAAACTGATCAGGAGGGCTAGCTCTGTGGTCGGCATGAAGCTGGACACTCTGGTGACAGTGGCAGAGTAAAGGACACTAAAAAAACTGATGGACATTATGAACAATGCTGGGCATCCTCTGCACACGGCCATTAACAACCAGAAGAGTCTGTTCAGTCACAGGTTGCTTCTCCCCAAGACAAGAACCAACAGACTTAAAAACTCCTTTGTCCCACACGCCATCAGACTGTTTAACTCCTCTCTGGAGGGGAGTTTCATCTAATCTAATCTAATCTTTCACGTTACTCTGTAAAACAGCTAAAACACACTGTATCAGGATCAGCCTTTAACAATATAAACCTGAGGCTCCAACCCCACACACCAACACAAATTCCTAATGAGGACATCCATCTCTAAGATCTTTCTCTTAGTAGAATACAAAGCTGACCACACAAAGCAAAGATGAAAACCAGCACATGCGATCAGAAACATGAGGTAGAAAGAGAGGCTGCAGCCTGACTGCTCATCTGCTTGTTACTTGCTGAACTTAAGGATCTGGCTTTTGGCTTGCACTCAGCTTTTGCTCTGGGTTCATGGCTAGCTTACCATTAGCATGCTGTCTTGGCAGATGCTTCCAAAAAAAAAAAATTAAAAAATGAAGTTGTGTTAGCAGCATAATGAGGCCGTTTCTGTCCTGGATGCAGTTTTCCACTTTGCCATTTATCTCGTCCTTTTGTGTTTCCATGCTCTCGACTGCGTTGCTATTTTTCTCCTCTGACACGCGAACTGAAATCAGCTGATTGCTGTGGAAGTGCAAGAACTGATAAGTGGGATCGACAAGCAGGCAGACTAAAAATACCAAAGAATTGGACTACTGGGAATCGGTTTTCTACAAGAACCAGTTCTCAGTTCCCATTCTTTGTCACTACATGTCATTTTTCGATTTGTAGCACTTTAATAACCTACCTTCTGCCTCACGTTTATATTACCAGTATGTAAGTGAGTGGCTATGCCATACATGAAAGGTTGGATGTTTCTGATTAGCTAGCAAATGACCAAACCGAGCATATTAAACTAAACTAGACAAAATTAAAGTTTTTGGCATTGGAGTCAAGATCTCTGGCTTTGATAGAGCAATATCAAACAATATAAACTAAAACCTGATCAATCCAAAACCAGTTTGAATAAATACCCAAATAAGTCTGATTATATGATCTTCAATTAGAATCACATATCAGTATTTAGATCTTTTAAAATAAAATAACTGATGATAGAGAGAGCTAAAGTGGTGCTATTAGCAAGTACCACTGTCTACAACGTGAACACATTGATTTTCTAATCATAAAAAATAATCACCAAATCCAGTTTTAATGAAAATGTCAAGCTGCATCTCAATAAGCAAAACCAACATTTTCTTTGCCATTTCTGTACTGAAGAACATGCCAGAACAAAGCTGAAAGGGTAGACATAATGTCATGGTTCTGGGTATTTTACACAGTGTTTGTGAGTTGTTCGTGCACGTTTCACTTTTAGTTAGTTCATGGCTCGTTTTTTTAAGAAAGGATTTATGCTTATAGCTTTAGTCTTCAGGTAATAATCTGACCATTACCTTGCACAAGCTGTCAGACTGATAAATGGACTGTGCCTCCTCCCCCTCCGCATCCCCATCCGCACAGCTACACTGTGAGCTGTAGTCCATGAATAGCATTCTCACGTAGCTCTTCCTTTTCTCCGGATGGTGATGGTGATGCCATCCTCCGTGGACCAATTTGCTCTGTAAGCAAATTTGTGGGTGTCAAGAGAGGGTGGTAGGCAGTCTCTGATGTGCTGACGCATATCTGCTCGAAACACTTCATGAGTACAGACATGAGGGCTGTAGTAGTCTGTAATCATGGAAGCTGTCTGTTGCAGTCTTCAGACGGGTGGGAACAGTGGCATGAGTCAGACAGGTTGAACAGGCTGGTGAGGATCACTGCCAGTTGGTGCACGCAGGCTTCAACCACAACTACTGGGATGCTGCTGGGGCTGGCAGCTCTCCTGGGCTTCACCGCTCTCAGTCTTCTCCTCACCTCATGTTCCTGGAGGGAGAGGAGAAGTGTACCAGGTAGGGCGGAGGTGGGGGGCAGGAGGTGCCAGGGAGGGGCGGTCTCAAACAGCTGTTGAGCTCCTCTGCTACTGTTAGGCTGCTGTTGGGGGGCTCTGTCTGAAGGTTGGAGGCTGAGGGACAGAGTTTTGACGCTCCTTTTGATCTCCAAGGCCACCTCTGCCAAACAATTGAGAGCAAGCTGTGACTTGTCTTTCTTGTCTTAGATACACCCTAGAGCACAACCCAAGCAACAAAGAGCAGTTTGTTGCTTTGATGCAGTATTTGACAACCATGCAGAGCTTCCACCTCCACAGAGTGCTGGCATTTACCAACACTTGGTCTATGAACCGAGAAAGCCAGACCAGACCAGAGTAGTTTTTGACTCGCACAAAACAACGGCATCTCTCTGAACAATGTTCTACTCACTGGACCAGAGTTGTACCTTCTCAGATGCTTCAACCAAGGCCATCAGTGCTGTAGCATACCTCAAAACAACCAAGACCACCATACCCAGATTAGACCTCAGCAATTTCCACAGCCAGCACTGCTGGGAAGAGCTTATTGTCGAGGAGACAGCCTTGGAGTTATGGATGGAAAACAATAAGAAATTAGCGATTTCGATTCCATTGCCGATATAACTTTTCGAGCCGATTCTTTCTCAGTTCTCACTGGCTTTGAGCTTGATGCAGTCTATATATGCACTGGACCAGCATTCTTGTATAAATCACACAAAAGCTCTGTTGAGCAGCAAGATACCTTCAGTCTTGTTGACCCAGACTTTAGCCATTACTAAAAGGTTTTCCTCTTTATTAGTGGCACATCAAGTCAAATGTGTATATGATCCAACTTAAGCTTTATCAAACAGATATACATGAAGTTGTATTAAATCATTACATTAATCACCTTGCTATTGTATTTTTTTTTTTTTTTGCTTGATCATTGGCTAGCAGCAGATTCCCTTGACTCCAACGTCTACGAAAAAAATTGCTTTCTCCATCCCTTGTTTTTACCAATTCTGTCTAGTGTCTGATGGAGAGCTGCATCAACATGCTGCCGTGTACCTGGATGATGTCATGATCCACAGTGACACCTGGGCGAAGCATATGCAGCGAGATGCCGCAGTGCTGCAGGGGTTCATCACCAACCCAAAGAAGTGTGCAGATGCAGATGGAGAAGACTCCAGCTGTTGCATGCTGTTCTCATCCCAAGACCAAAAAAAAAAAAAGAGATGCAGCAGTTCTTGGGGTTGGCTGATTACTTCTGTAGGTTCATCCCAAATTTCGTGGAGCTGACCAGCCCTCTGACCAACCTCACACAAAAGAGTGCCTCTGAAAGCTATCAGAGCATGATTTAACTAGATTTACCCTCTGGGATCAATGGACACACCCAAATCATATGACCCATTCAAGATGACATAGCAACAAGATGCACCCACACTGAGTTTCCATTTCAACTTGTGCTGAAAGTGCAGAGTTGAAACTATGTACACAACAGTTTTGAAATTGTGTTGATAGCACATGTAAAACAAGACAAATAAATATCAGGTTTAGTGTGGCAAGATACAGTAAAAATTGCATTTTCTAAGGACCGTGAAAAAAAAAAATCCATGACATTTCTTTCCTATTGGTGTAAAAAAATAAAAAAATAAATAAAAATTACAAATTTCAACCAATCAAAAATATTCTATGCCAACATGTGGCGTTTAGTTGTTTAGGAAGAGAGAAACGTTTTGGGAGAGACGGCAGCGAGAGAGTTTTGAGATGTGAGAGATTTGTGACATTTAGCGTGTTTGGAGTATATAGGGCGTGTCCAAATTCATGGGCTGCATCCTCCTGAGGCCGCATTTGTAGACCAATTGCGTCACAGCGACGCGCCGAAGGCTGTCCAAATTCGTAGACTCCTCCGAATGCAGCCGACAAATGCGTCCTCCTTTTCCCCGAATTTGAAGGATGGGTCGGGTGTGTCCTTCGTGGCCCACCATATCCCAGAATTCATAGCGCGGCCCAGCCAAACTCCAGTTTCCGGCAATGGCGGCCGCTACTAAGTTTTAAAATTACTCTTATTAATCTTCCTGGGTCGATAGCTAGCCGGGAGCTCGAGGGTCATTAGAGCCGCAGAGAACGGCAAACTCCCGGCACATCATGTTCAGATCACCGCGGACTTTTGCTACTCAGGTTA
Source organism: Rhamphochromis longiceps (assembly GCF_057381845.1). Taxonomy (NCBI): domain Eukaryota; kingdom Metazoa; phylum Chordata; class Actinopteri; order Cichliformes; family Cichlidae; genus Rhamphochromis; species Rhamphochromis longiceps. The sequence goes on along the minus strand of NC_140557.1, from coordinate 41,786,087 downwards.
AATGTAATATATAAGTCACTTAGACAACCTAAAAATGTTATGGTTTGGCTTATTTCAGTGTTTTGTTTGTTCGTGAGTAAATCGGTTTGGCTGAGATTAAAGTTATTAGATAAGATAAAACTTTATTAATCCCCCGGGTGGGTTCCTCCTTGGTTTTCACACAGCTGACTAAACGTCAGACAGAAAACTGATTAAACAGACGTGTGAGATGGTGGAGAGTTTACTCCAGTGTCTGGTTATATTTTAGACAGCAGGGAGCAGACGGCTGAGTTTATTAAACTCCACCGAGACAGCGGTGACGCTAATCTGAAGGCTGGACCGTCCAATTTCACAGCCGCTTACTTCCAGCCTACCCGACCTTCTGAGGACCCGGCCCACGTAGACCGCAAAGGCCGGGTCCTCAGGAGGATGCAGCCCATGAATTTGGACATGACTATAGTGTCTTGTCTTATGTTAATTAGTGTGAAGTCAGAACAAAAAGGGCACTAGTGAATGTCACAGTTGCTAGCCAAAAAGTGACCAATGGCAGATTGCAATGCAAACCCTGTTTTGTGATGCAGAGAAACTATTTTTTGGATCTTATTGTGACGCCTAATTGTTCTGTCATTTTAAAATTGACAATTTATATTTGCATTTCAAGTTGTGAAAATGTAAACAGAAACATGTTTGTGGTTTTCACAGAAAAAAAAACTTCATAAGTAATTTAAATTTGATATTTTTCGTGCACTTTTAGATCAATTGTGTTAACACAGAATGTCAAAATGAAAATGTAACTGTAATTTCAGACAAAGGTAAAATCAAAAGTAGTCACAAATGTGTAATTATACACTAGACCCTAGGGGATTAAGAAATTCAAGCACAAAGCGACTGCACTTCCTGAGACGACTGAAGAAGGTGCACCTCCCCAAACCCATCCTTATCCTTAGCACCTTCTACACAGGCACCATAGAGAGCATCTTAACCAGCTTTATCACAGTCTGGTACGGAAACTGAAACGCGTCCAACCACAGAGCCCTCCAGAGGATTGTGTGGACTGCTGAGCGCATTATTGGCAGCTCTCTACCCAGTCTACAGGGTATTTACACCTGACACTGAATTTGTAAAGCCATTAGCATCATGGCTGACCCGCATCACCTCTCCCACCAACTGTTTACTCCTCTTCCATCCGGAAGATGACTCTGCAGCATCAGGACCAGGTAGTTTTTTCCCACTAAGCAGTCCGGCTCCTGAACACCATGCTGCCCTCCATCACACATATAACACTCTCCTCTCACTTCCAATACTTGATCTATTCCATATTACACTGTTCCACTCTTGTATTTATTTATTCTCATTTTTCTATTTTTTATTCTATTTCTATTCAATTACAGTACTGCTGTACTTATTCTTAGTTTATCTTAGTTCTGTATTGTTGTATTTGAAATTTTTAGTGCTGTCAAAATTAACGCATTAACACAAATTAATCCACTACATTTTTTTAATGCAATTAACGCATCTGGAGTGCAGAATGACTCAAAATCCCTGAAATGTTTCTGTCAGCGCATTTCGGGCAGTTTGTCCAAGTAAAGTTACCCTCGCACATGTGCAAATGGGCAGTTGATCTGGTAGTGACGGGCAGCTGAACCAATCAACTCAATATGGAAGATGATAAACACACATTGGCCCTCTCGATGGGAAATTTCAGTATTAAAAAAAATAACAAGATGGAACAGTCGACCGACATAAAGTATTTTGCACATTGTGCAAGAAGGAATTTTCTTTTCACCGAAGCACTTCCATCTTAAAATATCACATTGAAGCGAAGCCTACGTTAGTCAGGGATGCTGCTAGCACTTTGGCTAACGTGTCACCCAGCTTGCACCAAACCAATCACGGAGCATCGGGGGCTCGGTAAGTCGACCTCGGACATATTAACTGACACAATTGCAACAAACTGCAGACCTGTTAATATCGTTGAGAAGAGAGAGGATAAATGTTCACAGAGTTTTGTTTACATGAAGGTTTAAGATGTTCAATAAACATGTTAAGTGCCTATATTTTCCCTTTTTTCTGTTTGCTCATGCAAACTGAAATGCGATTAATATAGAATAAAAATGAATGATATTTAATTGTGATTAATCAAAATTAATCCACAGTAACCCTGTGATGAATCTGATTAAATATTTTCATTGTTTGACAGCACTAATATATATTATATATGAGTGTAAACTTACTTCTTAGTATATAGGTTTTTTAAAAAGTTGTATTTCACAGGAGAGAAGCTGTGTTAAAAGACTGAAACTATTCATATTCTCTTTGAATTTAAGCATTTAACATTTTTTGTGTTTATTCTGCTTCATTATGTTGCATAAATGTCAGTTACAAGCTTAAATATAAAGTTGAAAAAGTGTAATTGCAGCCAGGCTATTGATCAAGTAATTGCGATTAATTACAGAAAAATTGTGCGATTAATTAGATTGTTTTTTGTTTTTTTTAAATCTATTGACTAGAAATTTTATTTTTATTTCTACACTTTGTAACTTCGACCCAGGAGGATGACATTTCATCCAACTGTACACTTTGAGTGTATAATGTTGGGTTGACAATAAAACTCTGTTTGACTTGAAATTCTTTGGCCAAGGGTCTGGATTCACAACAGTTACGAATCACCAACAACCTGGAACTTTTTTGTAATTCAATGTCTAGGCCTGTTTTTGGAGAGGGAGAGGAGTCTTCATCAGCCAGTGAGGAAGTTCTGGATGAACAAGAAGGACTGGATGGGTCCACAAAAGCCCCAGTAGTCAGTGAGTCAGAAGAAATCCAACTGAAAGCAGGCAGGGACCAGACCTGCAGGCAAACTTCAAGTAAACCTTAATTCTCATCAAAACACCTTCCCACTTCTTCCTTGTCCTGGAATATTTGAAGGAGATTTGATCACCCAAGTAATGCTTTATCCAAGTTATGTGGGATGATCTGATTTCAACAAGTGTTCGGCGATCACACACCAAAGGAACAAACTCATCTTTACTGCAAATACAGAATAAACATACTGCAAACAGGAAACAGTTTAGGTCACTGGTCAAACGTGTGCCCATATGCCTTATTGCTAGAAAGCAACAGCCGGGGTTTGAGTGCGACCTGTGGCCTTTTGCTCTGTCTTCCCTTGCCCTCCTATCCTGTCTACTCTGCAATGATGAATTTTGAATACGGGTTAAAAAAAATAGAAGAAAGAAATGCAGCAAACCATAATCCAAGCAGACCTGACAGATGGCCATGCAGATATCAGTCTCATTTATGCTTCTTGGTCGCACAAGGGCAAAGTGGGCTTGCACTCTTATGAAATTTATCCAACCACAAACAGTTCAACTACCAGATCAACTGAGCAACATGGTTAAATCAACTCTGTGCACGTGTGTGTAGGCCAGGCTATCTCACACATATACACAGTAAAGTGCGACTGACAGGTGTCCCAGAGCTTGACATGGTTACCATCCATTGCCATGGGTCCCAATTTAGAAATAAATACATTTTTAAAAAGGAAACGTTTCTCTTTCTCTCAGCACAGTGGGCAGCGGTTAGCACTCTCACCTAACAGCACAAAAGGGTCGCTGGTTGTAATTTACCAGCTGGCTTCTTCTATTTGTTAGCCACACCATAAACTGGGAACCTGGCAGGGGTGTATTACACAGCCAGAGCAGGTCAGCCACTAATCAGAAGGTCGGTGGTTCGATCCCAGGCTGCCTCCAGGCTGCATGCCAAATATCCTTGGGCAAGATACTAACCCCATGTTTGCCTACTGGTGGCGCCAGTGTCCGGCAGCCTCGCCTCTGTCAGTGCGCCCCAGGGCAGCTGTAGCTACGATGTAGCTGCCATCACCAGTGTGTGTGTGTGAATGGGTGAATGACTGAATGTAGTGTAAAGCGCTTTGGGGTCCTTAGGGACTGAGTAAAGCGCTATACAAATGCAAACCATTTACAGTCCCACTGTGGAGTCAGCCAGTAGTTTTTATCCAATTTCCACAAAACACTAATCATGGATAAAGTTTGCAATACATTTATAAACACTGGATAAGCAACTGAAACATTTTCATGCAGATTGCATTTCTGCTTTGTTGCTTACAACTTTTGTGTTATTACTTTGGAACATAATTTCTTCCAGTAGTAAAAGCAGCACTAACTGAACTGTGGCATCTTTAACAGGAGTTTTTATTCCCCTTGCTGCCTCAGTGTTCTTTCTCAGTAACCTGCTCTCCAACCTTCGTCCAGCTGCTTGTCCTGGAAAAATTAAACTTTGAAGTGATATTGTGTTATCATCCCCTCAGTAACCCATTTAGGGTTGGTTTACTTGTAAGTCAGATGTAATGTAATGTGAATGTGAGTTTACAGAATTACTTACTGTAAGCACACATTTACAGTGAGTAACGTGTTTCTGGTCTTTGACCACTTAGCCAATTTAGAATCGCAGAATAAGCTACCATGCAGGAGGATATGAGGCTGTAAGTTCATGGATTGCAGCTGCCAAAGTTTTTGTTTTTCCATATGAACACACTATGTGTCTGTTCACTGCTGGACAATGATCTTCTCATTCAGTGTAGGTGGGTTTAATGCTCAAATGTGGCTACTAAGACTATACAGAGAAAATAAAGAAGCACAGCTTTGAGAACTGACCTCAGGCCTGTTGAATCCAGGAGTCCAGGACTGAACCCGGACCCCTACCTGCACAGTCCCATTACATAAGAGTATTATCAAAATACCAAACACTAACCACACCCCATTCCTCCACGAGTGCCTCAGAGATCAGTGACTGCTATAGCTAGTAAAAGTACGTGACTCAAAACATTTTAAAGTGATAGTTTCCGATGGATGTTGGCAAACTAACAGATTTGACTATTTAACATCCAGTATTTTGTAGTTAGGCAGTATTTTCCTTGCAATACTTTAAGACTGAAGCAATCGCCTTATTCCTCTGTCACTAATCAAGATGTGGACAAAGTGATTACGTAGCACCACTCAACACACACAGAGCATGAAAGAAACACAAATTGTTAACTCCTGGCCTGCTCGCTCAGCTTACAGGTATGTTTCACAGTGGAAGTTGCTAATCTTTGACTCACTGAGGAGATTGTAAGAAGCAGTTGAGAACTGCTGAGTGGAACTTGAATTACAGTGTTTTGCCAAGCCCTTAATATACAGTTAGTATCGAGCTGCATTGTGCGACTTTGAACTGACTGACCCACCATCAGGTCAGTGGGGTTTAAGAGATTAGCAGTTGTTACAAAATCATGCTTCAGAGGTGCTTCACTAGGTGACTGAAGTCTCACTAGCCAGTTTGCTGTAACGTAGTCTTTAGTTTTATGAAAATGAATAATATGACCCCAACTGCTTGAATCGAATCATATGACACCTATTAACAAGTCCAAACACACACACACACACACACACACACACACACACACACACACACACACACACACACACACACACGCACAAAGAGAAACTGCAGACACATTTACCAGACCACCGCAGGTGCTAACTGATGCCAGAGAGTCTGTATGGTTAATGATGGCTCCAGAATAAAAGCATAGCTGGTTCTTGGATAAGCTGTTTACCACAGCGCTTTCCCCCTTGTACCTCTCCTCTACTACAAAGTCCTTGGACAGAAACGTGCTATCCCGCGTTAGATTTAAATGCAGGTTGCTTCCGAAAGCGGGCAGTAAGACGATGATGTTTTCTGGTTCCGAGCGTCCTTCTCTCGCGGCGTCCAGGGAGCGCTGACCGCGGCGCAGGGTGCGGGTAGTGTGGTCGGATAGGTGCGCCTCCTGGCCATACAGCAGCCTGGGAATTACTTCATCTGTCTCCAGCTCAGACTGGGCTGTGGATAGAGACAGCCTCCATCAAACAGCGACCACATTGGACAAAAATAGTCTATCCTAGTCTGCGTGAGGAGACAGTCTGCTCCGGTGCTCCCTGACTCTTAGCACACACGTTCAACATCCGAGCTCAGTTTGTGGATCTCAAAAATCTAAAGCCTTCGACTATTCGTAACAGAATACAAGTAACTGGTGAGAAACATTTGGATTTTTAACTGCAGAAAGACATTTCTTCAGCTGCCCTGTGTCAGCCGTCGTACAAGGCAATGAGTTCATGCGTAAGAGCTGTTATACTTACCAGTGAATGCGATGCAGAGGAGAAAGAGCAGAGGGACAACATGGCTGTTAACCATGATAAAAACAAAGCAGCGCAGAAAGAAAAACTAAAAGTGCTTTATTTTGAGGAAACCGAAGCGCTTAGCGAAGCATAGGTCGGAAACTCTACTTTTCCAAAGTAGGAGAAGCTTCAGTAACTCAGGCTGGAATTACTTTGCAGCGCAGGACACGCCCACACAGCTGGAGTCCGCCTCTACTCGCGTGAGATTGGGTCCGTTAAACCTTAAGGCGACCGAGGCCGAGAAATCTCTCTATTCTCATTGGCCGGCAAAGCTGTTGGAAAGTGTCGTGGGTTGAAACCCTACACGTGGTTTCAAGTGGGGAGAATTGCTGATAATTGTCAAAGGTTTTTTTTGTACTCTGCTTTTCATTTTTAAGAGAAAACTTTACATAGACGGGAGGGGATGAACAAACGAAAGAAGATGTGATTGTTGGACAGTAAAAATACAAATAAAAAAGGAGATCATTTTTAAGACTACATAAACCAGAGTTTTTAGGAGTAACTGCATAAATTGTACTTAAATAGTTTTTTATATTCTAATTGTGCTCTCAAGAAACTTTTTATTTCAAGCCTCATCTGACAGTCACACATGACACAAATTCCATAATATACTTTGAATTGCAGTCTGGAGGAGCCAAGGATTGAGGCACCACTCTCTGGATTAGATGACCTGCTCTATCTCCTAAGTCACAGCTGCCCCATAAGGAGGCAACCTATATAATCAACACACAAAATTAAATGATTCAACAGATGCACTCCAGCTCTAAACCTTTGTAGAAGTTACCCATCAAGAATTGAACACTAAACAGTCTTTAGCCTGCTGGCCTCCTAACACAGCATCTGTGCGATGTCCTATATGTGTGAGAACAGTGCAGGTAGTTGCCCGCTTCATTTGTTGCATTTGCTGTATATAAAATATGCCCTTGAGTCTGAAAAATTAAGTTCATATGTAAATTCCTTTAACCTGCATTCTTTTGAATGATTAGTTGTTACTAACTATGATTACTGAAAGAAGTCCAGCTATATAGAAATCAGTGGAGAAATAGAACTTAGCTCCCTTGATTCATTCATTCATACAGTTGGGGTGACCGTGGCTCAGGGGGTTGGGAAGCGTATCTGTAACCGGAAGGTTGCCGGTTCGATCCCTGGGCTCTCTGTCCTGGTCGTTGTGTCCTTGGGCAAGACGCTTCACCTACCGCCTACTGGTGTTGGTCAGAGGGGCCGATGGCGCGATATGACAGCCTCGCTTCTGTCAGTCTGCCCCAGGGCAGCTGTGGCTACAACTGTAGCTGCCTCCACCAGTGTGTGAATGTGAGAGTGAATGATTAGTGGTATTGTAAAGCGCTTTGGGTGCCTTGAAAAGCGCTATATAAATCCAATCCATTATTATTATTCCCTTATTAATCAGTGATGAGTATAACATCTCAGTTTTTAGTTTTAAGGCTTTTAAACACAGCATGGTATTCATTATGTAAATAATGGTCCAGTCCACATTAGATTCCAGATGCACAATAAGTACTTTAATCATTTAGACCTCTTTTCAAAATACATTGAGACAGAAATGGCTTTACATTAATATTGGTCACAGGTTTTGAATATGTGAAATTCTGAAACATTTATTTGATACAAAGTAAATGGATCCCTGACCCTGCATACTATCATCTATGGCTACACTCAGTGGCCGAGATGGCCTGTAGGTGGGAGTGGACCCAAGAGCAGACTCAACGGACAGTTAGGTTGTGATTTAAACAAAGCCTTATTCAAATTAGTGACGTGAACTGTAGGTGTGGTGGTGAGAGTCCCTATCAAGGAAGCAACTGGAACAGAGGGAGCGAATAGTTCATTTTAGTGAACGGGTGAGGATGACTGAAGGCAAGTAAGAGTTGGGATGATGAAGCCTTACTTGTAGGTGGATGAGAGTTTGCTCTAGGGTAGAGTATGACCGAGTGAGCGTCTGGCTGACGATGTACGCGAGCTTGCAGTTACAACCTTTTGTTTCCAGAGGTCCAGCGATGGTGCAGCAAGCAGGAGGGCAGGCAGGTGGGAGCAGCTGAGTTTCCAAAGAATGATTTTGCAAGCTTACTTGGAAGGTTTAGCATGAGGAATGTGTCTAATCTTTCCAGCCAATTGCTTTGCCAAAAGGCAGATCCCACGAAGCCCTTTTTAACAGCTCGTTTGAAAGTACTGACATCTGTTGGTTATTCAACGTACAGCAGCCCTGCTGTGGCATTAAATGTGTGCTTCATACCAGTAGTAGGTATGTAAATGTAATGATGTACGAATTATAGAATACCCATATGAGGCTACACACCCATATGAGGCTGGTCACCATGACTAGTGACCAGCATCCAGAGGACTGAGTTACCGGTAAGTTGAGACTGAAAGGATCTAGAGGCATAAAGACACAGGAGTGGGTACAAGGCAACACTTGTTTAACAACAAGCACCATGAAGGTCTAGTTACAACCGTGATGACAAACGCTGATTGTTGCTGACGGACGACGGGTAGCGATGCAGGTGTGGAACCAGGGGTCTGCTCCAATGGGTGGACACAAGAAAAGCAGAGCCAAAACAGAAAAACGCTGGACACTCACTCGGGTCATGACAACTAGCCTGTATAGACAATTGCAATCTCTAGTACCTTGCCACATTCCAGAATACTAATACGGGAAAAATCTTTTTAGCTCAGACTTACAATGCTGCTTTAGATCAAGTTGTTTTGTGGAAGAATATACAAATAAACTTAAAAAAGACTGTTGCAGAAATAGTGGTGGCAGACCTGCAAATAAGCACACGGAGCAGTTGGATGAATTGTTGACAGGAATAATGGAGAACCAACAACCTTTGGAGAACATATCAGATCTAGAGAGTTCAGACGAGGGATCACGCACACCTGAACTGAGTATATTAATGCACCGATTTAGCCTTTCTCTCATTTCACACCATTGTTGGTCATCAACAACTGTCTCATTTAATTTGTTCATTTGATCATATGAACTGTTCTTGTGTGTAGGTGGAAGTCAAATGGACAGAACCACAGTGTTGCAAGGCAGTTTACCCTTTATGAAGGACCGCAGTAATACCAGCAGTGAATAAAGAAATGTTCATTACATCATATTGTTTTCCTTGTTAATATACCAGACAAATACACTTCAGCGTGTGAAAATGAGTATTTCAGCATAACAATGAAAAGCTAAATGTCTAACGCTGCTACTTAAAGTGGCACAATGCAAACGCACCTCTATAAGAAATTGTTTCTGTGGTTTGTTAGAACTGAAGGTTGATCAGTCCTGCCTGAGCTGTGTTCATTGTTTTTGTTTGTTTGTTTTGTTTACCTTGTTTTACATTTTATTCTTTTAATCATTTCTTGTAATGCTGTTAACTTTTCAGTACTTATCTTTGCCAATAAAAAGTTAAATTGAACATTTTCAAAACAAGCTTTTGTTTAACATGTCCACCTAATAAATTATATGTATCTAGTTCTTTCATGGACAAGTTGTGACTGACAAAATCTCTACATTTTGTTTCACCTTATAATATTTTTAAGCAAATTATATTTGACCTTAAAGTATTAAAGTTGCTTTCCAGGGCTTGTATAAGATGATAGTTTTCATCACATCATTCTGTATCATGTGGTTGCCACAGTAGCTTGACTTACGACTGTTACTGCTGTGTGAACAGGATGTCGGTGTAATAATGTATCAAAATAGAATTCCAGTGATGACTGTTAACTCTCTCCAGGCAGGCGTTGCCGATTTGCAACAGTTAAAAACTAACAACCTGATTACCCCACATACATATTTTATGAGTTTTTTAACTCAGAAGCACCACTGCAGGACTTGGTTGTGCATTAGCAACAAAAAGTTTAATTTGAGCCTGAGAGGGTTAAACACTTGGTCTCCATGTGTTTTTGTTTCCAGATATATACCATGCACCCAGCTCTTCTAATAAGCAAATCTTCCACTTCCAGGTCTTACTGGCTTCTGATACAATTTATCATCAGTAGCATACAAGACATTTCTTCAAAAATTTAGTTGAGTGTCTCAATGCAATAACTCAACTAGAAAATGTCTGTATATAATTTATCCAAATTATTATTTTGATAATTATGTGTGCCAATGTAATACAATTACTAATAATTTTTTTGTTTCAAGCCCAAACCTTTTGATCTCCATGCATAACACACGCATCAAAATGTAACCAGTGTTGTCCTCTTTCAGCCAGTGTCATAGGATTTATGGTTCCCTCATGAATTCCACCAAAACACAGACTCCTGCAATCACCTTGATCATAGAGAATAATTATAAAACAGCTGCCAAATTTTGTAAACTCCACACGTCCATCTAATCCACAAACATGAAAACAGAGAATTTTGTTTGTGGAGCAATCTCTGCAATAACTTAGAGTTTGCTCTAAGTTATTGCAGGGACATCCCTGCCTCTCCCTGATGAGTGCATATGTAGATGATACCCAGCTTTATCTATCCATGAAGCCAGGAATGGGATGATAATGTGGCATTTGCCTGGTGGGTCAACGCACTAGTGGGCCAATGAGTCAACAACATTTTTTGTTGTTGTTGTTGTTTTTTCATACACATACATAGGTAGAGGACATGCCCCTTAGAGACCTGGCAGCGATGGCGGGGCTATGACAGAAAGAGGAGGGAACCCATAGGGTTAGGTGACACATGCCCTATGGGCTCAGAAGTGGATTAAGCAGGCAGGATGAAAAACTCTAGGAACGCAGGACGGATACGATTTTCTGGAGACATCAGAGACTGGGGCTGCTTGCTGGAACACCCAGCTGGCGCTTGAGGCTATGGCTGCTCGGTAGGGCATGCAACCAACGTTACAGGTGACAACGACTGTGGCTTTTCTGGCATGGGATCCACCGAGGCTCCAGATTTAACTGGGAATCCCAGCTGGGGAATAGACTCTGCACATGCCAAAGTCCCTGATGGGGTAAGCTCAGAAACAGAATATGCAGTCTTGGGGCAAGGTATCAGAGTGAGCCAGCCGGGGAAGACGAAACACAATTCTTTCCACATTGAACAACAGGGAAATGAAACAATCAGAGGCCAATTCAGACACAGAAAAGTCTAAATACTTTCTTACCGGTCGACACAGGAACACCAGGTAGTGTTCTATTTGTGACAACAGTAGCACAAACATCTGTACCTTTATTATTCGGCCAGCTCAAATACATCTTTCTCAGTTCTCAAGTGAACTGACTCATGAACAGAGAAGACACCAACTAACCCATTAACACTGACTGGCTTGGAAACTAAAAACTCAGAAGCAAGCACAATATTGTTGGTTTCAAAAATAGAAATCATAGTCATTACCTCAACTGGGATAGCACCACACAGAACAGTTTTGTTACTGAACTAGAATTAAAAGCCCATCTTTATTCTGTCAGGCTCAGAGTGACCATGGAGGCACACGTCTTTTTCATTCACCCTTCTATTGGGTCACGGAGGCCTGACATTGGCTGATGCAATTGGAGGCGGGCACAGGCTGGAAAGCAGTTGAGAGTGGTGACTAACACCTGCTGTCATAATCTGATGTGTTTGGGTTTTCCTGGAGTAGTTTTCCCATTTCTCTCACTTCAGCTCCAACTTCAGACTCCAGGTCCACCTCACCTGCAGTTCACTGGCAGCAATCAGCACGGCAGTATTGAAAACCAGCTCAGAGCTTCACTCCCTGCCAGATCGTTAGTGTTACATTTACGCTCCAACCATTCACTCAGCTCAGCCAAGAACCTGATTCCCTCTTATGCTGATCCCCTCACACTTGCTGCCTGCCTGTAGCGCACCTGCTCTTTGCTTACCTCTGAGCCGCTCAGAAATCTTGCGTACCTGCCTTCCTGCACACCTTAGTTCACCTCCGCTCTAGAAAGGAAAGATCAGAAATCAGACAAATTGCTTCCCTCATGCACCTCGAGAATCACCCACCCCATCCTGTCCACGTCGCTCTAACAACAAGTGAGAAAACCTCGCCTTATTTCCTTGAACAACATCACTCCTCACATCAAAAACTCTGTAATTAACTCACCTCTCCCTTGCAGTGCTCCCCCGTCCAGTGAGACTAGATCTCTACTTTGCTTTAGAAATTCCTGTGTTAAATAAAAGACTTAATTCAAATTTTACAGTGTTTTGAGTGTGCTTTTGGGTCCAATCTTGTACGCCGGGGGCAAGAACATTGCTTCTGTTGGGAAGATGGAGCCAATGAAACTGGTGCAGCAGAAACAGAGAAAGCAGGCTCCTCTTCTTCAACCTATAATTTCGCCAGAAAGGAGGCAGGAGGACACTTGCTGCTACAGTGAGATAGACTTGTGTCCTCTACCTAGTTCCTCACTGTACTCTAGCAAACCTGAGTCTGCTGGGTCCTTTGGTATCCTTCTGTCAAGACTGTGCAGGCAGGTGTTGGACCCAAATGCAGGACTCAAATTAAGGGGGGGTAAGCTAAAACAGTTTTATTTAACTTGAACTGAGTAAAAAATAATCAACGCAGGTCAAAACACAAAAAGAAAAACAAAGAGGAGGAGGACATGAAGAAGAACAGAAAAAAAACAGGATTTAAATACACAACAGAAAATGACTACAAAGTAGAGACACCTGCGGAAACACAATTGAACTAAATCTATCTAATGCGACAAAGGGAAGAGAAACTGAACGCAATGCACAGGAGACGAGGTCGCTATTGTAGTGACTGTTGAGAAAACATGACGGGGAAAAAAGGATGCTAGAAATCAGCAGTGGTCCGTGTGAATGCAGCAGCTCAGTAGTCAAGTTGTTGTTTTGTTTGTATTCCCTTTAATGCAGTAAAGTAGTGTTATTATTTTTATTGTTATGAGATTCATATGAAATATTATCTCATTAAACGTTCACATCAGCATCTCTGCAAACAACACATGCTGTTTGTGTGCAAGGAGCTGCTGTTCTGATCGTTATTTCACAAAGAGAGAAATCAGGAAGGTATTTCTGCCTGTCAGACCGAAAGTTAGATCAGAGACTAATGGAACTATGTGTTTGCAGAGACAACAACTTATAGTTGTGATCAAAAGTTTAAATACACTCATCATGAGCATGAATGTCAGAGTGGTGAAAAAAGGACCAAGTGAAGGCACTGACTTTACTCTGAGTGAGCTTTATTTACAGTGGATGAGACACAAACAGAAGCAGAATGTCCCAAAACTAAGTTACAGAAAGTAATACAGCCAAAAACCTGAGCGGAGACATATAACATGGATAAAACACAGACGAACAAGCAACAAACAGCAGAAGACGCAGAGCTTAAATACACCAGGGAGTAACAAGGGAATGGAAAACAGGAGGTAAGCACAGCTGGGGCTGATTTGACATGACGAGACAAAGGAAATAAAGCAGAATATATTTGACACAGGATACAGACTGTCAAAGTAAAACAGGAAGCAAAACACAGAGACACAGACTGTCAAAGGGATGCATCTGACAGGGAACACGGTGTAAACAGTGACAAGAGCGACGAACTGCGACGTGGAAACACGACTGACTGGAGAGACACATGAACGTAGACAAGAAAACATAACTGACTAGTCGTGACACATGCAGGCACAGCGCAAAACCTAACCTAGTCTTTTTTTTTTGCCTGTCCCGTTTGCCATCAGAATTATTGTCTAAAGGCGAAGAAAGATGCCCAACGGATTTACTTTACCAAAGGGACCATCCCAGCCTTGCCGTAATGGTCCATTTGATTCACCTTTTATTGTTTATTTTATTTTTTATTTTCACTTGCTAAATACGGGACAGATTTGACTGAGGAAAAGAAAGGGGAGAAAGAAAAACAACGGAGAAGAGGAACGGGGATAAAGGGCAAAAAAACCCAAAAACCAACAAAATAAGCAGACAAAAGATACATCTATCAATCACCTGGATCACCTGTTGAGAAAGAAACGACGAAAAAGAGAGCAATAGAATAAACAACATCACGATAACCTAACCTAGTGTAATAAATGGAAACAGAGAATATAAATACTCAAAAACCATAAACACTGAGTCAGAAGACTCAGGACCATGACATCCACGTTCGTTTGAGGGTTTTAATGATTTCTTTGAATCATTTTCCATGTTGGAATGATTGTACAGCATACATCTTCAAAAGAAAAAAACAAGAATTGGGTACACAAATTAAAATTTATTTGAGATTTTCTCTAAATTATACATGCAGGTTGAATATATATCTACCTCCTCACTAATGTTTGGTTAAATGCCCCTTAGTAAGTGGCACCTCATCCACACACCACCTTCTTTCATGGCTGGATGTTTGAACATTCTTGTAGTAAATTTGTTGAGTTCTTGGCACTTACACAACTTTTAAGCTGGTTTTGAGGCAACTGCTCAGTCTTTTTTCACTGGGATAAATACAGTATCTGCTCTGGGGCAGATATTTGTACCAGAGCAAACACAACACACACATTTATTTAACCTTAGCTGTAAACTCATACCATCTTTTCCAACTAGTTTACCATAAATGCAAAACAGATTTTGTTGAGACAATTGAATGACAAGACAACTGTGGTTAATAGACACAACTGAGTAGTCTGATGGAAAACTGGAAGAGTCAGTCTGCTTGGGAGCAGGTTGCTGAGGGCCAATAAGCAGTCTTGATGTGGAGCTACATGTTTGTTACTATAGTTATAGGCCTGCACAGGACTGGTGATGGGAGAACATGAAGCACATATGTGGGAAACGCTAGATCAGGAGCTGTGCTGCTGTCACGTTACTACCTGTTAGATATTGCTGTCCAGGAAAGGACACTAGTTGACATTGCTACTTATGGGCCCAATCCTGTGAGTAGCCTGAGTTCCAGAGGGGCATTAAATACTGGTTACGGCTGTGCCGGCTTTAGAGCAGCCAGACTCCCTTTGAACCAGAGTTTTTGTCCTTGTCCAAGAGTCGCTGGTGGAGCACACCTGAAGGTGTTAGTCAGCTGTGGGTTTGGTTGTTACAGAGAGAAGAGATTAGGCTTCAAAACAGCTGCTGGACTAAAGATTTTGAGCACTGGAGTGTGCAGTACTTGTTTGCTGGACTGATGTTGCTTTTGTTTTTTTCAACCTCAATCAGGATTTTTATTTGTCTTTATGCATGAAAAGAATAATAAAAATCCTGATTGAGGTTGTCCTAATTCATGCATGAAAGGGTTGAATAACAATCATTACAATCAAACACGTCGCACATCACATGCTTTTGCTTTTAACTGTACACAGCAAAATCTCCAGTGTTAAATTAACACTGGAGATTTTGCTGTGTAGACTCTGGTTGTGCTGCTGTCCTAGTAACCTTAGACCTGACAGCAGCCTCCGACACTGTCGATCACAACATACTGTTATCCCGCCTAGAACACTGTGTCGGTTTGAAAGGTACTGTTTTAAAGTTTTTCCAGTCCTACCTGGATAACAGGAGTTTTTCTGTTCACCTCGGTGAACTGTCATCTCCCAGAGCTCCTTTAACTTGTGGTGTACCTCAGGGGTCCATTCTAGGCCCCCTGCTGTTTACTCTGTATTTGCTCCCTCTGGGCGATGTGCTGCGCAAACATAATGTGTCCTTCCACACCTTTGCTGATGACATTCAGCAAAGGTGTGGAGTCCTACCTGTGCAGGAACGATCTAGAAAGAGTGGGCCATGCTTTTATTACATCACGGCTGGACTACTGTAACTCCCTTTATGCTGGTTTAGATCGTTCCTGTCTGCATCGCCTCCAACTGGTGCAGCACCCTGCTGCTCGCATGCTGACCGGTTCCAAAAAGAGAGACCACATCACTCCGGTCCTCTGCTCTCTCCACTGGCTCCCAGTTGCTTTTAGGATTGATTTTAAAATTTTACTGCTGGTTTTTAAGGTTCTTAACGGTACTGCACCTCCTTACCTGGCAGAGCTTCTTAGCATTTACCGCCCCAGGAGATCTTTGAGGTCAGCAGACCTGATGCTTTTAGATGTTCCCAGGTACAGATACTTGTACATAAACCACTACATTGGACAATGTGTGTCAGCCCATACCTGCCTCCCACTGGTTGTTTAATGTTACTATAGATGTCAAGTCAAGTCAAGTTTATTTATAAAGCACATTTAAAAACAACCGAGGCTGACCAAAGTGCTGTACAATAAAATACAAATATAAAATACAATAAAACGCAAGTACATAAAACACCTCACTGATAAAACAATAAGTTAAAACAATAAGTTAAACCTTGCTAAAAAGCCAATGAGAAGAGGTGAGTTTTAAGAGCAGTTTTAAAAGTTCCTAGGCTTGTGGAGAATCTGATGTGAGGAGGTAAACTGTTCCACAGTCTGGGTGCAGCCACAGCAAAAGCCCTCTCTCCCCTATCAACACTGACACAAATACAAGAAAACAGCTTTTGAATAGCTGTAACTGTGGTGACCACTATGCATGAAAGAGATACGAAATGGTGTCTCGTCAAAGCCAACCTCAGGCATGCGTTTGTCCACAGCTTATCACAGCAATCAAACCCATGTGTTTTTGTTTGTAGGGAAGTTGAACTGAATTTTTTACTACTCCTCACTTCAGTCTTTCATAAGCAAATGTACTGTATTAGTGTAAACTTCACTTTGTTTCCAATTCATCATTAAGAAAAGGCTCTCTGTTTGAGTGTGTCAATCTGTCAAACCCTTAAAAGGGAAATGTGTGAGAGTGTGTTTGTGAGAGGAAGGGGGAATTGAAAGATTTAAGCACAGAAGTTTTGAGCGCCACTGGCAAAATAATTTTGTGATTAAATTTGAAGCCCAAAATTTTTGCTTTCCTTTGGGCTGAAACTCCTGATAGACAATTCAGCAATAAATACAACAGACGAGTGAAAGTCTGTTCATGGAGAAGAAAAGTCAAAATGCACGTATGATTACACAAAACTTCAGTTTTAATGAGGGTAAGAATGGATTTGGTGTTATCTGTTATATTTTCACTCTATTAGACTATCATTGTGTGTTTCAGTATACTTTTTTTGACCCACTACATCACAGAACTACACACATCAACTTTTGGGACAAATTTTTTAAACACAAAAAGTAACTGCCTCTCCACTCGTTCAAACTCATTCATGTATCTTCCTGATGGGAAGCACAGACATCAAAGGCAAATTATGTGTTGAACTTTATTGAACTAAAAACATTTGGTAACACTTTATTTAAACTCTATAAGACTGACAGCACATTTTCTATCAGTAATACTGAAACAATAACGATGGCATCTGTCACGATCATATAAGTGTTACTTACTTACTTGTGGCTTTTTCATTCAAAGTTAACACCTGAGAGATCTTTAACATTTTCTACTAAGGTGCATGAACTTTCCCTCTCTCCATACTCCACCAAGAGATGAGGCTACAGTTTTGCTGAGTCATTTATGTGGCTGTTTTGCATTAACTTCCAGGGACCTTAGCTAGAGGTGGATACTCTAGGCAACATGTGATTGGCTGTCCAGTAGGAGGTGGGGCCTTTCTAAAGTTAAACATCTGGAAGAGCTTACTGCTCAGTCTTTTGGTTAGTCAGTAAGCTTCAGTTGAATCCAGCTGCCAAAGAGAAGATGTCCTTTATAGCAGTAGATCCAACTTCTGACTTCTCCTTCCACAACCTTCCTTATGGAATATTCTCTACACCTGACAGTGTAAGTGTAGTTTGCTTTTTACTACTATTCTAATGAAGGAATATTGCGTAACCTTTCAGTAACAGAGATGACAGCAGAGCCTCTTTTTCTCCAAGTAAAAACCTGACCCATGGGAATGTTCTGCTCACAAACACTAGTTTAGTCACACAGACAAAGAGAGTTGATTAAAATTGAATGAAAAACCTCAACCCTTCCCCCCATACATACATACATACATTCAGTGTCTATGTTTTCTTGCCTGGTATGGGTCCACTTGTCCCTTTACAAGTGGGGTTGGATGACAATGCTTCCATCTACAGGACACAATGAGAATTAAATTAATGTGAAGAGAGAACAGTGGTATTAGTAGGGAACTATTATTTGCATTAAAGGGAGCCTTTTGCCCTGATGTACATAACACTGGTGGTGGAACTGTGGTGTATGTGAAAGCATAGTAGATAATCTTTAGTCACGTGTATTTCTGTGGATGCATGTACTTCCCAAGCCCAGACATCGCATTGGTGTTGCGATTGGGGACCAGATCCTAGACCTCAGTGCAGTGAAGTCTCTGTTTAGAGGACCTGTGCTTTCCAAACATCAAGATGTCTTTGACCAGGTGAGTCTAAACATTAACCAATAACACAGGTTACCTGTTTAATCTGACATTAACTAAACAAAATTTCAGTAAATGAAATACAGTGACTTGCAAAAGTATTCGGCCCCCTTGAACTTTCCCACATTTTGTCACATTACAGCCACAAACATGAATTAATGTTATTGGAATTCCAGGTGAAAGACCAACACAAAGTGGTGCACACGTGAGAAGTGGAACAAAATCATACATGATTCCAAACATTTGTTACAAATAAATAACTACAAAGTGGGGTGTGCAAAGTATTGACTCAGGGCTGAATAATTACGCACACCCCACTTTGCAGTTATTTATGTGTAAAAAATGTTTGGAATCATGCATGAATTTCGTTCCACTTCTCACGTGTGCACCACTTTGTGTTGGTCTTTCACGTGCAATTCCAATAACATTGATTCATGTTTGTGGCTGTAATGTGACAAAATGTGGGAAAGTTCAAGGGGGCCGAATACTTTTGCAAGCCACTGTATTACTGCCATACTATGTCTCTTCATCATACAGTAGAATATCAATACAATCCAGCAAGTTAATTTTTTGTGTCAGTTAAAGATCAGATCGTTAATAGACAATCTTATGCCTTAAAAAAGGAAATAAAAATGAAAATAAAGATTCCAGGAATACCGCAGCTTCAGATTTTACAGATTTGGCATTCTCAGTAACATGACAGACTGCAGGTCTCGTCCTAAACATCATTTAGAAAGACAAATATGCATTCTTAAAACATAATAACCTTTCAAATGATGATGGTGTTTTTTTAAATGCTGCCGTTGGTGGCAGTTCTTAAACAAGTTAAATCATCATATTTTGTATTTACAAAGGTTGTCTTTCTATAATATTAAAACGTATTAAAATATTAAAATCTATTTGATCTGAAACATGTAAGTGGGACAAATATGACAAACAGAAAGGGGAGCAAATATTTTCTCAAAGCAATGTAAATATTTTCCTTTGTATAGAGATGAGTCAGGAAGAATCACATTCTGAACTCTGTGGATCATATATTTTAGATATCCTACATTACAGGACAGTAGAAATGTTTGAAAGTATATTCACTAATTAAGCAGCTTTCATTAGAACAAAAGGGTTGTCATTACTAGTTCTACTTTTTGATATGTTCACAGTACAACAGACAAAGCTGGAAGTGATCAAGTGGTTCCTGTGTACATTTAGTCACACAGAACCCCTACACTTGGATTGTGGTCTCGCCCACTAATGTATTGTGCATCAGCCAAAGTTTTATTTGTTTCATGTTCCATTGAAGAAATGTACCAAAAAGGCTACTTGGTGGATCATATACTAACCTTTATCTGTGTCCCTATAAGCCTACACTGAATGCATTCATGGCTCTTGGTTATGAGGCCTGGAGGGAAGCCAGAAGGACAGTGCAAATGCTGCTGTCAGCCAATGAGAGCACACTGAGAGATGATATGAGCCTTCGGAGCAGGTCAGTCTGTTTACAGGAGTGTACAGTACAAAGCATAGTCTACACTGCATCTTCATCCTCAGGCTACTGTGTTGTTTTTCTCTTAGAAAATACATATATTTTTGTGCTTTCTATTACAGCTCTGTAATGAAGTAGTAATAATAGGGTAACAAGGCAGAAACATGAACGTAATAATGTGCTGATTTCTAAGTTATTACCACTTAATTACCAAAGTAATAACCACTTAATATCCAAGTAATACAATGGTAGCAACAGTGGTTACAGTTGAGTAATATTGCACATAAATCTATGTATAAAGCAATAAATAACCTGCTTCCAACTACAAAATCCAAAACTGCCTGCTTCTATTTAATAACATATTAATACCCATGTTAATAAGCTTTTAAAACAAGCTTAAAGAATAGTGATGACCAGGAAACAACTGGCAGTTTTGGTGTAATAAGCAGCAATTTAATACCATGGCAATGATAACTGAATAAAACACGAATCAGAAAGAATCAGGAAGTCTGGAATAAACTGGAAACACATGCTAAATGCTAATAGTTAGGTTAAAAGAATTATACATGTGAATATATTAGATTTGCTCTTTCACAGCATCTGGATGACAATACATAATATGGTAAAAGTATTTCAGGCAGGAAAGAAGGGGGAACACATGTTTAAAATGTCCAGTAAACAAAAATAAGATACCATCCATGTTTTCCCAGTTGTCCAATTCAGTGTTGTGAGGTGTGCAATCAGGACACAGATTATTTTGGGTTATTAACATTAAGATGAAATTATGTTAATTAGGGCAATAGTCAGTGTGCATCCCTTTAAATTGCCACTTCAACACTAGACACTGTTGCAAAGAGCCAGCTGCCAGTAGGTGGCAGACTGCTGCTTATCGGGAGTCTGCATTTTCTATTATAGCCCAGGATGAAGGAAAAGAATTGAGGCACCAACAGTTAACTTTAGCTGCCATTTTCCTCTGTGGCTTGCCTCACAGAACCATGCTTACATAAACCAATGGGTTTCAACAGCAGCAAACCCCACATTCTAGCTACTGCTCAGGACTGCAAGGTAGCTAAAACCTTTTTTATTTCATACATTATATTTAGGACTGTCTCTTGTAGATATTAACTTATACATCATACTATTAACTATTACTAACTATTAATACCCCTGACAGAGTAGTTAAAGGTAGGTAAGTAGCTAAAGTTAGTATGATCAAGTAAACTACCATGTTATAAAAACTTGAGTTCCTGATGAAGGCTCTTAGGGTCCTGTTGATATTGTACAGTTCGACGTATTCTAGGATCCAGGTGTGGGGCATCGAGTCATTGGCCTTCTTCTAATCAATCGAGGCAGTGCACAGGTTGGTCAGCCTGCTCTTGCAGTCTTGGACGACTGCTCTGTCTACCAGGAGCTGTTGTTTTGTGCCTCTAGTATTCTTGCCCATTCCTTTCTGTGCCCCACTCATGCATCCATCTATCTATCTATCTATCTATCTATCTATCTATCTATCTATCTATCTATCTATCTATCTATCTATCTATCTATCTATCTATCTATCTATCTATCTATCTATCTATCTATCTATCTATCTATCTATCTATCTATCTATCTATCTATCTATCTATCTATCTATCTATTATAATGTGGCTAATGGTATTTAGAATATTCGCCCAAAATTTAAGCACTCCAGTTGTAACAGTTTAGGTGAGGAAGTTGGAGATGTGGTGTACTCAGACTCCACCACCAGTGAAGTTTGTAGTGGTTATTTTCTAATGATAGAGCGAGCTACCATAGAAACTATGCCTGTTGTCAACTAGACTGAAAAATAACTTTGCTGTCTGCATGTGCCTAAATATCTTTAGGTGTCTGCAGCACCAGGAAAACTTGCCATATTCAGTGTGGCTCTAAATTTAGTGTATCCTAGGTTTAATTACTTGCTGTTTTTTATGGCTCATTAACAGCCATTTGAACAAAGCACTTTCGTTTTTTTTACGACAGATTGTTAGAAGTTTTCTGTTGTGGTCTGTTTGTTAACAGAATTAAATGCTGAGGCAAAGCAAGTAAGTGTGTCCTAATTATTGAAGAGATGGCACTGTAAAACAAAATCTCATTGTTCTCTAATTTTTGAAAAAGTTATATAAAATGATAAAATGGTCTCTTTCAATATTCATATTGATCAGTATGTGCATTATAACATCTGTAGTTAACAATATATTATAATTACAATAACAAGGATAATTTTTAAAGGGTAAATCCATTAACTTTATGCTAGAATACACGTAAAAACCTATTACACAGTCCGTATAAAAATAAACAGTAGATTGCTGTATTTTTAAACCACTGTACCCGTTTAATAAAAATATTGTGACTTTTGTTTAATGGGCGGTACAGAATATTATTGCATTAATTATGGATAAAAAGTACA
Source organism: Rhamphochromis longiceps (assembly GCF_057381845.1). NCBI lineage: Eukaryota > Metazoa > Chordata > Actinopteri > Cichliformes > Cichlidae > Rhamphochromis > Rhamphochromis longiceps. The sequence goes on along the minus strand of NC_140557.1, from coordinate 41,763,754 downwards.
AAAATGTTCACATTAAATTACATAATAAAGCCCAACTAATAAGAGTACTTTTCTGCTGTTAGAGGCCTGATAATTGTATTAGATCAGTGTTTTACCATATTAATAGGTAATGTCATTGTTTTTAATACTACTACTGCATTTATTTTTAATATACAAAGTCTGTGATTCTAGTAAATTTAAAGCTAAAACAGCTGCAGTCTAATTTAGTATCCCACACGTCACACACATTTATTGTATTTAAATTACAGAAAATTTCCACAGTTTTACGTGATGATAGATTTTGTTATTTTCAGATATTTTTCTGGTGCAAAGCTGCCAGAATATTAAGGGGGGGGTTTTCTGGATTTTTTTGCACTCTACAAGTGTGTCTGTGTTTGTAAATGCAGTTTTGTATTGTTTAATCCCCTTTGAGCCACATATAACAAAACAAAGCAAAACGTATCTTTGCATTATTTAGTCTTCAGGAGATTTTATGTCCATAAGTGTGTGTATCCTCTTTTGAGAAAGCTTATTTTGCTAATATCCACCTCTTTCCTTTGTCTGTGCAGAGCATTTATCCATCAAAGCGCAGTCATCATGCACCTTCCTGCAAACATTGGTAAGCCTCACCTAAACTTCTCTTATCAGAGATTTTGTTGTATGAAAATGGACTTGCTTTTGTATACAGTCACAATTAAAAGTTAAAGACGACTTGAAAAATGGCAAAAAACAAACATATTTTGCATGATTATTGAAGAGATGGCATTGCAAAACAAGTTTCCAAGTAGAGCTTCAACATGCAACAAGCAGAATTGGGAGTGAGACAAAATATTTTTTGGAGCAATTTATTGAAAACAACACTTAAATTGAAACAGGCTGTTTCACAGCTGATCAAAAGTTTAGAACCACAGGCCAAACCTGTGCAAAAATGTGGCTTCATTGTCATTTTCTGTCAGGTAATCACGCTATCATGATGTTCTGATAGCAAAGGCAAAAAACGGTTGTTAAACTGCATACGTAGGGTCTCTGGCAGCGCGCCGTAGCTGCTGAGTCTGGACGCAGTGAGAGAGTCATTAGTCTCTCTTGACTGCAGCACTTTTCTAGTCTTTAAATCTTACTGACTGCCCAAAGAACTTCAGAGTACACTTATACACACTTGTATATACCATTCATTCATGAATACATTTTCTTAACCGCTTATCAAACTTCAGTTAATGTGATTTAATGTCATTGTACTTGACCTGTCTGAGTTTAATGTTGTGGTTGACGAGTTTATATAAACTTCCACTCAAAATTTCAAGGTCATGTAGAAATATCATTATTTCCAAAGAAAATGGCAGGAATGGTGCCTGCAAGCACCTTCTGCATTGTTCTGATGTCATATCTATACACACCTGTGTACAAAGCCTTTTTTGATTAATTTCACACTGTAAACGACCACGGCAGGCCCGGTGGCATAAACATGCTTTTCAACATACTTTATTAACACTCACACGGTTGCTATACATCCACACACAGCTGCAGCTAGCCCGCCACCAGCTCAACACACCAACAACCACATTGTTAACCACATCTCCAAACTTTTAAGCAGGCGAGGCGTCATTGCAGATGCCGCGCAGGTGGATCAAGCGCACCTGCAGCAGCATCGTAAACCACGCCCCACCACACACACATCAAATAATGCTGTTTCTTCTTTTACAAGGACATTGCTGGTTCTATAGCAGTGGCTCAAGACACTTGCAAAATTCAGAACACATTTTTACAGCCTACTACAGCTGTGACAGAGCAAATATAACTGGGTGGAGAACCACATAGTGGACCCAGAATGCAGGCGGCAGAGAGTACAAGCAAAAATAAGCTTTTTTATACTTAATCTCGAAATGGTACACTAAATCAAGTGCCTAGGCATGCAGACCGCTCCTGCAAATGTTTGTTAAAGAAAGCATCCATCCCATTCATGAACTGTCTGTTTTTCATAGGAGACTACACGGACTTCTACTCCTCCAGAGATCATGCCACTAATGTTGGGATCATGTTCCGGGGAAAGGAGAATGCTCTGATGCCAAACTGGTACATGTGAATCCAACCAACAGTAAACACTTGATACAATGAAGAAAATGCTGACTGGGAGGCCTTAATGTGTAGTAATATTAAAAGAGATCATTTCAAATTGTCCACAAACTGTGGCCACTACAAGGTTTGCCTAATTAATTTGTACTTCAGAGCTTTGGTGTGGACTTGCAGGAATCCCCACTGAATCCCTCTGTCACAACGTGCGCTCTCAGGGGACTAATGCTAAGTATAACTGTGTGCCCCTCTGACACACTGTACTGGATAATTTCATCTCAGGCAGTGAAGGTTGCATAAAGTTACCTAACACTTCATTTTAACAGTTCATTTATAAAATGAAGCAATTTAAAAGCTCCAAAGGGCAAATGGTAAACCACAACATGTCATATATTGTATGGGGTCCCTGGTTGCTACCAAAACACCTGCCAAACTAAACGCCCATACAGTCTTTCTGAGGTTACTGCCTGAAAATGACATGGCCAAAATGAGTATTTCTGTAAACCACAGTAATCTGTGTAAATATTACAGCAGATGTGACTGTGTCAAAGTTACTAAAGCGAATTTATTTTTGGATTTTATTGCATATAAACACTTTGAAAATATGATTCAGAAGACAATTAAGTCCAGAAAACCAGCAATCAAACTATGAACGTGACCAACGATCGATGCTGCTGAACTGAAACAGAAATGCTACCGTGGGGTTTATCATCTCAAAGTCAGACATTTTGCCATTTAGCAACATATGTGATTTGAAATTTCTTAGTATTCAACATTATTTACATGCCTAAAAATGCTTGTTTTTGGAATATTTTGTGAAGAATTACCCACACGCTCGCGTACATTGAGCTTTTTTACATAATTAAATGAGTCATTATTTACTATGGTTAATATTTCATCTTCAACTATAAGTACCTTTGTCTCATTTCTGCAGGTTATGCCTTTACCCTTATCTTCTTCTTGTTGTCACTAACTGTACATTTCGAAGATAACTGGAAATGATGCAGCTTATTTGCCAGAAATCAATTTCCTATCCATTTTGCACATTGCAGACTTAAAGCGGCACAGCAGCTTGTTGTAGTGACTTGAGTTCTGTATTATGCAGGTTGAGGCTTCCTGTGGGATACCATGGCCGGGCATCATCAGTGGTTGTTTCTGGGACTCCCATCCGCCGCCCTTCAGGCCAGATGAGGCCTGATCAGAGTAAGATCCTTATAATTCAAGGATTCTTTATTGTATTCGCATCACATGTTTACATGAGGTGGAACGAAATTACGTGCACATGTTCCCTCAGCGAAAGAAACAGAATAACAAAGAAACAGAATAACAAGTACTAAGTAATAAATTAGTCTCAAGTCTTGTGAAATCAAACCATTTACATCTTAAGAGTTCATGTAAACCTTTACTCATCAAACAGGATAAGTAAAGTAAATCAATGCTAATTTAATGAATCAGCAGTGATATCTAATGCTAAGGAATTTACAGCAGCAGCAAATAGTAAAAAAGTTTTGATAAATCACTTTACACTATGTGTTCAGCAAGACGCAAAGTTAGAGACTAGTAAGTGAACTGAATTCGATCGATCTATATTACCCCGATGGACCAAATCAGAGGTAAAGCATCCAAATTACATTCATCATATAAGTGCTAAAAATCCTCAAGGCTTCCCCTGATCTAGTTTCAAGAACTTTATTTTATTTTTGTTTGTATGTTGCTTAACTAATTTGTGTTTTATTAGTAATCAGAATATCAATTAATGCATCTTTAGCGTCTAAATCCAATCATATGCTGTATATAAACCATTTACTTGTCCACAGATATGACTGCGTGATGTGCTTGTGACTTTGAGCAGCTTCGGCACAGTCTCACCTCGTAGCTGACGATAACTGTTGCCTTTGTTCTGCTTTTTAGCAAAACCCCCAGTGTTTGGCCCATCTAAGAAGCTGGACATTGAACTGGAGATGGTGATTAATGTGTTTGTTTAATCTAACAGCCCAGGTGTATTTTATTTGTAATTGTATTAATTTAATTTCAACATCTGAATTAACTGAGAGAAAGATCAGAGTTTCTCTGGTCAGAATATTCAGTATTGTACTTCAGTATTTAGTTGTTTTCATATTCACAACTGCTTCTGTTTGTGATCAGGCATTCTTTGTTGGAGGAGGTAATCCGCTAGGGGAACCCATTCCTATCCAGAAAGCCCATGAACACATCTTTGGAATGGTACTCATGAATGACTGGAGTGGTAAGAGTCTCTAAACAATACACCTCACCAACATTTTCATGTTGTAAATGCTTGAAGATGGTTTTACTATGCAACAGAAATGGGAATGTTTATAGTAGATAATCTGCAGGAGAAGAAGGGGGGACTCCCAAAACGTTACTAGAGAACACATTGGTACGCCACCAACTGCAGTGCCATAGTCAAACTAAGGTTTACACAGAATCTTACATTTCACATGTGGTTGTGACGCTATTCAATAAGAACACCTATGAGACTCAAATAATTATGTTCAAATGACACATTGTATCTGGTTGTAAAAGCTAATTGTCCTTTTATATTCATAGATTGTAATTTTACATGCTATGAATGCTGCAAGCTGTTTTCATATTTTCATAGCTATAGCTACTAAAAGTGTAACTGAAAGTTTATTTCCGGTTAAAGTAAAGTGAAAAAATAAGTCATGAACTTCCACCCTCCACAACAAACCAAGTCTGCTGTTTAGTCTTATATGTATGCACTCTGTAATCCTCTGCACAACACTGGGTGAGTTACTTCTGCCCTGCCCGGCTGTGATTTGGGAGGCTATTCAGGGAGTACAGGTTGTGCCTTTTCAACACAACTACTATTGTAGCTTTGTCTTTTATTGGTACTTGGAGAGAGGCTACATGAATCCCATGTGTCTAAAGTACAGGAGCAGATATTGCTGCTTTGTTATCCCAAGATGTTCATTGAACATAGCAACACAAGACTTTCAAAATAAAACAGGAAACATGGAGAGACATAGACATGACAACACAAGCTTGACACTATGGAACACACAGACCTAAAACACATGACGGACTAGACAAGAAACAAGACACAAAAACCAAGGAGACAGATGATAGTAACGGCTCAACTCAACTCAACTAGACCCTAATAAGAATAACACAAACCTTACACAAGAAACTCAAAAATACAGAACAAACTCAAAACCCCTGACAGGTGGGCCATGTGAAATCACAGGGCAGTGGATGCTGAGATTGACATTGCTGAGGAAGCACTTGACTAGCCTGCACAGAGTCCTCCTCTCAGCTTGATAGAACACCTTTATGATGAATCAGAGCGGAGATTGTAAGCCAGGCCTTCTCGTGTCTGAGTGTCAGAGAGATACAAGCCGTAGGAAAAAGAAAAAAAGCTAAATGTACAAAACCTTTGAATTTAACTTTACTCTTAAAATATCCAGTAAGTAGGGAGTTGTCTTTAGGGAACATATTCTCTGGACTTTTGATATTTCAAGCACATCCTGTCTTACTAGTGAACTCTTCACTTTAGTCCCCAGCTTTTCCTCCTAACAGTACAGTGGTAAGAGGTTTTTCAGCCTGTGACATTTCTGCTGAATATGCAGCTTGAAGGTGAACTGATGTCACTTTTACTTTATACACGACTGCTGATGCCCTCAGGACATCAGGCTGCAGACTTCACCACAGACTTTCTATGAATATTTGCCATGTAAACTTTCTCCCATAGAACTGCATAATAAGCTAAATGCAATGCTTTCTTCTTGTTTATAAAGTATTTTTTTCAGTGGAGAAAGCTCAGGCAATGAAATGTATCTGTGTGCAAGAACAGAAAAAGATTCTGAAAGAAGACTGGCATTAAAACTATAGCCAGCACGAAACAAACATTTCAAAATGGACCAATACATTCTTTGAACATCAAAGAATAAGTAACCCAGAAAGAAAAAGAAAGTGCTTTCATTCACACACATTTTTAATCTGATAGATGCATCAGAGAACAAATTGAGGTTAGTATCTTGCCACAGGATATTTGCTATGCAGACTGGAGCAGCCAGGCATCAAACCACCAACCTTTCAGTTAGCGGAGCTGCTCTGACTCCTGAGCTACAGTCACCCCCAAAGCAGAGAGTTACTCTTCGTAAGTAACAGTCCTGTTACACTGCCACAGCTCCATTTGAGTCATTGTTTGTGAAAATATATACTTACACAAACTGTTGTATAATATACTTAAACAACATCCACTGTCTAATTATGAACTGCAGCTAGATTTCATGAGAGGAACCAGCTTCATTAAAACTAAACCTGTAGGCGGCCATGCTGGTACCTCAGTAGCTAATGCAACTTTGAACCAATCTAGACGATTTAATTAGACGGTCTCCACTGCAGCTTTAAATTGTAGAAAATGTTTTCTTAATTTAATTAAAAATATATTTTTCTAATCACTGATTTGTTAAAGATGTAATTTTAAACATTAAAATGTTGTGAGATCAAAAGAAATCAGTTTCTAAATGAAGTGGAATCTGAGGAACAGTGAATATGAAACTTTGGATTACAACAATGAATTATGGTACCAGGTATGAACTGGATATACTAACCTTTCAAGATCAAGATTAAATTTAACTTGTCAACAGTTTGTTTTAGTACATATAAAACATTACTTAGACTAAACATGTGCTTGTGCGTGTATTTTAGAAATGTCCCTTGGAAAATTGATTCATTAATAAATAGAATGGATGAATTGTCCCTTACTACCAATTCTCATGGCAAAACATGAAAAGGCCGTGACAAGGCAATGCATTTGTTCGTGTTCACTGACATAAATACACAAATCATTACACTCTGCATGATTTTGAAACAAAGATATTTAATCTGGACGTATACTTGTCACGGTCTGGCTGGGGCAGACCGTATGTGTTGCAGAGGAGGACTCAAACGCAGACCAAAACGTGGGTAAAAATAATCGGGCATCGGTGAAAACTAAACAATAACCTAAACAATAACCTAAACTGGGTGAACTAATAACAAAACATGAAAAAGCTTAACCATAGTGAACTGACATGGGTACCTGGGGATGAGACATGGATGAGCAGACGACCTGACAACAAATGACTGAAAGCACACGGACTAAATACACACAGGAGGATGATGAGGGAAGTGGGAACACATGGGGAAACAGCTGGCACACATGAACATAATGACGTCACAGTGGGAGAGTAAGACTGAACACGATGAACACAGAAACACCAGACCTCTTCACAATAAAACAGGAAACATAAAGAGACATAGACATGACAACCCGAACTTGACAACGTAAGACACAGACATGAAACGCATGAAGAGCAGGGGAGATTTAACATAGTTGGAAACACGAGGGGGAAATAATAAGAACTAGAAACACCTAGGCATGATAACAAATGAACTTAGGAAACCTGAAGGGCTTACATAAACTAAAACTCAAAACGCTGGGTCAACAGACCCAGGATCATGACAATACTATGTGCGACCAACGTATAGACTATCTCAGTATACACTTGTCAATGTGGCAACGAAGAACACAAAGTTTTATGAATGGACAACCATATTTGAACTCTTGTATTAACCGATAATTATGCACTTTGGAAATTTGTGTCCTGGAATACAACTTATTAAATTAAAGGTTTGCCACAAGAGTGGATTGAATAATCTGCAAAGTAATTTGGAAAGAAAAAAGAATAACCTTCCTAATTTTCTCTCACTTGTGTTTATTCTCAGCTAGGGACATCCAGGCCTGGGAGTATGTTCCATTGGGACCTTTCCTGGGGAAGAATTTTGGGACAACTATTTCACCTTGGGTCGTCCCCATGGAGGCACTGTTACCCTTTGCTGAGCCTAACCCCATTCAGGTGAACATAAGGTTCTCAATTAACAACAACAAAGATAAGCGGCATGTAGTACATTGCTCAAAAAGAATTAAGGAGCACATTTGAATCAGACTATAGCATCGAGTCAAAAGATGAACTCAGCTTGGGCGTCTATTGTCTTATGCAGTCTGGGAGTTAACTGCATGGATGGGGCTTCCTCATGCTCTGTGTGGCTTGGTGGTGCTGCTGCTGTGGGCCTCAGTCTGGATGGGCCCAGGCACCCACTGTCCTTGGTGGATATCAGGGAACGGCTCACACATGGGGGTCGGGGGGTGAGCTGACTCCAGGAAGGGGCTTCCTTTCTTCACACACCCCGTTCTCTGTTTGCCATCTGGGGTGGAGGGTTGGGAGGAGAAGCTGGTCTGAGTCTGGGCTGGTGGGCTTCCCTGCTGTTGCAGGACCCGGGGTGGTTTTCTTTCTCCACCCCAGCGTAAAGGGAACCATGTCCATGGTCTGGGATTGCTCCTCTGGGGGTGCTTGTGCCTGGAATATAGAGTATGTAGAGGGGAGTGTGAGCGTGTGTACTACATTTATTTCTGTGTGTGTCCATGTTGGGCAAGTGCTGAGTATTTGTATATGTGTGCATGAGGGTGGGAACGGATCTTTGTGTCTGTGTGTGCCTGTTCATCTATATCTAGGTGTTAGGTCAGGTCTCAGATTCCACCTCTCTCAGAACATCTCAGGCCCCTCCCACCACACACCCTCCCAGTGGCTGGTGCCCCCAGCTGCCGGTGCATTGGTGGTTATGCTTGGGTGAGTACTGGCTCACTCCTGGTGGCATAGCCGGCTGCCAGTGGAGCCTCTGGGCCCGTCGCCCTGTGGCTTCTGTACAGTGGCTGCTGGGTGACCTCTTTCTAGGACACTTCTCAGGTCTTTTCTGAGTGGGTGGTGTGATTGCCCCTGCGGTGGTCCTCATGCTCTGGGTGGCCTCCAGATGTCCGGGGCCCAGATCTCCTCCATGCCTGCTTCTTGGGGGGGCGGGGCTATGACTTCCCACACCCACTTTTTGACACAGGTGTACACACATGTGTTCATACAGGTGTAGAAACATGTACTCAACATTCAGTATTTATTATTTACTGTTACTTGTGCTTATGTTGGTTGTTGCTGTGGTTTCCCTGCTGTGTTGTTTTCTTGTTGGTTGTTTTTTTCCAGCAGGTGGTCAAGTAGATTTTCAGTGTCCTTTCTCTCTACCCGTCTTCTCCTTTATTTTTGTCCCCTCTCATTCGTTTAACTCTCTTCCCAACTCAAGTTCAAGTTCAAGTTCAAGTTTATTGTCACTTCAACCATATACAGTTTAAAAATACACAGTGAGGCGAAACAACGTTCCTCCAGGAACCAAGGTGCTACAAGACAAGTTAGTGCAAAAAAAAAAATAATATATAATATATCAATAATAATATATAATATATCTTCACTTCACTTTCCTTCTTCTTAATCTTCTTTCTAGTAATAACTTAAAGTAAAGAAAAATCTAATCAAGTGGACCAGTCAATCAAGACCAGTTTAGCAAATACGTAATGGTCCACTAGGGAAAATAAATCGATTCGGCATTTTTCTTGGCCTTCAGACAATAATTCTGATGGCTACAGTACTGGACAGGACAGGCAAAAAAAACAAACAAATTAAAATAATGCTGGACAAGGCGGTAAAGGTCCTTAACCCATCAGCAGAACAGGAGCTTGAACTCTAGAACAGTGGAGACGTGTCTCTGAAGTAATGAATCGTGCTTCTGTCACTCTGATAGAGGAGTCTGGGTTTGGTTGTTGCCACAAGAGTGGTACTTCACTGCCATTGTGCCAAGTGTCATTTTCTTAAAGGAGGGAGGATTATGGTGGGTTTTTTCAGGAGCTGGGATCAGCCCCTTACTTCCAGTGAAAGGAACTCTTAATGCTTCAGCATTCCAAGTCATTCATGTTCAGTTTCATTCAGTTTCATGTTCCCAACTTGATCCCTTCCTACATGACTGTGCACCAGTGCACAAATCAAGGTCCATAACGATGGGATTGACTGGTGAGATTGACAAGGAAGAACTTGACCTGCACCGAGTCCTCATCTCAACCTGACTGAACACCTTTGCGATGAATTAGAGCAAAGACCACAAGCCAGACCGTCCCATCTGACATCACCTCACAACCTTTTTCTTCCATCATTCTAACCTGTGAAATGAAAATGTGTTCTTTTTCATCTCTTTTTGCTCACTGTTCTTTTTCAGCTTTGTATTTTGTGTCTTCCAACAGGATCCAGAACCCCTCCCATACCTACAACACCATGATGCGTATACTTTCAATATTAATCTGTTTGTTTCACTAAAAGGTACCATCCACAAACTATCATGATATCAATTGTACATATACTCATGGTCAAGTTCTCTCATGAGGAGTAGCACTGTCCCTGCCAGTGTTAAGTAATATATAGTAATAGAGTTTCTGTGATGTTTCAATATGCAGGCAGCATCCTAATGCAGCTGGTTAAGTGAGTCTCATTCAACCTTCTACATACTGTTGGGTAGATACTTTAATGAATGCTCATACCCTAATGACTGGGTAGCATTAGCACTTAATAGACAACAATCTTCTGCTGTTTGGTTTGGGAATAAAATATTCAAAGAAATACAAATTTTTCTCGTAGTTTGATCAGATTTTTTTCAAAAAATGAGAATTTTCTGGCCTTAAAAGTTTAAGATTGGGTTGACCCCATTGGATTTTCTGGTGTAAAGCATTATTTCTGTATTTACTGTAAACTGGTGGTTGCCTGAAAACCAAATCTCCAAATGAAATAAAAATAAAAATTAGAAACTACAAGACTACGATAACTTTGATCCTAGATTATTATTATTATTTTTGTTTCATTTGGAGGTTTTGTTTTCCCTTCAGTTTAGCTTCAGTTCGTTGCCAGAGTAAGTTTATTCTTTTCAGTTTAGCTTTTAGTCTTTTTAGTCAAAATATTTTATTTTAGTTTGCTTTTTAAAAGTGTCAGTGCTACTCTGCTATTATAACATAAAGGAAGTTGCACTTTTGTTGACTCACAGACACACTGACGGTCCAGGTCAGGCAACAAACACAACTGACCAAACTGTCACAACCCTAAAACAAGCTCATTTATTATATACTTTCATTTGAACTTAGTTATTTTAAAAGTACACAATGCTGCTTTAATTTCTTTTATTAATTTTTTTTAAGGATAGTTCTTATTTCTACTAAATAGAAGAAGATGGATGCGATTTTATTTCAGTTAACCATTTGCCCACATTTTTAGTTTAGTTTTAGTTCACTATAATAATGCTCTTGGTTAGGAGAGTAACATGTTTTGAAATGAATATCTGTTCTGTTGTTAAAGGCAAAGGCATGGCTGAAGCTGTGAACATCTGCAGATCCAACTTTAAGGTAAGATTCATGGTTGCAGAGCCAGAACCACTATATTACATGTTTTTAAACAAACAAACCGTATTATATAAAATACGATTAAAGAGGACTTGACATGTTGCTGTCTCAGCTATGCCTGTTTTGCCAGCATTTTATGGTTGCTTCATTCTTAAATGATTATATTTTATTATATTCTTTGGCTGCACCACTAAAGAAAAACAGCATGTATAAACAAAAGTAGTAAGCCATCTACACATTATATATGCAACAGATGCTCAGTCATGGAGATCCATGCTGTGAAGCTCTCAGCACACGGTTTTTGTGCTGATGTTAATGCCAGAGGGATTTTGAAGTTATCGAGTCATTTAAAGCCTTGGCTCTCAGCAATCCTTTGATTTAACTTGACATGGATTGCTCCGGTTTTTTGAGTTGCTGCAGCAAAGAAACAACATAAAATTGGCCATGGAATAAGGGAAGTCTAAGGAGCCTGGTAAGAAAAGCGTCTGGACTACTTCAAGTTTCCCTCAAGACGTTTCACCTCTCATCTGAGGGGGTCCATGTCTCTCTTGGGGGGACACTCCCATAGGGCTTAAAAGCTGTGACTCTGCACCAGTTGTTCTTAGAGCTGAAGAAGCTTCTCGGATGAAAGTGAAACGTCTTCAAGGAAACTTAAAGACGTTCAGACGCTTTTCTTACCAAGCTTCTTAGACTACAATGACCGGGAGAACCTGGAGAACCTTACCAGACATGGAATAAGGGAAGCATTTTTATGAACTGATTTGAAATCCTGTTACAGCACCACACTCAAAGTCAGTGAGTTCTTTAGAAAGACCGATTCTCTTGTAAATGTTTGTGTTATGTAAAATGTGTTCTGACATTTTTATCTATTTAGTGTAGCTGTAGCAATTTTGACATTGTTGACTTCTTCATTTCTCTCAGCTGGTCAGAAGACTGCAAAAGGAAGGATTGGCCTTTATTCGTTAGGAGAATGGAGAATCAGTATAAAGTTTCAGTTGCTCTCTTTTAGAATAGAATAGAATAGAATAGAATAGAATAGAATAGAATAGAATAGAATAGCCCTTTATTGCCAATGTACATCTACAACAAAATTATGGGTGCTCGATGCTAACTGTGTAGGAATAAAAGGTAAATAGAAAAACAGCAGGAATAAATAACAAACAGGTGAAATATATACAGTCAACAGGAATATATACAAAACAAGAGAAAGGCACCCACTGGAGAACCATGTGCTTGGAAGTAGTGCAAAGGATTTGCTCTGAGTATAGAGTCCATATTTGTGTGGCACATGTAACATGTTGTTGGAATTTGGTACAGAGCACAGATTTAAACATGACTTCTGAAAGCAAGATTATGGACACTCTCCGGGCGCTCTCTCTGCTGTTTGATGCAGCTGCCGTTAGCTTGTGAGGTAAATTAAAGGGCCTGCACTTATTTGACATGTGAGTAGTGACTGTCCACAATCCTATTGTTACGGCACCAGTCCTGAAGCACATAAGCACAGAGCACCCCCCCCCCCCCCCCCTTCCTTTGTTGCGGTCCTGGCAGTGTAATGTCTGACCGGTAACTCCGCTGAGGGATCAGGGATGTTTGTGAGGGAGCTGTCATTAATGAGGAGGATGAGGATGGATGGAGGGGTTTGTGTTGTTATTTTGACAGCTGGATATGATAATCAGTTCTCCATCCCCACTTTTGTTTCCTCTCCCTCGGCTGTCTGTTTCTGACAATGTACCACAGAGCGCTGGGTGGTCTCACAATCTCAGGTGGGATAATGTCGGTCGAATCTGAAGTAAAGGCCAGGTTCAGGCTGAGGCTGATGTCTGACGACTGAAAGTGACAGTGTGTTGCAGGAAGCTGCAGTAAAAAGGCATAAAAAAGACAAAATAAAGTGCACAGTAGAAAAGCGTGCTGTGCCGCTGCGTACCATGACTGTCCCCGTCTTGAATTCACTAATGTTTTATTTTTATTTCTGTCTCTCTGACTCAAGTACATGTACTGGACCATGAAGCAGCAGCTTGCCCATCACACGGTCAATGGTTGCAATGTCAAACCAGGAGACCTGCTCGCTTCAGGCACCATCAGTGGACCTGTGAGTGTCCACATGCACAGTATGCTTAGGACTCGATGACTGTAATGTGTACCTTTTTGTCTGTCAGTTCTCAGTTTGTAAGCTAGATTATATAACATCACTCATTAGCAAATTCTCTTGTGGGCTTTTCACACTGTTGTTGCTTTTCCATTGTCCTTATTGCAACTGGTTTGTTTCATGGCAGGATCCAGAGAGCTTTGGGTCCATGCTTGAGCTGTCGTGGAATGGCTCTAAGAACATTGACCTGGGAGGAGAAGGAACTAGAACCTTCTTGAATGATGGAGATGAAGTCACTATATCAGGTTGGTCTGTTTAAAACGTATGCTTTCCACTTCATATCATTTGGATTTATGTGACAATATTTTTAGAAGTAGCAATAACATTTTTGCATCTTTACATAATGCCAACATGGACATAAAGATAAGGTTAACTACAATAGACAAAACATAAGGATTGAAGAATTAGAACATAACTGCATGCTGGTACACTGTCGGACTCTCGTGTGCTTCAGGCATTTCCAGATAAACTCTTATCTTAATTTTGCAGCTGAAGTTTGGACTTGTTGAACTTGAAAATTTAATCTGGCTGACATTATGAAAGGAATCTGTTCAGTTTCAAAGTGTATTTCAATATTTTATTATTGTTGTTAAAAACAAATAGTTAAATAATAACAATAATACATAAACAAATGTAGCTGTTCGAGATAACGATATCGGCTCGGATGATGATATGAAAACATCCATCGTTTCATATCATGCTACCGTTTGTTTCTGTCATGGTGCTGGGTCGTTGACCCAGCGTTTTGTGTTTTGTGATTATTTTCCTCTGTTCTAGTTATTCTGTGTCCTCCCCCCTTGTGTCCGGTTCGGGTCCTAGATTTCCTGTTTTGTTCTGAAAGTCTGTGTCTGTTGTTATTGTGTTCAGCTTGTCTCCTCCGGTCCTCATGTGTATTAGGTTCAGCTGTTCTTCCCTCCTGTGTGTGATTACCTGATTACCTTGTGTGTGTATATTTAGTGGGTGTCGGTCTGTGTTCGTTGTCGGCTCGTCTGCGTTCCTCCGTGTATCTCTGCGTTCTATGGTGTTTCTGTCTCTGCGTCTCTCTGCCCCGCACGCCTTTTGTATGGTCTCAGGTTTGTCATTTAGTTCTCCCAGTTTAGGTTTCTTCAGTTGTTCTGTCATACCTCTCTGCCTGTTTCTGCCACTACCACTTGTGAATAAACATCACTCGTACCATCAGTCACTGCTGCATTTTGGGTCCTCCATTTCCTCCACACCACACGGCTCACCCCGCCAGCCGTGACAGTTTCGTGGTGTTGCAAATAAACAATTTACAGCAATATTTTATCAGCGTTGTGATGGTCACTGTAGTGGCTCTATTAATTTCTTAAAGTTCTCGCTTTTTTTTTTTTAGATATAAGCGGCCTTTACTACTTATATCAGAAAATGTATAGTTTCATGCATGGGTCAAAAGACTCAACACCCAGCTGAAAACATTTCATGCAAGTCGAGATTCACAGAATTGGCAGAAAATCTAAAATTTTTCTGATATATATCGTTGTCAGGACAATAAATGTCTTATATCGGGATATGAGATTTTGGTCATATCGCACAGCCCTAAACAAATGTATGACTACAAACAGATGGCTCACTAAAGTAGAGAAAGTTTTACTTTTATATTGCCTGTCAGAAATTCAGCTTTCGAGCTTACACAGTATTACACAGCATCATGACACTGGTCATATACGTGTCCAATGACTTCCTCTGTTTAGGTTACTGTGAAGGAGATGGCTACAGGGTGGGCTTTGGGACGTGCCAGGGAACAATCCTTCCAGCTTTGCTGCTCTAAAACAGATGTCTACTCACACAAGTATTTCACTTGGCTTTGATGACAACAATGGAAAACTGCAACATGGACCTTCCCCCTCACTCTCCTCTTCTCTTTAAAGGGGCGCTATGGGCTTTAGTAAAGAATGAATGCAGATTTCTCTCAATGTGATCTCTGACCTTGTTACTGATCTATAATGAAATAACCATCCAGCAGAGAGATTGTCCTGTATCATATCACAATGTTACTGCTGTACCAGGATCAGTGTTACTGATGTTTTGTATCCCCTCTATGACGAAATCATCCATTTTAAATTTGGTTCTGTTATTGTCTTGTTTTCATGCGGACTTACTCAGCCACCTCAGGAACACAGCTGCATTCAGAATTATCCAACTGGAGCTCTTCCACTTCCATAGAAGTTGATCTGAGATGAATATATTATCTCTCTATGTCACCTTACAGAGCAGCAGCTTAAAATTGGTTAAATGTAAATGTTCAGGTCATTCTGATTTTTCAGGACTTGTAAACATTTTGACCTTATTATCTGAAACTCCAGTGGAACAGGATATGCATATGACCAAAAATAGGAAAAAGATGAATTGGTAAACTTGAATACAGGGTAAAGATGATGCAAGAATGAATGCTTCCAAAAATCTGACAATCATTTCTGAAAAGCTGAATAAAAAATGAATTAAAAAAAGCTGTCTGGAGGTGGTGATTCTGTATTTGCTTCAGTGTGCAGTGAAGAAGAAACAGCGTCATGACACACTGTCTCATTATTGCTAAACAGTAATTGATTTTGTAAGCAAGGTTTCAGGTAATATAAGAATATCAGAATCAGATGTGTTCACCCAAAGTTACACTGAATCCAGGTTAGGAAGAAGACTTCTGACATTTAAATAAATAATACCTTTAACATCACAAGGAGTACTCAAACATTTGTAATCTGGACCAGGATTGGGTGTACATTTCTAGATAAAAGTAGGAAAAGAGCAATGAAGCATTTTCTTTTCACAGATTTTTGTAGATTTCTTCTGGGACCCCAACTCTTTGAGAGGTGAGAGTATGAGGAAATAAACCAGTCAGAAATAAACAAAACAGATGAAATGAGATCTCCCCTGATGATCATATTTGAAAAGCTTCTAAAAGATTTAAAATCCCACTTTTCAATTCAATTCAATTTTATTTGTATAGTGCCAAGTCACAAAAACAGTCGCCTCAAGGCGCTTTATATTGTACAGTAGATCGTACAATAATAGATTCAGAGAAAACCCAACAATCATATGACCCCCTATGAGCAGCACTTTGGCGACAGAGGGAAGGAAAAACTCCCTTTTAACAGGAAGAAACCTCCGGCAGAACCAGGCTCAGGGAGGGGCGGGGCCATCTGCTGTAATTGGTTGGGGTGAGAGAAGGAAGACAGGATAAAGACATGCTGTGGAAGAGAGACAGAGGTTAATAACAGATATGATTCAATGCAGAGAGGTCTGTTAACACATAGTGAGTGAGAAAAGGAAAAACTCAATGCATCATGGGCAGTGTTGGTCAAGTTACTTGAAAAAAGTAATCAGTAACTAATTACTTCCCCAAAAAGTAATCCAGTTACTTTACTGATTACTTATTTTCAAAAGTAATTAATTATTTACTTTTTAAAAACACGATTTACAACCTGAGTAGGTGATAAAGTGATAGATCTTTCAGCCCAATTCTACTTTTTCTGCATAATCCATCATACAAAATGTAATCAAATGGAAAAGTCTCTTTTTAAAACTTGTTTTATTAGTTTTAATCTTTTAACTTTATGCATCAAGCAAAAATTAAATTATATGCAACATTCTCTGACTGGAAGAAATTAGTTTAACATTTAAACTTATTTTCTGCACATTCCAGCACATAAAATAAAATATTTTTTGTGTTTACACTCAGTCTTTCAAATAGATGCAAGTAAAACACAGCAGAAAATAAATAAAGTCAAAGACTCAGCGGTCCTGTTGCTCTATTTTCACCTGTAAAGCAGGAGTGAGGCAGGCGGAGGTTTACCCTGGTGCAGGTGTGCCGCGGTCAGTTAAAGAATCCACGAGTTTCTCTGTGAATTTCCCATTACGTCGTAGCTACTCGGTACAAGTAACGCGTTACTGCCCATCTCTGATCATGGGACTCCCCGGCAGCCTACGTCTACTGCAGCATAACTAAGGGAGGATTCAGGGTCACCTGGTCCAGCCCTAACTATATGCTTTAGCAAAAAGGAAAGTTTGAAGCCTAATCTTGAAAGTAGAGATAGTGTCTGTCTCCTGAATCCAAATTGGTAGCTGGTTCCACAGAAGAGGGGCCTGAAAACTGAAGGCTCTGCCTCCCATTCTACTTTTAAATACTCTAGGAACAACAAGTAGGCCTGCAGAGCGAGAGCGAAGTGCTCTAATAGGGTGATATGGTACTACAAGGTCATTAAGATAAGATGGGGCCTGATTATTTAAGACCTTGTATGTGAGGAGCAGGATTTTGAATTCTGGATTTAACAGGAAGCCAAAACAGGAGAAATCTGCTCTCTCTTTCTAGTCCCTGTCAGGACTCTTGCTGCAGCATTTTGGATTAGCTGAAGGCTTTTCAGGGAGTTTTTAGGACTTCCTGATAATAATGAATTACAGTCGTCCAGCCTGGAAGTAATAAATGCATGAACTAGTTTTTCAGCGTCACTCTGAGACAGGATATTTCTAATTTTAGAGATGTTGCGCAAATGGAAGAAAGCAGTCTTACATATTTGTTTAATATGTGCATTGAAGGACATGTCCTGGTCAAAAATGACTCCAAGGTTCCTCACAGCGTTACTGGAGGCCAAGGTAATGACATCCAGAGTAAGAATCTGGTTAGATACCATATTTCTAAGATTTTCAGGGCCGAGTACAATAACCTCAGTTTGATCTGAATTAAGAAGCAGAAATTTAGCGGCCATCCAGGTCTTTATGTCTTTAAGACATTCCTGCAGTTTAACTCATTGGTGTGTGTTATCTGGCTTCATGGACAGATAGAGCTGGGTGTCATCAGCATAGCAGTGTAAATGTATGCTATGTCTTCTAATGATGCTGCCTAAGGGAAGCATGTATAATGTAAACAGAATTGGTCCTAGCACTGAACCCTGTGGAACTCCATAATTAACCTCAGTGTGTGAAGAGGACTCTCCATTTACATGCACAAACTGGAGTCTATTAGATAGATATGATACAAACCACTGCAGTGCAGTACCTGTAATACCTACAGCATGTTCTAATCGCTCTAATAGGATATTATGGTCGACAGTATCGAACACTGCACTGAGGTCTAGCAGGACAAGCACAGAGATGAGTCCACTGTCAGAGGCCATAAGAAGATCATTTGTAACCTTCACTAAAGCTGTTTCTGTGCTGTGATGAGCTCTGAAACCTGACTGAAACTCTTCAAATAAACCTCTGCAGATGATCTGTTAGCTGTTTGACAACTACTCTTTCAAGGATGTTTGATATAAAGGAAGGTTGGAGATTGGCCTATAATTAGCTAAGACTGCTGGGTCTAGAGATGCTTTTTGAGTAAAGGTTTAACTACAGCTAGCTTGAAGGCCTGTGGTACATAGCCGATTATTAGAGATAGGTTGATCATATTTAAGATCAAAGAATTAATTAATGGCAGGACTTCTTTGAGCAGTTTTGTAGGAATGGGGTCTAAAAGACACGTTGATGGTTTGGAGGAAGTAATTATTGAAGTTAATTCAGAAAGATCAATTGGAGAAAAAGAGTCTAACTTAACATCAATGGTACTAAGAGTAGCTGTAGATAATATTACATCTGTGGGATGATTATTGGTAATTTTTTCTCTAATGACAAAAATTTATTTGTGAAGAAGTTCATGAAGTCATTACTAGTTAACGTTAAAGGGATTGTTGGCTCAACAGAGCTCTGACTGTTTGTCAGAGACCTTAGTTTTCACAGGAGCTACAGTATCCAGAGTCGTACGTAGTGAGGAGGTGAAATTATTAACAAGATAATCGACCTCTGTTGGGGTAGCGTTCAGATAGCTGCTCTGCTCTGTGTTGGTACAGGGCATTGAAGATGATAACAGTGGGTGGATTATATTCTTAAACTTAGTTACAGCGCTTTCAGAAAGACATCTACTGTGATAAAGTCTACTCTCCACCGCTGTGTAATCAATTATTGTAAATGTAAATGTTATCAGGAAATGATCAGACAGGAGAGGGTTTTCAGGAAACACTGTTAAATGTTCAGTTTCTATGCCATATGTTAAAACAAGATCTAGAGTGTGATTAAAGTGGTGGGTGGGTTCTTTTACATTTTGAGAGAAGCCAATTGAGTCTAATAACAGACTAAATGCCATGTTGAGGCTGTCATTTTTAGCATCTACGTGGATGTTAAAATCACCCACAATAATTATTTTATCTGAGCTGAGAACTAAATTAGATATAAAGTCTGAGAAATCAGACAGAAACTCTGTGTAAGGCCCAGGTGGACGATAGATGATAACAAGTAAGACTGGTTTCTGAGTTTCACAGCTGGGGTGGACAATGTTAAGCATCAGGCTTTCAAATGAATTAAAAGTCTGTCTTGGTCTTTCATTAATTAATAGGCTGGTGTGAAAAATTGCTGCCACACCTCCCCCTCGGCCTGTGCTTCGAGGTTTCTGGTAGTTAGAATGACTCGGGGGTGTTGATTCATTTAAACTAACATAATCATCCTGCTGCAACCAGGTTTCTGTAAGGCAGAGTAAATCAATTTGTTGATCAATTATTAAGTCATGTACTAACAGAGACTTGGAGGAGAGAGACCTAATTTTTTTTTTTTTTGCCTGTCCCATTTGGTTCTTTAGCCATCAGAATTGTTGTCTAAAGACCAACAAGGAGACCCAATGGATTTACTTTGCCAAATGGATCATCACGGCCTTGCCATATTGGTCTATTTGATCGACCTTTGTTGTTATTATTTCTTTTATTTTATTTTCAGTTGTTACAGATGGGACAGACATGACTGAGGGATAGGAAAGGGAGAAAGAAAGAGGAAGGAAAAGAAAACCAGAAGGGACAGTGAGAAAGGGCACTTAAAAAGAGAAAGAAGAGAAAAAAATCTCCTGGATCACCTGTTGAGAGAAAAAGAAGAGAAAACAAACAAAAAAACAGAGCAACATACTAAACACAACACCATCACGTTAATCTAGCTAAGTGTAAACAGCAGTAAATACTAAATATTGAATGTTGTTGTGTAGCACGCAGGACCGACAGCGCACAATGTGCTTGGAAATAGCAGCCAATAAAGGTGTAGTTTATGATTATGAACAGTGAACACGGTGTGCCGTGCTGGTTTTTAGTTTGTTTTTTGTCTGTTTGGGAGCTGACACAGTCTCTATGGAAATGGGGTTTTGCCCTTTGACAGGACTAGAAAATGTGTTTTTTTAAGTATATATAGAAAAATATAGAAAAATATAGAAAAAATACATGAAAAAGAGCTGCTGAGGGTAACATGCTGATAGACACGTAGCAGAAATCCACTCGGTTTGAAAGCTAATTCAGTCCAGGTCTTTGGTCCAGTCCCAGCCACATGATGTTGTGTGACATCACATGTTGACCTGGAAATCAGTTTGGATGGAGATATTAAACAAAATCTGACCACATAAAGCCTACAACCTCGTTCTGTTTTCTTTCTTTCATTTTCTTTTGTTTAATTAATTAATGAATTAACTTGAAATAAAATCTGAAATGTGTTTTTCTGAGTGTTAGAGGATGACCTGTCCTGGCTACTGCACCGAGAGGAACCTAGGACCCAATGTTGGACCTGTCAATTCTCAAATTCTATGGCAAATCTCAATGAGACTCTGTGGTGTTGGGCAGTGCACACAGGGCCAGTAGAGGGCACGGGGCCCTCGGGCCACCCTCATGAAATGTCTTTCTCATTGTTTGGTCACACCAGTGGGCTGCTGGAGGCTGGAGGCATTTTGTTGGACTACTTGTGCAACATTGATAGGGTCCAGGTATTCATGAAAGTTTAAATTAATTACAAATAATTAGCAAATTACATAAGGCTCTTTGGCGCCATACAGAGGTCAGTGACAAATGCTGTAATCCAGACTGGAATGTCTTGATGCATCCTCCATCATCCTGGCAAGGAAATCCCTCCCTGCATTTCACTTACCTCGACACAGGGAAACTAATCTTTGCATAACAGAATTTGAGTCTTCCTGTTCTCAGCTTTGGCCCCTTAGACATCCAGGCAGCAGGACAGTGTGCTCTCCACTGAGGAGCAGTAGAAGGCCAGCAGCAGCTTCTGGTCGAGGTCATTCTTCCCGAGGACACGGAGGAAGTGCAGCTGCTGATGGACTCAGGGTGAGTGTAGTGCATCCAGGTGAGAGCGGCTGATATATGGGTACCCAGAAACCTGAAAGTGGAGACAGATTCCACCTGTTCTCCAGTCATAATGAGACAGGAGTGGACCTGTCTGTGCCTTCTGAAGTCTATAAGAAGTTCTTGAGAATATCACATAACCAAAGATAAAGACCCTGTTTCTGTGAAAGCTGTCTACAAGACACAGGAATTTTCTTTTTATGTGAACTGGATCTGAGGTAATTCTGAGGATCATCACGAGCTTGCAAGGAGACTGTAAGCACATTACGGAGCCACCGAAAAGGTGAAAAATACCAGCAGTTAGGGAGCGTTTAACATGTCATTTCCCAATAATAACATACGTCTTCTGAAATCTCAGAGGATGGTTAGTTAGAGAGGTGTGTTTGTGAGTAATTGATCGGAATTAATACTACTACTACTACTACTACTAATAATAATAATAATAATAATAATGCAATTTCTCAAATGGAAACCAATGTTTAATAGTTCAACTGCAAACAACAACTAAAAACTAACCCTTTCAGTGTATTTACATGGCATATCAAATGTGCAGTAATGTCAAATAAAATAAGGTATACTTGTGTCTCCTGTGTGTCCATGTGTGTATTTTTGTGCATGTGTTTCTGCCTGTGTAAGTGTTAGTGAATGAGTGAGTCTGTGTCTGTATTGCTTGTATGTGGTTGCTGCAGTAAAGAAAAGTTTGCCCTGTGCGCTGATGCAACATGTTATACTGCTGAAAATGACTCATTGTGATGGTGTAGATGTTAATAATTAATGTTAATATTAATTCGCTGTCCAACCCAACAGCCCCTCAGCTCAGAGTTTTATTGGCCCATGTACATTTTTATTGATCTGTGAAAAAATCTTTCATTTGTACATTTTTACTAATACTATTACAGTTGGATGCTGGTCTGCTGCTGTTGTTTGAATCTCCCTGCCTGCACGTCTCAAGCTGTGCTGGGATTCTCCTTCCCTTCATGGTGGAGCTTCCTGGTTTCTGGCACTTCAGCTGCGACACATGTTGTCCATCTGGCTGATCTTCTCCAGTCTCCATCAGATCATTTTCCTCCTTCATGTGTTTCTCTATTGGCTGAAGTCTTGAAGTCTTTATACATTTTGTCGTCAACAAAATGTCATTTTGGTCAACTTTTGGATAACAGCTTCTCACCCTTGAAAAATACAGTTTTATTGCTATAATACTTTTTATTTTATTTTATTTCACTTTAAATCACGTCACTCACTGCTCTGGTTCTTGTATAACATTTTTCTGCTCTTTGTGAACACTCCAAGTTTTGACTCCAGCTCACAGATAAAAAGTAAGAAAAAAAATTTGCAGAAAGTCTTAAGATACTATACAAACAAGTTTGTATAGCTTGTAAATGAAAAACTGTGTAGTTCATTGTGCATATGGGTATACAACCTGAATGATATAGCAGTGCGTCTTGGATGGAGGGAAGATCAGTACCGATAATCCTCTCTGCAGACCTGATTCTCCATTGCAGTCTGGTCCTGTCCTGCTTCGTAGCTGAGCCCAATTAGACAGTGATTAGTGGGCACAGGATAGACTGGATGATGGCAGCGTAGAAGATCACTAGCAGCTCCTGTTGTAGGTTGAACTTGAAGTCCGATAACACACACCAAGTAGTTAAACTGCAGGAATGTCTTAAAGACTCAAAGACCTGGATTATCTCTAATTTTATGCTTCTAAATTTAGTTAAAACTGTGGTTATTGTGCTCGGCCATAAAAAGCTTAGAAATATGGTGTCTAACCAGACTCTTACTCTGGATGGCATTACCTCAGCCTCCAGTAACGCTGTGAGGAACCTTGGAGTCATTTTTGACCAGGACATGTCCTTCAACGCACATATTAAGCCTTCAGTTTTCAGGCCTCTCTTCTTCTGGAACCAGCTGATAGTTTGGAATCGGGAGACAGACGCTCTTTGTAAGATTAGGCTTAAAGCTTTCCTTTTTGATAAAGCATTTAGTTTTGTTTGGATCAGGTGACCCTGAATCCTCCCTTAGTTATGCTGCAATAGATGTAAGCTGCTGGGGGATTCCCATGATGCATTGAATGTGTCTTCTTCAGTCACGTTTCTCACTTACTATGTGTTAATAGGCCTCTCTGCATTCAATTATTTGATGTTATCTCGGGCTGTCTTCGACATGTGTCTTTGTCCTGCCTTCCTCCCCTCACCCCCAACTAGTCGTGGCAGATAACCCTCCCTGAGCCTGGTTCTGCTGGAGGTTTCTTCCTGTTAAAAGGGAGTTTTTTTCCTTCTCACTATCACCAAAACTCTTGCTCATGGAGGTCATATGATCCTTTCATCTGTTTTCTTTGTATTATTGCAGGACCTTTACCTTACAATATAAAGCACCTTGTGTCATGGTCCCCGTGTCTGCCCGGCTGACTCAGGTTGGCTACATATGTTTCTTGTTTACATCTACCTCTCTCACGCTTGCCGTGTCTCGCCGGGGCAGAGCTCATTGCGGGCTCCCGCCCCTGGCCCTCGCACCTGAAGTTAATCACACACCTGTGGCTCATCGCCTAAATTCATCCACTACTTAAGGCAGTGGTTGGAAACATCTCGTTGCTGGACTATTGAGTAACCTCAGTAGTAAGCTCCGGAGTACTAGTCTCTTGTTTCCTTTTCGTGTCGCTGACCCTTTGGATTAATCACTTGTTGTCTGTAAACAGGAATTCCGTTTCCCTGGAACCCTTGGTGTGCGGGCTGCTGATGTGCTGTGTTTTTTGTGAAGTCCCTCGTGTGTGAAGAGCTCCTTTCCCGGATTTCCCTGTGCCCTGGATTCCCCCCGCCCTCTCACTTGTATATATTTGCACCTGGTGTTGTATAGTAATAAACGGAACTGTATTCTAGCTGCCTTTTCTGCGCTTGAGTCCATCCCACTTCGTGACACCTTGAGGCAATTGTTGTTGTGATTTAGCGCTATATAAATAACATTGAACTGAAATGAAGTAAATATCCAATCGGTTGTCACAAAATGTTGCAGCATCACCTGATCCTTTCAGTGATCATCTGTGTTTGTCTTTTAGTTTGTTGCCTATCTGTTTGTTTCTTGGTAGTTGCTAGAAGGCACGCACACATTCACATGAATGCATTAAGGGCAACTCGGCTTCAGTATCTTGCCCAAAGATATTTGGACATACATACTGTAGTAGCTGGACACTTAACCCCTCAGTGGTAGATGACCAGTTCTACGAGTAGTTAATGCCTATAGAGTGTAGCCCACAGACTCTGGGATACAAGGTAGAGCAGGTCATCTACTGATTGGATGGTTAGTGGTTCAGTCCCTGGAGGCTCCAGGCTGCATGTCAAATACCCTTGGGCAAGATACCACCCCCAGGTTGCTCTCTGATGCATGTATCAGAGTATGGATATGTTTTCTGGTAGATGGAGCATGGCTGTCTGTGGAGAAAGACACTATACAATTTTGAAACCCGAATGAAAAGTTGTCCAAGGACTTTAAAGGATTTGAGGAGCTGATCTAGAACTCTGTATTAAATGGCTCCTCTGTTGTTTATTATGAGCATAGGCACTTCATAACATGCATCTTACATTTCATACATGATAAATGCAGTCTACGCACAAATATAAGTCAGACATATGCAACAAGAACACCCAGCTTATTTTAAACTAGTGGCTGAGACAGGCAAAGGTGTCAGTGCTATACTGCCCTAAACCGGGACACATTCAATCTCTGCTTTGGAGTTTATCTTTGCATGGACACGGTGTGTGCATTCCTTTCACCACCAGGAGAGGAAATCCCATGCATCAACATGCATTAGCACATAATCAAGCAAGACTGCTGTCGTAAAGGCTACAGATTGTTTGAGCATTTATCCTCACAGACACTACATCAAAAACAAGCTATAATTCTGTCAAGTCAGAGTTATTTAAAAAAACATATAAAATTTTCACATGTGGCTGACAGCGAAAGTAATATTCAAAGGCCTCGTTATGTTGTATTTGTGTAATAAGTGATATAAAGGGGCACTCTGGTGATTTGGCTTTTCATCTCCATGAGTCTGGCAACTTGCAAGGGTCATATTTAGAAGACTGAAATTGCTGCAATTTATCTGTTAGTATTGGTGAAAACCTTAAAAACCTTGGACCCTACAGGTCCAGTAATGCAGTTTGTTTTCTGTAGAGCCTGGTAACCACTCATATGTTATCTTGTTGTCCGTTATTAAGTTCTGACTAGTACTTGAAATTATTAGTAAACTTGTTTAATCAGTTAAGTGCCATTGTCTCTGTCCAGAAATGAATCATTTTAAAGTATGCTGGTCTAACCTTTTCTTTTGTGATGACAGCATTGAATATTTAAGTAACTGGGGCTGTTGCATTTGTCTACTGTGGATGGCCAAAATAACATTACATCATATGTCAAAATCACATCATACGATATACTGTCAGCACATAACAGAGATCATGGCTAATGTTCTTAACACAACT
Organism: Rhamphochromis longiceps; assembly: GCF_057381845.1. Taxonomy (NCBI): domain Eukaryota; kingdom Metazoa; phylum Chordata; class Actinopteri; order Cichliformes; family Cichlidae; genus Rhamphochromis; species Rhamphochromis longiceps. The sequence goes on along the minus strand of NC_140557.1, from coordinate 41,737,663 downwards.
TTGTATTTTTGCAGTTTTGTAGGCCATCATTTCAATAGTAATAATGAGACCTGGGACCAACACAACTTTACTAAAAGGTCAAAAGGTTTGTTAAAACCATGACCTGCCATGTAATTAATCAAAATTTAATTACATTTTTTACTTAGAAACTTTGGGCCTGTAGTCAAAAATATGATTATTTAGGTATTCGTTCCCTGGAATTATATGGCAAAACAAGGCATTTGGCAGGAAGACGGGAAAGTTTTGGGAGTGACATCAGGCAAGAGAGAGCGAGCGAGCGAGGGAGATAGTGTATTTTCACATTTAGCGTTTTAGGAGTGTGTAGTTTGTGTGTATTGTTGTCTTATGTAGTTAATGTGTAGTGTAGTCATTTGTTTGTTTTGAGCGTCAAAACAATGAAGCCACTAATGAAGGCAGATTGTAAACGCTGTCTCCAGGTGGAAAACAGGAGGAGTGATACACCTGTTGTCAGTTTTTAGACCTAGGACTGTTCCTCTGTTTTGTTGTGGGCAGAAAATATTTGTTGGAGCGGCAAAAATGGTCAAATTTGTGTGGCATCTTATCGTGAAACCAGATTGTTCTTTAATTTAGTAGTTTTAAAGGGTTGTACAAAAGCGCCTGAGAAATTGGCTGCATTTTTAGGTAAACAGCATGTTACTTTGCTGTTGGCAAAATTTGTGCATACGTTTTAAAAATGTGCGATTTATATTTGCATTTAAAAGTATGAAAATGATTCGCTAAACATGTTTGTGAGTTTTTTCCGACTCTGATTTTATGTTTTATGTGTGATTTTAGATCAGTTGTGTTAACGCAGAATGGCAAAATGAAAAATTGATGAGAGGTTGTGCTAAAAAATTATAGCAAACAAGGCAAGACAAATAGTTTTTTAAGGTGAAATAAATATAAAAGTACGATCAAAAGTATTAAAAAACGGCAAATTATGCCCTGGGCCGCAGAGGGTTAATGGTTAACCTCGTGGCTGCATCACATCATGTGATCTCTTGACTGAAATTTGGTCAGTTTTCAGTGTCTTGTCCTTTGCTGTTGGGGACCAGGTAGCACATGGCCCAACTTAAATAACCCATCAAACACTGCTGTTGTTTAGTTTTTTCTGTCTTCATTTCTCTTCAGAGCCTTTAGTTGTTCTGCCCCGAGACCACACACTGTCTCACCACTTTTAAATCACGTCTCAAAACTCATCTATTTAGAATTGCACACACCTGATCTGTCTTAGTCCATTTTTACCAGCTCAGTTTTTATACTTGCCTTTATGACTGTTTATGTCTAAATTTTATTTACCATGTTTACTATATATACATATTTTTTTTTATGTTTTTATGCTATTGTTCACGTGTCATTGTAAGGTGACCTTGAGGGTCTGAAAGGTGCCAATAAATAAAATGTATTATTATTATTATTATTATTATTATCTCCAAAGTAATGGCAAATCTCTATATTTTAGGCTTTTTTTAAATAAATTTTTTTTAAAAAAAAATCAATCAGGTGTCCATGAGGTTAACCTCATGGCTTCATGATTATCTACTGCTAATTTCTACCAAAGTTCCAAAAACAGGGAAAAACAATATTTTGGACAACTGTAATAAACTGTGGTTGATGACTACATATAATTATCAGTCATCAAATGATGACTTTGATTTAATCTGTTCCAATATCTTCAGACGTTCCATCATATTTGTCAGCATTCCAGAATTGTAAATAAAACACCAAGAAATAAAACTTGCAATAAACTAAAATGATACTTTAGATTATTCTTAAACATTGCTTAAGTTATGTGTTATCACTATATGGTATTTTTCTTTGTTTCCACTTTTGTGAAAGGGTCCTCTTCTTTATATCATCGTCTGCTTTTTTTCTCCAGTCTGTAATGTTGTAAAGGGAAATGTGCGGTCAGTCAAGTGTTTTGTCCACTTGTAAATACTAATAGTGTTTATTACACAAACAAGAATTCAGGCTCTGGAAGACATCCCTAGGCACAAAAGCCAAGGTTATTGTATCGGTTGTATTAGTGTCACTCCAACAATGGTTTTTCAAACAGCAGCATTTCCTTCAATCTTTGCTGATGTGTAAATTCCATGTTTATGTCTGGATTTCATACAATTTTCGATTGTACAGCAGTACATGTGTTCTGGAGCTTCAACATTTTAGAGAAGAAAAAAAACACACACTGTCATTTAGTGAAATGAAAAACCACCACTACCCCCTTGTATATGTATATATGTGTTTCAGTTTGTTAGTCATCCAAGTGCTGTTCCTCCCATGTGGAGGTAGGAATCGCACTATATGGGTCCATTATGACCTTGGCACAGCGGATGATCATGGCCATCAGCAGTAAGCAGAGGAAGGCGACACAGGCTAAAGTCAGGCCCTGGTCCACATCCACAAAGGCTGGCTCAGCAGTACCTTCCATCTCCATGACTGCTGTTCACTGCTGCTGCTGTCCTCAGACACGCCCACATACCATGCTACCATCCTGAAGACCTGACTGGAAGCACAACAAAGAGATATGGTGAGTATTATACTATAGATATGTGGAGGCTCCTCATACCCTGCTCATAATCTCTTCAAACTGCTGCCATCAGGCAAAAGATACGGACACATCAGAACAAAGACTAATAGACTAAGAAGCGGTTTCTACTCTGACATATGTGTTTTATCATAAATGATTATGCACAAGTCATGTTTATTATAGTGTATTATATGATTTTATTTAAAAACTGAACAAAGAAAAAAGAACAAATAAATTTTAAAAAGAAAAGAAAAATGTTTATTTATAGCATATTTAAAGGACATGTTGTTCTGTTTCAGAGCTGCAATGGTAAAAGTCTAATTACCTGTAGCAGCAAGTCTGGTACATTGAACTATGAACACCTACTCATCAGCTGATCTAAGTATTCAATAAGGGGCATGTCAAGGTTCGCAGGGCAAGCCGTGTGGAGTTATTAAGAAGGGCCCAAAATGCAGGCACTGGCTGATGATGCAAGTAAGCTTTATTAACAGGAGGTGAAAACAAACAAAAGCGAGGATGGCGAGGACAGAACTAAGAAAAGATCTGAACTGGGAAAACTAGAGAACAAACCTGAAACCATAACATGCAGGGAAGAACACGGGATGATGAACAGAGATACGAAGAGAGACACCAGGAAACACAGGCAACCGCGCACTGTATACACACACGGAAACAAGGAATGGCAAACAGGAGGGAGGCACAGCTGATCCTAATTAACGCGACGAGACAAAAGACACAGACCTTCAAAGTAAAACAGGAAGTCCACAGACACAGAGACACGAAACAGAGCACAGAGAAAGCACCTGGACAGGGATAAGTAGACACTAAACAGAGGAAGAAAGCCTAAGACCTAGAGACCCTGAGAACAAAACCTGAACACTAATAGAGAATGAATGAAATGAAAAAAATCAAACATCAAATCAGAACAAATCCCAAAGCACTGGGTCGCCAACCGAGCACCATGACAGGGCATTTATTAGTGAACAAAAGGATTTTAAGATGAATTCTAGACAGGACCCAAATGCAGGACTTGGAGACCAAAAAAAAAAAATCAACTAACACAGCAGCTTTAATACTGTAGCTTGTAAACACAAAAGTAGAACAACCAAAAACTCACACAAGACACAAAACGAATCTGAGAAACCAGGATATGAACGGTTACTGTGTAACCTCGGTTCTCTTCTGCTCTGTTACATATCCCGCATGTACAGGAGAATGACCCCCCATTAGTCAGGTTGTATAAAATTCTTGAAGACAGTACTGCCACACCTCACAGCTTAACTATAAAACAGCTGTGCAGACATGAAATCGCTGATAGTGTCATTGGGACGTGTTTCCAAGTGTCCTTAAAGTTGGGGAGAGAGTTTCTCACTCAGAGAACCAAGGTTGCAAAATAACAGCATGCTTTCTATCACATCAAGACTATCTGTCCGCTCATTTACATATTCCATATGTAAAACAGCGCATGGGGAGACGGTGCGGTCCAATACCTTAAGCACATGCCCACCAGGTCAGCACCCTGCCAAAAATGAAGGCCAACCCTAAGAAGCAGAGGAGCTATCAGTCTGAAAGACACAAGACTGACACAAAGGGATCCCGCAAGATCCAGGTACCACACTGTAATGGAGTAACTGCTCTGCTGACCCGCATGATACCAGGCTGACTGTGGAGACAACACCTAGTTGGCTACCGCCAAGATACACCCAACACCCACTCTAGAAGGAGGGGCTGTCTGCTCCCTCTTCCTGTCAATGCTGTAAAATTAGAGTTCAACAAGAGTCCGAGAAAAGTTCAGGGAGTCGACCCAGGAGTCGACAACACAAAGACCAAGACAGTTCTGGAGGCCGGCCGTGCACACGGCAACGGCGGCGCCGCAGGCAAAACCAATCAGGAGGCCGACCACTTGGAAGGCAGTGGCGGCCACTGAGCAGGTCCGGAGGTCGGCCACGATGCCAGCGGCGGCGACAAACTTTTTCAGGAGGCCGTCCCCGAAGGCCATGATGCTAACTTAGAGGCCCGGAAAATGGCCGGCAGAGGCGAGGCGGAACGGGTCGAGTTGGCTCTGACGGCGGTGTGGCAACCGCCGGACCAGACGAGGCAGGACCAGACGAGGACGAAGACGAGGCAGGACCAGACGAAGACGGTGTCACGGAGGCAGGACCAGGTGTGGATGAAGGCACGGCTGCGGAACCTGACAGTGGTGATGCTGCAGTAGGTGATGCTGCAGGAGGTGATGTGGATGCAGGCAACGGTGTAGAAGTCACAGAGGATGATTCAGCAGGTGGTGGCTGAACAAACTTCCCCGGACCGTCAGCAGATGTGAGGATGTGCTTGCTGGGTCCTCCAGGACCCCCAGCAGACGAGGCGTGGTGCTGGGTGGGCTCCTCAGACCCACCAGCTTACTTGGCTTAAAGCTGGACAGGCGACTCGGGCCCTCCAGCTGACGACACTCGAGGCTGGCTGGGTTCTCCCGAACCCCAGCTGACGACACTTGAGGCAGGATGGGCTCCTCAGGCCCTCCAGCCGACGAGGCAGGACGCTGGCTGGGTTCACCTGAACCCCCAGCTAACGTGGCTTGAGACTGGACGGGCTCCTCGGGCCCTCCAGTGGAAACAGACACTGAAGCAGCCAGTACGCAGACCTCTGCCAGTGTGGACACTGGCTGGGACTGAGCTGCACAGTGGCTAGACTCAGGCAGCAACAGTGGGATGCAGTCCTCAGAGGGCTGAAAGTGTTCCCCAATACACTCAGCAGAGGACGGAGGCGGACGGATGAACTCACTTGAACTCTCAGGGGGTGCTGAGAGCCGAGACTGTTCTGGTGAGTTCTCCAGTGAGGCTGCTGGCGCTGGCGTCTTGACCTCTAGGGGTCCAGAGTTGGCTGGTGACTGACACCCAGCCTCTGGGGAGGCCCTAGAGGGAGCAACTGTCTCTGACATGGCCAGCTTAAGAGAACCAGCAGATATTGTGGTGAAGTGTGTTCCCTGCTTAGAATTAGACAGTGAAGATGGAGGCTGAATGAAAGAGTGGGTAGGCTGCTGAACTGGTGGCAACTGAGCTTCAGGTAGCGAAGTTGTAACAGGTGGTGGAGCGGCTGACTGAACTGCGGTTAACTGAATTGCAGACCCAACGTTAAACTGTGGTGAAAGTGTGGATGGAAGAACATGATCAGGAAAAACTGTTTCGGTGAGGTTTACAACTTCCCCTGAATGAATCAGCGCAGGTAAAAAAAGGGTCCCAAACATTTCCATTCTCTAAATTCATAATACCAGGCTTGGAAACAGAATGGAAACAGTCATTAACACAGAGCGTGGGCTCAGGAGAAACAGACTTTGAAGCAGTGGCCATGGGTGAGACAGAAAAATTATTGTTATCTTCAGAAGACACACAAAAAATAGCTCCAGAAAACACAGTCACAGAGTCTGACGCAGCAGAAAAAGCGTCCCTTTCACTCACCACAGCCGATTGTTTACATGTGGGGTGCCACGCCGACAGCGCAAACGTCGCTTCTTTCTTGGAGACGGCTCCGACAGGCCGGGTAATCCTTCGTCCAGCGGTTCGGACGGCACGTCCTCCATTGAAGCGAGCAGGCGAGCGGTAGCAGGGGGGCGTAGGTGAAGCTCGTGGAGAACGAAATTCTGCACGAGCGGATGCAGAGAGTCCAATAACCAGGGATAACCGGAAATGAGGTGTTGTAGGTTGGCTTCCACAGTGTAAAGAGGGGCTTCTCCCTCATGCTCTAACCACTGGTAAATTAATTTAGAAGCAGAGTCGATAACGGCCTCCTGAAGCTCCCTGGGTGGTGTGACTGCCGCTGGATCCATATCTGGCTATTCCGTACTGTCACGACGAGTGAGATGAGCCGTATGAAAATAATAAATGAGGATTCAATCGCATGCAGAAGTGGAGGAGTGAAGGTGGTTTATTGAACACAATGCGCCAGTGGAAAAATGGAAACAGAGATCACACTAAACTATACTGGAGACAACTAAACTACTGAATACAAACCGGAACTCAAACATGAAGCAAGGTGGACGACGGTACAAGATGGTGACGGCAGGGAACACATGGATGAAACATGGTGGAATACACAGACAGACCACCAACTACAAAGACTTTAATGCACACAGAGAAACACAGGGAGATTACACACAGGTGGGGGCACAGCTGGGAGTAATCAACGAGACGAGACAAGAGGTAAAACTGAACACACTCACATGAGACGCAGACCTTCACAATAAAACAGGAACAAGAAACCACTAAACAAAGATGCAGACACGACACAGAGACAGACAGAAAATGACACATGGAACTAAACTAAACCTGCAAAAACATGACAACTCAAAATACTGGGTCAAACTGACCCAGAACCGTGACAAACTAAATGCAAAAATAGTGAAAAACACTCGGAAAGATAAGGAGGGCAGCAATGTTAGTAGCATGTAAAACCATTTCCTTTTTTGGGGTTGTCTCATTGTTGCCTCTCTAGTGCACCTGTTGTGAAGTTTGTTAACACCAAAGTAGCTAAACCTGGTCAACAATCCCCTCTGCTACTTAACTAGCAGAGTACTATTCCTGAAGTTCATTGACTTCATGCTATACTCTGATTCAGAGGTGTTTTTACATTTTTTGAGCAGTATCAATAACTTCCTTGTACAATTTTGTGACTTGTCCAGGTCCGGGTCACGGGGGGAGCATCTAAGCAGAGAAACCCAGGCCTCCTCTTCCCAAGCCACCTACTGCAGCTCATCCAGGGGATTTCCAGGCCAGCCTAGAAAGATCTAATCTCTCCAGTGTGTCCTTGGTCTATGCCCTCCTCAGAGTAGGACATGCCTCAGAGCACCTCTCCCAGGTGGCACAGGGAGGCATCCCAGTGAGATGCCTGGACCTCCTCAGCTGGTTCTTTTCAATATTGAGGAGCATTGCCTCTAGTCTTAGTCCACCTCGAATGTTTGAGCTCCTTACTCGGAGAAGCCATTCACCTTTCTGAGAAAGTTCATATTCGCCACTCACATTTGTAATTCTTTCAGTCACTACTTAGTTAATGATTTTTAATTGCAGAAGTATTTTAGAGATTTCTTTCAGCTACTCGCTTTAGGGGTCACCACAGTGGATCTTCTGCTTCCATCTTATCTCAGCATGTACTAATCCGAGCATCCACTTCTGTCACACCAACTGTAACATGACTCAGTGTTATTCTTGGCCAGAACAACCCAATTTACAGCATTGCCTTTCCAGGATGTTATGGCAGCTAGCTCATATTCCCCATAATACTGAACAGCAGCAGCTGCAGCTGTTCCACATAGACAGTTGCTCTGCCATGTCTGCTGTCTGCAGCTGTCCACTTCCAGCTCCTCTCCTCTCTCTTCTAGTTTCTGACCGGTGCTACTGAAAAAGTGGCGGCATGACTTAATGATGACCACCAACTGTGCTGGCCAGCCTCCCCCGGTACTGCCACCTGAACCCACTGCACCACACCTCCCCTGCAGCTGAGCTACAGACCACACCCACCATTTGCATCTCCTCTTTCACTACTTCCACGAGTCGTCTCTGCGGTATCCCTCATATACCTTATCCCTTCTATATATTTGCAAACCAACTCAACCTCGCCTCTTTAACTTTGTCTCAAAACTACTTAACCTGAGGTCTTGCTACTGGCAATGTGCTCAGGGGGGGTTGTCATTAAGTAAGTTGCGACCTGCCACCTAGGGGAATTTCACTCCTAGGAAATATAAAGATGGAATATTTAAGCAAATTAAATAGAAGGCTGCACAGGTTTTAAAATGCAACCCAGTGAGATACATTGGTTTAAATATTAAGATATATTTATTACATGTATAAAAAGAAATTATAAGCAGTTGCAGGCTGGATCACTATCAAGAGTTGACTGAAGCAGATAAATCTGTCCAATAATCAAGTAAAAACAAGAGAAAGGCTGAGCTGGACTCACCAGTTGCTCAGGACAAAAAGAAGAAGAAAAAAGGAGCACATACAAACTCACCAACGTTACACCCAGGTACTGTAAAACAAAGGGGGGGTGGAGAAGGACCACCACCATGGACCTCGCATGGCTTCAGGCTTATCCTCCTGGAAGCCAATCCAGCCACTGAAATAATCAACATGAAATGGACATTAAAAACCACAAAAGGTAGTAAGACATTCAGCACAAGACTTTGAGTTTTAATATACTTTGATGTTTATGGATTATGTTTAAGTTCACTTAGTCATCTTAAGCTCCTGTTTCCCAGTTCTAGTTCTTTGTTTATTAGACCCCTTGTGTCTAAGTCTCCCTTCATGTGTTTCAATAATGTCTTTGTCCACCGTCTCCTCCTCTTGCCCCCCCCATGACCCATTCCATCTACTATGTGTATTTTCCCCCAGCCATCATGTTCTTTTTGTACTTCGTTATGTCCATGTCTCATGTTCCCTTTTCCCTCTGAATATATCTACAGTGTGTTTCTCGTCTGTTCGTCATGTTAGGTCTGCGGGTCTTAATCTCTCATGTTTCATGTCTGTGTGTCCTATGTTGTCAAGCTCGTGTTATCATGTCTGCATCTCATTATGTTTCCTGTTTACATGTACAACAAGCTTATGGGTGTTCCACACCGCTGTGAATATATGCAAAACAAGAGAAAGGCACACAATGGACAGCAAAGTGCTTGGAAGAAGTAAGGACGTGGTGTGAATATAGAGTCCATATGTGAGAGGCCTGAGTGATGAGGGTTACTGAGACCATAGCTCAGATTGGTGAGGTGGGTGGGTAGGGGTGTGGTGTGGGGTGATAGTGTTTGTTAACAGTCTGAATGGCCCAGAGGAAGAAGCTGTGAGTGAGTCTGGAGGTGTGGGACCTGACTGACTTGAGGAGCAGACCAGAGGGCAGCAGGTGGGCGGGGTGCAAGGGGTCACCTGTGATGGCCCTGATTTTTCTGAGACAGGAGGATCTGGCAGAGGGCAGCCAATGACTTTTTGGGTGGTGTTAATTACTCTCTGCAATAATTTAATTAATTAATTAAACATATAATTAATTACTTCGTGGCATATTTAATTCATTCATTTTGGTGCCTCTGGCCCTCCACGGGTCACAGCTGAGTTAAAGTGTTACAAAAACACACTTGCCTACTCAGGCTATAAAAACTCTGAACTAGGGGTGGATTCGGATGAGCACGAATATCGTGTTTTTTTACGAATACTTATTTTGAATAAATATTTTTAAAAATATTTGTGTTCGGGAACAAGAAAAACTTTATATCAAAAAGCTGAGTGTCCTTTTTAGACCGCAGTGCATGTAAAAGGTGAATGACACAGGCTGCTCCACGCAGACAAGACTGAACTGAACTGCATCACTATGTTTGTTGAATAGATTTTTTGGACCTTAACTGGGTTCCGGAGGCAGTTTGTAACTTTAGCGAGGATCGGGAGATGATTCCATTACGCTGCATTATTGACGTCTGCAGTGCTCTCATGTTCGCTCTGTTTACGTAGCTCTGTTAGTGATTTAGACCAGCGGTCCCCAACCACCGGGCCGTGGACCGGTACCGGGCCATGAGTGATAAGGTTCGGTTGTGAAATTTATGGTTTATAGGGTTTTATTCGTTTTTATCGTTACCTCAGTTTCCCTGTGTCTTTTCCCGTGTGTTATGAATACATATTTTTATTTATTTATTTTTGGTACCGATACTCGTTTTATTTTGTTGTATTTAAAGTCCGGTCCGTAAAAATATTGTCCGTGGCGCAAAAAAGGACCGGATTTAGACAATAGGCTGTTGACAGAGTAACGTTAAAGTTCGGTTTAAAAGGATAAAACAATGCTTCTGTTGTGTCGAACTGTATGCACCTGTGGGAGTTATATGGTACATATATGTTACTCTGTCTTTTGCAGACAGCAAGATATAGGCTAGTAGCAGAGCTTTCCGTCACTCATTAACTTAGCTGAAACTCCCCACATGGAGTTGGTCAACCAAACAGAAAAGAGTGCTGCTGCTGCTGAGCCACCTCTTGGTCCTGCACCAGCCAAAACAACTTGATCAACTTGTGTGGAAGCATTTTACACTCAGTGCTGCAGATGAAACCAAACTGTTATGTAATGTGTGCAAAAGTCAGATCAGCAGAGGCAGTTATGTCAAACATCTGTCAACATCTGTTATGCATAATCACATGCACTTAAAGCATCTTATTCCTGGTACTGTCTGCCAACCCCCCCATAAGCACCAATCCCCCCCACCGGCACCACTACTAAAGAATACTTACACTAATGTTAATTAGAACTGTAACACAAAAAAACTGGATCTTTACGCCTATTTTGATACTTCCCCCCCTCAACAAATACCAATACCGACTGCTTTGCACATCTCTGCTCTGAACACTGAATTCACTAAAAGCTCTTTCAACATCATGCCCCCCCCCAAACACACACACACCCTTAATACCATACATAATTCTTATTTACTCATTTATCTGTATCTGTATGTAATTTGCATCCATTCCCTTTATATGTATTTATTTGAATATTTATGGAGATGTTTATGTATTATAGATACTCAGCGGTCCCCAACGTTTTTTGCCCCACGGACCGGTTTATTTCTGACAATATTTTCACAGACCAGCCTTTAAGGTGTCGCAGATAAATACAACAAAATAAAACCAGTACCGGTACCAAAAAGAAAAGAAGCAGATTTATTCATACCACATGGGAAAAGACCCAGGAAACCCCGTTAACGATAAAAACGATTAAAAAAAATAATGATAAAAATCGATAAAAACCCTGAAAACCATAAATTTCACACCCAAGCCTCAAATCTCGCGGTCCGGTACCAAACGACCCCTGGGGGTCGGGGTTTATTCTTTTTTAAATGACCTCCAACAAGAAATGTTAATGTCTGCTGTTCAATACTGAAGAAATGTAAACTTAAAATTGATGCCAGATCATCATTGCCAAATTGGATCACTATAGCATCCCTGACATCACTGCCATGCTCCAGCAGCTGCGTGTGGGATTGTGTGTCCCCTATGAAAGATCTGTAAATCCTAAAATACATTTGGATGCAGGCAAATGTCTAACAAACACATCTAGATTCTGTAGTTCCACAATTTTCAGGCAACCATATATAATAAGGTCATCTAAACCCTTGCATCTTGTGAGTTATGATCTGCCACAGCCAGGTGTTGGGGTCATTACTCAAGAAAAATAATGCATTACACATTACTCATTACTTATCATAAAAGTAATTGAGTACGTTAAGCATTAGATTACTGTGTTACTGACAAATGTATTACACCCAACACGCAAAGTCCAAACTGGCTTCCACCAAAGAGCAGGAAAAAAGAGTACAAAAGAGTTCCCTATATACATCTTAGCAGTCCCAGATGCACCACAGGTATAACATCAACATTTACATGGCACAATTGGGTTGCCTTTCTTTAACCAATGATATAGACTTGCCTGTATAACATACGGTAGAGTAAAGATTCATAAATCGTATCTGGAACGGGAGATCACCAGGGCTAAGCTCTCTAAACTTTGCTCTGTGCTCATGAAGTTGCTGTTGTTGTTTTTTAAATGAAAAAAGTTATCGACTGTGCAACTGAATCATACACAGCCTGCAGAGCTTTCAATGCACTATTAGTTGGAATTCTATCACAATGCCAACTATTAAGGTTTCTCCTGTCACAATGGGGGTGTACATCCCTAGCATGACTCTTGTGGGTCAATATTTTGTCATCAGCTAAAGCTGCTGTTTCAAGAACATTAGTAATTTTGTGCTCTGATATTCAGTTCTTAAATTACTATAAGACAAATAAATCAAAAGGCCTTTCAAAAGCATTTGCAGCAGAACACTACTGATTAAAATTAGCCAACAAATCATCATCAAATTCCACATTAGCTTGCCAGGACTGAAAGTGGTGGCTGGATGTCTGTAACATTAACTCAGACTTTAGTTCAAGCTACCCTCTGTGCTTAATGCAAAGTGACCAGCCTGAGCTTTCTCAGTAAATAAACCATTGAGCAACAAAGTTTGTTTTGAATTCACCCACTGCCTCAAATTAGCCACCTGCTCAAATAAAGACCAAATCAAACATAGGCATGAGACACAAGTTCGTCCTGATATGAAACGTATCAGGACGGTGGCGCCAGTGTCCGGCAGCCTCGCCACTGTCAGTGCGCCCCAGGGTGGCTGTGGCTACAATGTAGCTTGCCATCACCAGTGTGTGAATGTGTGTGTGAATGGGTGGATGACTGGATATGTAAAGCGCTTTGGGGTCCTTAGGGACTAGTAAAGCGCTATATAAATACAGACCATTTACCATTTACAGGCCATCCTGGCCACACTGTCCCTGCATCAAAAGCAGCTCCTGCTGCTCAAAATTAAGCCTTGTAGTCACCAGAGGAGCAACTACTGGCTCTAAACCCAAACTATGTTCTCAGCTACAACTTTAATAACCTTTGTCTTGAAGACCATAACCTTAACGTCAGTTCATAGTGTCCAGCTATTTTCAACAGCTGTTCCTTGGTATATTTTCTAACAAGATCCAAGAAGGAGAGCCAACAAAAGCTGCGACTGAGGCCATGGTATAGGATGACACAAAACATCAAAGATAGCAAAACCACTAGAGTTTTCCACTATCTGCATAACCACAACTAACACTACACCCCTAGTCTTTATGTGCCTTTTACACAAGTAGGTTTGTAAAGCAACCTACAAGCTGGCAACCCCACAAATTCCTGTGCACATGTAGAATTGTCCAGAGGCAACTGACACTAACCATGACACCACAACACAACCAGAATGTGGGAAAGAGAAACGATGCAACCCAAATGACTAAAGCTCATCTAAGCAAACACCAACCATTGTTCTCAAGGCGTCCAAACATCTAATCTCTGATGGAAAACAAACACACCTTATTTTGAACACCTAGTGCATCCACCAAAAACCAGACCAAACCTGGCTTAATGCACAACATGATCAAATGAGCTAATTAGTACAAACTCAAATGCACTAAACTGATCAAACCTGGACAAGCTCTCATTTTTATCTGAACCTGGCGATGTACTCTAGCAGTTAAAAGTTTGGACACACCTTCCCATTAAATGTTTTTTCTTTAGTTTCATGACTATTGACATTGTAGATTCTCACTGAAGGCATCAAAACTATGAATGAACACATATGGCATTATGTGGTAAACAAAATGGGCGATTGTGGCTCAAAAGTTGGCAGTTCATTCTGTAACCGGAAGGTTGCTGGTTCGAGCCTGGGCTCGGACAGTCTCGGTCGTTGCGTCCTTGGGCAAGACGCTTCACCTACCGCCTACTGGTGTTGGCCAGAGGGGCCGATGGCGCGATATGGCAGCCTGGCTTCTGTCAGTCTGCCCCAGGGCAGCTGTGGCTACAACTGTAGCTGCCTCCACCAGTGTGTGAATGTGAGAGTGAATGAATAGTGGAATTCTAAAGCGCTTTGAGGGGTCCTGAAAAGCGCTATATAAATCCACTCCATTATTATTAAAAAAGTGTGAAACAACTCAAAACATGATTTATATTTTAGATTCTTCAAAACAGAAACCCTTTGCTTTCATCAGTGCTTTGCACACTCTTGGCATTCTCTTGATAAGCTTCATGAAGTCTTCACATGAAACAGTTTTCCAGCAGTCATGAAGGAGTTCCCGGAGATTGGCCCTTTTGACTTCGCTCAGTGGCCCATCTCATCCCAAACTAGGTTTAGGTCTGCTGACTGTGGAGGCCAGGCATTCTGGCACAGCACTTCATCACTCTCCTTTTTGGTCAAATAGCCCTTACACAGCATGGAGATGGTCCAACTAAAAGCAAACTGGATGCGATGGCATGTTGCTGCAGGATGCAGTGGTAGCCATGCTGGTTCAGTGTGCCTTCCATTTTGAATAAATCCCCAACAGTGTCAGCAGCAAAGCTCCCCACACCATCACACCCTCTCCTCCATTCTTCACGGTGGGAACCATGCATGTAGAGACCATCTGTTCATCTTTTCTGTGTCGCACAACGACACGGCGAGTGGAACCCGAGATCTCATCAGACCAAAGCACAGATTTCCTCTGGTCCAGTATCCATTCCTTGTGTTTCCCGGCTCAAGCAAATCTCTTTCGCTTGTTGCTTTTCCGTAGTCGTGGTTTCTTAGCAGCTACCATAAAGGCCTGATTCGCGCAGTCTCCTCTGAACCGCTGATGTAGAGATGTGTCTGCTACTGGAACTCTGTGTGGCATTTATCTTTCTACAATGTAGAAAGTGGTAAAAATAAAGAAAAAACATTAATAAGAAGGTGTGCCCAAGCTTTTGACTTGTAGTGTAAGTCATGAAAGGGCCAAATCAGAAACCACAGTTTTATTTTGAACAGAAACCAGGAGTGTGAACAGGCTATCTGCAGCGCAACATCAACAGCAGTCAACTTTCAAATCTGTAGAGATACAGGAAGGAAACAGAGTTTACGCAGGGAGGTGATGGATTCTGGAACACTTACAAAAGGACAGTGTGCAGTTTTCAACCTTTTGGAAAGGAAGGTGAAGACTTCTCAAATAGCCAGTAACAAGAAAAAGGCCATTTACAGTTTGAACCAGGTGAAGGATGACAAATGGACCTTTCAAGATCAATCAGTGTAAATGTTTAATTTCAGATATACACCATTCTTTTGTTTTTTGACCTCCACTCATGACTTCTGCATGCAGCCTTAATTAAGGGTTAGTTTTTAGTTTAACCAGAGTACCTGTCTAAGTATTTCTCTTATTCCACACTTCATCAGAAATGACAAATGCATAGGCAAACTTAACCTAATCTCTTTGGACATAGACACTATGCTGGTGCAGGTGTAACAGGCAGACCCTCACTACCCCCCCAACACACACAGACACACACACACACACACACCCTGTTTTCTATTTCTCCCATCTGTTCTAGTCTCAGGTACGGAAATAAGACTGGAGAATTGCAATTACAATCCACTGCTTCCTTAATTTCTACAAAAAAACATCTCACACAGTGCTGCTCAAATACAGCACTGACAACAGTTGGGGTTTCTTACCTGCTTTTCCTCACATCCTGCAGCTGCTGAAGGTAGGACGGCTCTGCTCTGCACTGAGGAGCTGCTATGACTGAGAGTCGGGGGAATGGGACAGAGGAGTGGATGAGGAGACAAGGAAGGATGACAAGTTAATGGAAAGGATGTACAAAGGGAGGGCAGAGGAAAAGATGATGTTGGGGGCAGATGGGCAGAGAGCAGGAGGAAGAGTTACTGGTGGCTGCTGCATCTCCGCTCTGCATCTGAGTCTTATAAGCATAGCAGTGCAGAGTGCAGCACACAACCCTACCACTGCTCCACTCTCACTCTCAGTGTGCAGCTGCATGTGTGTCCACCTAACAGATGCAGCAAGTATTTATGGCACTGTATTTGCTGAACTGCCAACAAAAGCTCTGGTGTCATATGCTACAACTGATAGAATGTTTTCAAAGGTTAACGAAATTACGCCATTTGATGATGTGCATTTACACTTTGAAAAGGGGGATGTATTATTTAAGGCATTAATCAGGCTAAAAGTTAAATCTGCTTTAAATGAACTGGGGATGTTTGTCTGAATCTATATTTTTCTTTTGATCAACAATAAAAAGATGCAAACAAAACATCACCTTATCTAATAAGAGTTGTGTATCCAAGCTCTGGCATACAATAGCATTACACACTTCCTTCAGAACTGTCAGCTACACATTCACATGAATTTCTCCTTCTACCAAATCCCAAACTCTCTTGAATTGGCCAGGGGAGGACATCTGAGTGCAGCCAAGTCATTGACAGGTTCAAGAATCCAATCAGAGATGATCTGAGTTTTTTGATCTTACGCCACACTCTCCTGCTGGAAACAGCCAAAAGATGGGAACTCTCTGGGATAGAGATGATGGTCCGCATTAGCACTTGGGTAGGAGGTGGTGTTTATATTAAATTGAAAATTGCTAAATTGGGTGTGGAAAGTGTGCCAAGAAAATATCCCTTGCACCATTACATCAAAATCATCAGGCTGAACTGTTATAAGCAGGCTTTTATGTCGTTATGCCAAATTCTGACCCTAGAATAGAATTGAATCGTTTATTTCAAACTTGTAAATATAACTAAAACAACAAAAGGAAAAACACTTAAAGGCATAAATTTTGCATGAATGTCTCTATAGCTACACAATAACATTCAATAACACTGAATATGTTATTTATTGTCAGTATGGTAGAATATATGTGATTCCCAAATGTTATGAACTTTAGCCAAGCCAGGACCCACAGCGAGTAAAAATCATTCAAATCATTTGCAATTTTTTTATGTCACTGATTATTGTATTTTGCATTTGGAAGTTGTTTAGATAGTCCAATCCTTTAGTTCCTTTGTTTACAATATTATTGATTACTATCCATATGCTTTTCATATTATTTTTATTTTCATCTAAAAGCTTACTGTAGTAATTTCCTTTGCTGTGTTAGTATTACAGAAAAGAAGTTGTCATTAAGTGTAACTGTTATATAACTGTTAAATCAACTTTCTTAAAAGCAGAAATGTTACCACTCCTTCCCAATATATTTTACATTTAAGATAAGAAGCAGTGAAATAAGTAAGGACTGAAGATCATAATAGTATCAGAGGATCTGCTGAGACTGAGGCGTTTACATTGTCCAACTTCTCTCATTCACACAATAAAATATCGTCTCGACCTAATTATTTACTGATGAAATCATTTTCAACTAATGTAATTTAGTAGATGAAAATAATGTGAATGTTGACCAGTTACAAGTATGTGTGTGTGTGTGTATGTATACATACACACACACACACACACACACACACACACACAGATATATACATATATATATCTGTGTGTGTGTGTGTGTGTGTGTATGTATACATACACACACACACACACACAGATATATATACATATATATATATGTGTGTGTGTGTGTGTTGGTGGTCTTTTTCTTAATTATTTTTCTTAATTATTATCAGTAATTAGTGTGAAATCTTTTCAGTTGTTGAAGATTGCATTATCCTGTGCGTAGAGGGAAAATAAGGCCTGTACTTGTGTCTTAACTGTTTCAGGTTTTGCCAAAATCGATTGATTTAATATAAAAGGTACAAGTCAATGAGGAGTTAAGCTCAGCTCAGTTTTATTATATAGCGCGAACATCAGTCAGGACCCTGCAGTGATACGGATACTGCAATGATACTTGATGGCAGATAATATTTTAAGGCAGAACAAATGCAAAGGTTAACAACTGACGATCTTGTAATAAGTCCACGACTGCACGGCTCGGTGCCGAGAGGAAGAGCAGCGAACAAGCGTAGGCGGAAATGTATTCTTCCAAGCGTCCCAACAAACAAGCCCGCTACAAACCACCGATGCCTGCTTCCACAGCACCGTGCATTACGTACACTGTCCACACTGTAGAACATTAATTTATTCAAGCAAGTCGAAAATCTCGCGGTGTTACCATTCAGACATCTTGAATTTTATTAAAACCACTTTTTTTCATTAAAGATACGTCATATATATATTTTTAAATCTATCCATCTGTCTCTCTCTCTTTATATATTTATACAGACAGGCTTTGTTAGCGGCTTGAGTCCACATTATTTTCCGCTGCTTTAGCGGATGTGTAGTTGGTGGCTAGACCGAGTCTCGCGTGCTAATCCCGCGGAGAAGAGACAGTCTCTCGCGGGGGCTTTCGAGCCGTATTGTGCGTCATCTGCATCGCCGCCGTTTTGTTATTTTTCTCCGCCGAGGAAACATGGCAACCCCGGCTGCGGTCAACCCGTCCGGTAAGTGAGCAGCTATAGTGTGCTGGTGGAGAAATAAAATGGATATGTTCAGGACAGTAAAGGAGAAAATGCAGCCGGGTTTTGTTTCGACTGTTGCTGAAGAAGGTCGAAGCTCCGACAGGCCGCCGTAGCCTGGCTCCAGCATCCATATCCCTTCCCCCACCAAGCCGACATTCACACCACCGCGAGGCTTTTCTTCCCAGGTTTGCAGCCAACTTCTGTCGAAATGACGTGGTTGCTGTGTGATTTTATGGCTTTATGCCCATTTGTTGTCATACTTTTGCTGCGATTCATGTCCCGTAGAACTGCTAGCTGTACGGGTTTGGCTGTCCAGCCCGTTGCTTTCCTCTCTCAGTGATACAAAAGGTTATTTTGCATATTGTTGCCGTACCCCATTGCCCTTTATACGCTGTGTTGCCTCTAAGATATTTAAATGCTCGTTTTTATGAAAGGGGAGCAGTCTCACATCGGCATTTGCCTTATTCGTGTATCTCTGTTCCGTGCCTGTTGATTCTTTATTGCACAGAAAGCCGATAAATATGTTCCGGGGCGCTTGGACAAAGCGGAATGCTGTTTAAAAGTCTGCCCCTGCACTTTGGGATGTCCTCTTGGTTTGGGGTAAATAAACAAGTAACTGCAAGCCGGCGTCAAGCCACGGTGAAAACAAGTGAGCTGAATCCATATATCTAAACTTTTAAAGACCACAAACAGGCTGCAGAGTCGAGGGGAAATTACGGTTCAGCGGCGGTGGCGCGTTGGCGGTGCGTGGACACGGTGTCCATCTGACAACTGATGCAGAGAACATCAGGTGTCAGAAATATGATGCACAACCTTTTGTGGGCTACTGTTGCCTGTGCTGTTGTCGGTCCTTAGCCAAGCACGGAGACGTTATAAGATACAAAGAACCGAAACAAAATGCTAAAAACAACGAGAAGTGCCCACTGTAGCCGGTGTCGGTCACTTTTCATGATGCTGTCCTGATCTTTGGTATTTTGTTTTTCAATCTTTCTCCCATTCCTGGTAAACTCCACCGATCACCAGTCAGCTTTTGGCCCATGTCAAGCATCAGGCAGTTGCAGCATGCATGGAAGTTGGTTAAAAACCCCTCACAACATGCTTTTTGTTGCCAAATACTTGTAGATATGCAGACGGACACAACTGCAGTACCAAATGTTAAGCATCAGCATTAATAGACGTTAGCTGCTTGAATCAGTCCTAAAAATTTCACTACAATGCTAATACATTGTCCTCATTTTGCCAGTTTACTAAATAAGTTGTATGTGAAGTTCTACCTGTTTGCTACATTAATACTTGGTAAAGAATGAAAGTATATACTACTAAATAGGTTGAATTTTTTGAATTTTGATGGCAATTCAAAGGGAAAACAACCACGAAATGATGATAAAGTTATACAGCAGCTTCAGGACTCGCTGGAATTCATTCAGCAAGTTTCAGAATGCTGCTGAACCATTTTCATCAGCAACAAAGATTTCAAGCTGTGACTGTCATCCTAGAAGAGAGCACTCCACAGTCTGAGATTAAATGGGGTCAAGCAGTCAATTACAAGCAATCTGTTTTTGATAATACAGTAATTAACTGTGGTAAATCACATGTTTTCTGCCGTCTACATAGGTAGGGATTCCTATTTAAAAAGTCCATTTGTCCTCAGCAAGTTTTCCTGTTGTACAAGAAAATAGCCAGGACTCAACTCAGCTGGCACAAATAGAGTTGAGTTCTCTGTGTGTGATCACGGACACAGACTCTGCAATCTGTTTACATTTATTAGTTGGACACAAATCATTTGCAAACCTTCAACAGTCCGAGTGAGACAGCGACTGTCTGCGGAAACGTTGCGTCTTCTCAGGCGATCTGTGCACTCGTCCTGTGATCAAAGGTGGTTGTGAGTGTGGAGCACCCTTGAGAATTTTTTTTCTTGTCACACATCATATGTCACTGTAGCATAAATGAATTCAAGTTGACGTAATCTGAAAAAGTACTGCGGTAAAGTAATTATTCCTGTGCGGATGACAGAGACTCTCTTGAAGAAACGGGTCAGCCTTAATGCTTTGCGTCACTTCATTGACAGTGTAAATGAAAAGGGAATACAAATAAAGAACTGACTGGTTATTAGTACCTTTGCTGCATACAGAGTGTTGAAATGAGGTGCAATTAGAATGAAAAATGAACAGTCCTGTCAGACAATGAAAGGGCACTGTCAGCAGACAAACTGCAGAGAAAAAGGTGAAGAAGCGTGAACAGGCATGGTGGAGGAATTTCAGGAGTCATTTCTGACAGAAGGATAGAAGCAGGAGTGATGATGTATGGTTTGAAGAGGGGGGCACTGACAAAATGACAGGAGGCAGAGCTGAAGATGTTAAAGTTTTCATTGGGAGTGAGCAGGATGGACAAGATTAGAACTGAGTAAATCAGAGGGACATGCAGATGAGGGAGAGTGCATATACTGGACCAAAGATTTTGAATATGAAGCTACCAGGCAGAAGGAAAAGAGTAAGATCTCAGAGAAGACTACATGCAGAGGGCTGGTGTGACAGAGGTGCCTTCTAGGCATGTGGTCAGATGGAGGCAGATGAGCGGCTATTGTGACCCCTCAATCGAACAGACAAAACAAAATTCTTCTTATTCTTAGTCAAAGAAGATCTCAGTCAGTGCAGATGTCTTGTATGGAGGCTGCATCCAACTGTATAATGAGCCATTCCAATGTGTGGTGGATGCAGGCAGTGAGAGCTCTGTGTGTCATTAAGCACAGCCAGAGGAAAAAAATCAGCCTTATAGTTTCCCTGGGATGGCAGTAGAGTCAGGCACATTGACTCAGACCAGATACCCAGGGATGTGGGAGGGCTGGTCACTGCAGGATTATTCCCATAATTCTGTGGCTCAGACTCATTTGGTGTAAGAGGGTGAGAAACACGAGAAGTGAAATGATCTGATGAGGTCTGTGTGCTTTGAGAGGACAAAAAAACCCATAAAAAAAAATCAGGCCATAAATCAAACTGCAGCTCAGAAGAGTAATCCGGTTGTTCAGTGATGACGTGACGAATCCTACTTCCGGGCCTAAAGCAGTCTGCGTTTAATATGGCTTTTGTGTTGTTAACATGTTTAATGTTTTGTATTTTCTTCTATTTGATCTCAAAAAGCTCCTAAAACAGTCAGTGATCACTGTTGACCTCCCTCGGCCTTTATTACCGCTAATCATTTATTTAAGCTCAGTTTTTAAAACCTTAGGATGTAACTACAGCCCAGCCCATGCAGCAGTATATGAATGACTAACCTCGTATTGTGGATGGATTATCTCAGTTGTTCTCCTGGCTGAAGTTTGGTCCTTTTACAGCATCCTGCCATGCGATTACATTTGTTCCTGACCACCGAGAACACTCACGGTAACTTTTATCGAGTGGAAAAAAAGTTAGCTTGTTTATATCATGCTAACATAGCTGTGTCGCTAGCGGTCACGTAGCACATCATTATATAGCAGCTAGCCCAACTTCAGTAACCCTACAAACGTCACTGCTGTTTAGTTTTCTGTCTTCATTTATGTTGGAAGTGATAACAGAGCTGTACGTTTTAATTTGTTTCCAAAGCCCCGCAGTCAGGACATGCTATATTGTATTTAGATAGAAGCTAGCGAGCTAACTCCCTGCTAACTTCTAACTCCGTTAAATGTCATAAATTCCGTTTTCATGGATGCCTGGATGTTAAACTCAATTGTTACACCTGGTAGAGCAGAACGCTGATCATTTTATTAAAGATGAAAGACTTTAGACAGTTTTTCAACTCTCAGTAATGCTAAGTGTTTGTTTGATATATGGACCTGCAGCGGAGTTTAGGCCCAGACACGGCTAGTGACGTCAGACTGAACAACCGGATTGCTAGAATGTAGCAGAGCATCCTTGTCAGATCTTTGACTGTTCATTTATCAGTTAAACTAGTCTTATTTATTGCTGAAATCATTTTCCATTAACTAAGTGATCAAAAAACAGAAAGTTGTTCTACACCTGTACTAAGGTCAGTTGATTTATTGAATTCATAAACCTTCCAAGTAAAGTTAGTTTCATAGCCATGCCCTTAACAAGCGATATATGGAGCGACTGCCTCCTCTTGCTGCTACTTCAATCATGAAACTGATCTGTGATCAGCTGATCGGCTTTTCTGTCGTGAGTCCGTCTCTCTTGTTTGTTTTTGGCCCACTTTGCACCAGAAAGAGGAAACCAGCGGCTGAACAACAGCAGCACGTTTAAGCTTGATAAGCTGTTGTTAGAATTTATTTAATATTACTTTCTACACCAGGATCTTTTTCTACGTAGCTGACGGCTGTAACTGTGCAGGGGCGGAGCTAGCAAAGTTTAGCCAGGGGGGCCGATAGGGCATTAACAGGGAAAAGGGGGCACAAAGACATACTTTTCTTTCTTATTCTCATTTAAAATGTCTAGCTTTTAATAAATAATTATCTGACACCCAAAGTTTAAATTTGATGTAAAATGTATAGAAGTCCATTACTGTATATAGTGACTATTAAGTCTAATATATACCCTAGTAAGCTATAGTACTTTTTCCTTTGGGAAGGTACCATCTGTGCAGTCTGCAGTTCTGTTGAAGAAAGATGTTGAATCTATTTAACATTTCCTGAAAAAGATTTTCACACTGCATCAAATTAAGGTTGATTACGTCGATTAAGCATCATGAGGTGGAGCGTGAGGGGTGGTTCCCTATTTTTTATTTACTTATTTTTGTTGTTGCTGGGAGTTGGAACCCTATTAGTTAGGTTGCTTAATATTTACGCTAAGTACTCTTTAAAATACCAGAATAGGGAGGATGGTGTAGGTTTAAGTTTATTAGATTGATCAGTATTGCTGAACTATGAAATATTTTTTTTTGCATACAGGTATAACAGAATAGCTTTAGTGTAGTTGTTGTTTTAAACTTGAGTATGAACTTATACAAAATGCAGCAAGATATTTAAAAAACAGTTTTGTTGATTAAAAAACACTATCGGATTCATATCGGTATCGGCAGATATCCAAATTTATGATATCGGTATCGGACATAAAAAAGTGGTATCGTGCCATCTCTAGTATACACCAGTATATACCAGTATACACCAGTATATGCCAGTATATAACAGCAGATCAGAATATCCCTCCAAGACTGTAAATGGTAAATGGCCTGTATTTATATAGCGCTTTACTCGTCCCTAAGGACCCCAAAGCGCTTCACACATCCAGTCATCCACACATTCACACACTATGGAGCAATTTGAGCTTTTCCCACTACTTCTATTGGATTCATGCATTCACTATCAGACTAGCTTGTCTGGATTAGGGTTGTGGGATGCTCAGGCCGATCCCAGCTTCAACTAGGTTAGGCTGTTGGGAGTATTTAAGTTACAGAAAAGGTCCCCAAAAACCATATTTACACACAGGGACTAAACAATTAACTGTCCATTTATACAGCAGTGAAACTTGGTGACTTGAGGCATATATTTTTAAGGGTTCTGCACGTTTCTATTATCAGCCAACACATGCCAGCATTAATGTATGATTGCAAACAAGCCCTGTGTACCTGTACAGGCTATATCATTCGGATTCGATTTAGACACCTGCTCAGTAAACATAGTTTGTGAATACAGATAATGTTACCTTTAAAATCAAGTCTTTTACATTTTGGCCTTTGACTTCTACGTGATGATAAGTGATAATTCATCATGAGAAATGATAGCAGAGGTATAGAGAAACACTGACGGTGTTCAACATTTTAACCATGACAATTAAAGGAGATGAAACACTGTGAAACTGACATAGTTATAACTCTTAGAAGCTGTTTTTTTTTTTTAAAGTGCTTAAAATTAAAGTTTTAAAAACATGTTCAGCGCCATCTTCTACGTTACCGGGTTGGTTGGTTGCGTCTAATAGACTTCCATTAGTTCATGTTAGCTAACTAGCGACAGAACTGATAACTCGGGGGGAAATCGAGGGGACTAAAACTAAAAATGAGCTTAAGCGGGGTCGCTTTTGTGCTGCCCCTGAGTGCAACAATGAGTTTTAGGTTAAAACTAAGGATATAATTTCCACTTTCACTGTATGTGTCTTTAGCAGCATTTGTTTTTTTGTTATTATTTAGCTAGCTTCACTCGAAACTTGAAAGACGTGTATAGTGGTATTTTGAGTGTGTAATAATCCTGCTGTTTGAGGGCTGTTTGTTAAGCTTTGTGGCTAGGGGAAAAAACTATGGAGGTCAGAAATAAAGCGTGACTGAAGAGCGGGAATAGAAACAACCTTGGGTAAGGGTGTGCAGTGATTGAAAAGGAGAAAGGAGGCAGCATTTCCTTCAGTCTCCCCAAAGGCTCATTAATGGATTTAACCCCAGGGCTTTTCTACTTCTGGCTTTCTGGTCGAGCTCCAGACTTCTCACTGTCTCATCAACATAGTGAAACGAGTAGAGTAGAAGATGGCGGAGGCTAAAAACAGAGCTACGAGAGAACAGACACCTATCTGATATGAGGGATGTTTGTACTGGTGTTACTAGTGGCTTTTAATTTCCTAGGTTCCTTTTTGTTGTATAGATCAGGTTTTTATCATCATTTTGTTGTGGCACTCAACAATGAGGAGACATTTAGCCTGCTTTATTTAGTGCAGTGTTTGTGTCTGTGTGCATGTGAGATTGTGTATGTATATATCTCTGGGTGCAGTAACACATACTGTATCAAATTTTAATTAATTTACTTTGTGCACTGAGTTATACTGGCAGGTTTGCTTCACTTATCCATTTCACCTGGCTTAATGAGTGAGTGGCGCAGAAAGATGTAGAGGCACAGAGTGATGATAGAGACTCCAGGAGCATAGACTGTGGTCCTCACACTGTACCAGCTTAATGTTGAGTAAAAGAGGAAGCCTGTATTTTTACTGGTGTGTGTGTATGTGTATATATATATATGTCTAAAAACGTGTTTGATAATCTGAAAGTGTGACAAATATTTTTTTAACAGCACTGTAACATAAAAGCAATGTAAACATACATGTGAGTAGTTTAGAATATTTGACACATCTTACAGTACTTCAAATGCACATTTGCAAATTACAGTTTATATTAAGCAATGGAGAAGACACACACAGAGGACACACAAGCATAGAAACAGTTTTATAGCTGCAAATTATATTGCTTTAAGATTAGAACCATAGTTAGTCCTCCCTCTGTTATATCTTCCAGAAATGGGCAGTGAGTTGCCAGGGACAGTTTCAATGCCAGGAGCTGTTGGATCTGGACCGGTGAGGATGGGTGGAGCCGTCCCAGGTCGTGGGGGCAAGAGGAGATCAGGAGGGTGAGTGTCTTTACTGCTGATATGCTGTGGAAATTAGCTTTAAAATTAAAGGATCAAAAAAGCTTTGTTGGGTCATCAGTCCTTTAAATCCTGTTAGTGTTAAATTTACTGTATTCTGAACTAGTAAATGCAATCGGTGTAATTGTATTGAGGTTTAGGACTCTCGCAGTGTCCTCAATACTGCAGCATAACTGTATTGACACGACAAATTTTCTTATTGTCTTCTGCTTTTAAATGTATCTGCACCTACATGTCTGATTTTGGGCAATGAGTACACCATCAAAGAGCGATTTTTATCACTCCTGGGAACAATGCTAAGCCTCTCTCATCCTCGTTGGAACCGTGCAAGATTTAACACGTTGGTATTTCTAATTCACAGCGGTATGATTACACACTAGACAACTCGCTGCAATAAACTCACCACTTGCTAATTGCAAACTGCTCAGTGGAGTTGGTCCCACTGTGGGACATGGAACTGATTCTTGCTCTGTTGATGCAGCAAGATTCATTGCTATTGATAATGGAAAAATGCAGTAGTTCAGCATTTTCCCATTATCAATAGTAATTATCAACACATTGTGTCTATTGATAATACTTATTGATTTTTCTAAGAAGCGTGGGTGCTCACGTAGTTGCATCCCACAATCTCAATACCAGAAAGACAATCAAGGTTTAAATGAAAAACTAGAAGTTTGGGTGTCTCAAACTTTGAAAGCATATTGTTTAGAAGACTCGTTTATAAGAATAGTTTCTCCGCACAAGATACTATTTGTGAGGTCCAGCTGTTCTCTCTGCAGGAAAAAGCCAACAATGATCGTCCCTTCCATCGAGTTGTGATTCATTAACAGTATTAACTGAAAAAGTAACTGTATACTGTTAATACTGTTCTGTCATTCACAGTTTCTGTGAATATCCTCGCACATTTTATTCTGTGAGTGATAAAATGTGCGAGGATATTTTCTCACCTCTTTATATGAAAAATATTCTAGTTGTTTGAATTTGTCATTTCAACTTTAAAAAGGATTCATTTAGAATGGAACCACATCTCATACTGAAGGCAGACCGCATTAGCATGGAAGTCACAGAATTACAAGAATGATCTGGAATACACATCGATTGCTCTAGACTTTGTATATTTCTGTTTGTTGTACATTAGTTGGTCAGTTTACACTTAACGGTGCACTTAACCCATGCACAGGCAATGTAGAAAGTAAGGTATGGCTCAAGGTTGCGATACAGTTTACTCCTGTCTATGGTGTTCCTGCTGTATGTGCCCAGCTCAGAGTGTATGTGAACGTGTTCACGTGTTTGTGTGGTTTCGAAATGATGTCAAGGTAACGAACAGCTAAAAATCTTCTCTGTTGCCTGCAGACAGTGTGCATAACAGTTTTAATTCTCCAGCAAGTATTCTTAACAGCAAACCCTAACCCTGAAAAAGGGAAATGGGCCCATGCTCCTATTGGCCCACCACTCGCAGGAGGCGCCATAGGAGTTGGTAGCAAAGTGTGTTGGGCGGCGGCCAGAAGCGGAGGCCCTGGCGGACCGACCCCCAACTACCAAAACTAGTGACTGAGACATGGCATGTCACCTCTCTGGTGGGGAGGGAGCCTGTTAGTGCATGAGTTTGACAGAGGTACCAGCGAGATATAGTCTGGCTCACCTCCATGCACGGCCTGGGCTCTGGAACCACTCTCCTGGAGAGAGACTGGACTCTGTCTCAGTCTGGAGTTGACTTTGGTGAAAGGTACCGGGCTGGGGTGGTATCGTACTATCCCCTCGTCTTGCTGCCTGTAATGTGGGGTTTCTCCCAGTGGATGAGAGGGCTTGTTCCCTGCGCCTTTGGTTGGGGAATAGGTCCTGACTGTTGCCTGCACTTCTGCACTGAACCACAGTTTAGAGTACCCAGCTTTCTTGGGGTTCCTGGGTGGGGGTGCTTGAGGGTGCTGGGGACTCTATTGTCCTACTGGGAGACTTCAACGCTCATGTGGGCAACAACAGTGAGACCTGGAGGGGCGTGATTAGGAGGAATGGCCTCCTGGATCTGAACCTGAGCAATGTTTTGTTATTGGACTTCTTTGTAAACCACAGTTTGTCCATAATGAACACCGTATCCGAGCAGAAGTGCACGTGGCACCAAGACACCCTCAGCCGCAGGTCTGGTCATACGATTATAAATTCGAACATCAATCACCAGACCTGTGGCCTAATGTTCTGGACACTCAGGTGAAGAGAGGAGCTGTGCTGTCAACTGATCACCACCTGCTGGGGAAGGATGCTGGACAGACCTGGCGCACCTAAACGTGTAGTGAGGGTGTGCTGGGAACACCTAGCAGAGGCCCCGGCCCACTAGATCTTAAACTCACACCTCCGGCAGAGCGTCAACAGCATCTGAGACTGGGGACACTGAGTCTGCACCTGAGTTCAGCATCTCCAAATTAAAGTGAATAAATAACTGTAAGTGACACTTGACTCACTTTTAGTCACTTACAGTTATTTATTCACCTATTCAGTCAGTTAAATTTTAAAACTGTGTATATACTGTATATTCTGTGTGCCTGTTTATGCCCTGTCCTTATCTTCAACGCCATGCTGCTCTGTTGTATCTTAATTGCCCCTCGGGGATAAATAAAGTCCTTCTGATTCTGATTGCTGAAGCTGCTGCACCTAGTGGAAGGCTTTTACTTTGGTGGTCTCAGAATCTCAACACTGCTTTTCACAGAGGGTGTGGTTCTGTTGGCTTCATCAGGTGATGGCCTACAGCTCACATTGGAACGGTTCGCAGCCGAGTGTGAAGCGGTGGGAATGAGACTCGGCACCTCCACGTCTGAGGCCACGGTCCTCAGCCAGAAAAGGGTCGAGTGTCCATTCTGTCTCAAGGACAGATTCTTGCCCCAAGTGGAGGACTTCAAGTATCTTAGGGTCTTGTTCACAAGTGAAGGGAGCAGGGGCAGGGTACCTGATCACAGGCAGGGCCTAGGTGTTGACAGTTCTTACCGTTCAGCTCCTCAGGACTTGCCTGACCCTTTGCAGGTACTTGGTGGTTACAGCTTTCTCAGCGGCCTCTTTGTGGTTCCCATTCGCCTGTGGGACTCCTAGGTACTTGTAGCTGTCCTCAATGTCTGCAGTGTTGCCTTCTGGTAGTTCAGTCCACTCATTTCTGACTACATTTGCTTCTCTTCATTACCGTCCGCTGTCTTTGAGTCCAGCTTTGTCCAACCATTGGTAGGTATTCTATCAATGACAAAGGAGCTTTTCTACCTCTTCTTACGAATTACAAATTGCTTGTAATTTGTTGGCCAAACGTAGCTTGTGGCTATGTTCTGATACGTTTATGCAATATTTTAAATTTTTTATTAAAAACATACTTAATTAAATTAAGAAGTGGTAATTCTCTTTCCTGTTGTTGTTTCTCAGAATGGACTTTGATGATGAAGATGGAGAGGGGCCTAGCAAGTTTTCAAGGTGAGAACATTCACAGTAGATGGCACACATACTGTCTGAAATTGTTGAGTACATAGTTCATGAAAACCACACAGTTTTTGTTTCAGGGTACCGGCAGGTGCAATGAGTTGTTAATGGTTTCTTGGAACAAAGTAGCAGTTATGTTGGTTTAAATTGGTCCCTTAATTTGAGGTATCGTTCTAAAAATTCCCATTTTGTTTTGAGAATCCTCCTGATACCCTGTTTGTAACTGATGTGGACACATCGGGACTTTTTTCTTTTACATAAAGGGGACTCGAGTCTTCCTCTCACTGCATCTCAAGTGTCCTCTCACAACTTCCTTTCATTTCAGCCTGTCTTTCATTTGTTCCTTCTAATACAATGTAATGTGTGAGTGTGTAGGATAGTTCTGAAGTATAGCAGTCAGTGCTGTTTGGAGCTGACGGAATCTGTGAAGTTGAACAGTGACAATGGAGAGCAGGAGCTGCTCTCTGCTGGCTACACAAGGAACTGCATTTCATGTCTGATCCATGTGGATTGAGAAAGGCATACCATGAAAGGATGTGCCGCTGCATATGCACATTGTACATCTGCTGTTTCCACTCCAGCATATTCATCGTTGCTTTCTCCCATATGCAACAGCTTTCATTCACCTTGCGTCTTATTTCATGACACAAAAGAATGAACTGAAAAAAGGAATTCACTTTTATTTTTGAGGGGGGATGGTGGGTGGGGAGAGCTGGTACTGTTTTAGGCTATAACACCTGAACTGAAGGTTAGAGGGATGAGCAAACACACTGCCCTGTGTACAGGCAGAGTGTGAAAGGTTCTCAGTCAGGTAATATTCCCTGCTAGGGGTTGAATGCGGTCTAATATTTGTTTTAAGAACTGATGAAGGTGACATGTCTTTACAAACAAAATACAAGCTCAAGCAAATACGTCACATTTCCTCCCACACTCACCTTGAGGTTGGACGGTGCAGATTCACCAGTTTAATTATTTAATTTTTCTTTGTTTTTTGTTGGAATCTGAACAACTTAAAGACTTTTACAGATATTGTGGACTTAATTTAATCATAGAAACAATATTCACTAGTGGGTTTGTGGGGTTTTTGCAACTTGCTTATGAGCTATTGTTTGATTGAAATTCTAGTAAATGTTTAGCATGAGATGAGTGGTCCATCAAGATGTTTTCTAGCCTCATGTAGAATTTGACACTAGATGACATTTGAATGCTGGGGTTTATGTGTATTGTAGCGTGCTGTAACATGAAGTGGATCGATACACTAATTTAATTTATTAAACAATTAAAAAGATTGTTAATTTCATTTTAAAAAGGAGGCAAACACCCTCCTGTGTAACTGGGCTCAGTTCGTTGGTGCCTTGACGTGGCAGTAGTAGTGGTTGTGAGTCACTGCTGAGTCAAGTGACAATCCTAAAAACACACATGACCTGAGAAACCATCTTGTTGTCCATTTTTGTACATCAGACTTTGTCGCATTGATCATCAATCTTGAGCTTCACTCTGTGTTTTGTTGGCTCTTCATGAGTATAGCCAAACCATAAATGTAAAATATAACTATTATCTGAAGCCACAGAGCCTTAGTTGTACTCTGTGGTTATACCTTTGCTGTTACATCTAACAAGATTTCCAGGATGGTTTTTTCCATACTTGGATTCCCAACATGTGGGACAGATGTAAGCCAAGCCGAGAGCTTCCCTTGTGTGCTGAGCTTATGCAGGCTTGGTATGTTTTATTTTGGTATTGTGCAATTGTCTTGTATTTTATTTTATCCATTTATTTTTCAATTTTTACCCAAAATTTTCTGAGAATCGCGAGTTTCATGAGAATCTGTGAGGTGTCAATAAAAACTGCCAACTTGGCTCCAGCATGATTTTTATGTATATCCACACCGATATGATGGATTTTTTTAAAAACCTTTCTCTGCTGGTAAATCTGTAAAGTCTGCAGCGTAACCTGCTCGATGGAGCACACACAACTTAAAGATTCATTGGTTGTTTTTGTGTCTTCCCCAAATAAAGTGGGACCAGCTAATCTGGCCGTTGTAGACTCGTGTCTGTTTGTATAATAATGGTCAGAGTGCAGGAGATTATGTCCAGGATTAAGACTAATAGGTGTTTTTTACAAATAGAGTACTTAACAATACTTGGAGGAGCCACTGAAGTCCTTAACTGTTTGTGCCCTGTGTTATTGTCACTGCTTTCTTCTTAGATGAATATTTAAACACTGAATTGTTAAAATAAAGAATAATAATTTGACAACAAAGGGCATCTTTGAGATCAAATTGTACAGTTATTCATCTAAAGTTCCAAAACATCCTGATAAGATACATCCCAAGGCTGCAAGGGGTTCTCAACTTGCATCTTCCAAGCACCTAACTGATCTTTTCTCTGTTGTAGAGAGAACCACAGTGAGATTGAGAGACGCCGGCGCAACAAAATGACCCAATACATCACCGAGCTGTCAGACATGGTCCCCACCTGCAGTGCTTTAGCTCGAAAACCTGATAAGCTGACCATCCTGCGCATGGCTGTTTCCCATATGAAGTCCATGAGAGGGACGGGCAACACATCTACCGATGGCGCCTATAAGCCTTCCTTTCTCACGGAGCAGGTACTGCACTGTCAGAGGAGCAAAGCTCTAGCTGCTCACAGCAAAAAGATGGATGGCAGTGGAACTGAAACTGGCATAGAAAAATATTTTTTATTGTGAAATTTCATCACAACAAAATATTCAACAGTCAACTGTTAGTTGAAGTGGGAATGTCTGGGAACAACAGCAAGGATGAGGTTGGCCAAATAAAATCACAGAATGGGGTCAGTGGATGCTGAGGTGGGTGGTGCACAGAGGTCCCCAACTTTCTACACAGTTAATCATTACAGACCTCCAAACCTCACGTGGTCTTCAGATTAGCGTAGAGGAGAAGAGTGAGCTTTGCAGATTGGGTTTCCATGGCCAAGCAGCTGAAAGCAAGCACTACATCACAGAGCGCAATGCAAAGTGTCGAATGCAGGAGAGTAAAACATGCTGCCAGTTGTCTCTAGAGCAGTGATGCGTATTCTCTGGAGTGATGAATCATCCTTCCCCGTCTGGCAATCAGATGGACGAGTTGCTGGGAGAACAGTACTGTCGGACTACACTGTGTAAAGTTTGGTGGAGAGGGGATCATGGTGTGGGGCTGTTTTTGTGTTCTAGTGAATGGAAATCGTAGTGCTTCAGGATAACAAGACATTTTGGACAATTTCATGCTCCCAAAGTTGTAGGAACAGTTTGGGCCCCTTGCTGTTCCAACATTAGTGTGCACCTGTGCACAAAGCAAGATCCATAAAGACATGGATGAGCGAGTTTGGTGTGAAAGAACTTGACTGGCCAATGTCAGTGTCTGACCTCACAAAGTGCTCCTGGAAGAATGGTCCAAAATTCCCACAAACAGGCACTTAAACCTTGTGGAAAGCTGTGTCAGCTGCAAAGGATGGACGGACAGGATTAAGAATGGGCTGTCACTCAAGTTCATATCTATGTTAAAGGAGACAAGCAAATGCTTTTGACAATATACTGTCTGTCTTCTAGTGTGCAACAAAGACCACTTTTGTTAAAAGAGGTCTTTAAACTGCACTTGGTGACCATTGTGACCAAAAATCTGCACGCTGTAAAATCTCATTCGTTCCCAGAACTAAAAAAAAACAATTATGCAAACTCATTGCCTCAAAAAAACTAAATAAAGGTTACTTAAGATAACTAAGCTGGGCAATGTACACAGTAATAAGATCAACTTGTTGTTCTGACCAACATCTCAAGTTCTACTAAATTAAAAACAGTTTGTGGCTACTTACTGTTTTTCATTTTGCTTACACACAAAGTAAATGCAACAAAATCACACCATGTTTTATCATCCTTGAACTAACAACACTTAATATAAACAAATATGATTCAGAAAGAATAATTAACGTGTTTTGTAATGGAGTTAAAATCAGCCCACTTTCATTTTCAAATGCATTATTATGCCATTCCCAAAAAATGCTGTAAATCTGATATAAACAACCATCCTTATCTGCGGCTGAGTCGTGGAGGCTACCAGCCAAAGCAGAGAACCCCACACCACCTCCTCCTCCCTGGCCACTTAATCCAGTCTATCCAGGGGAACTCCAGCATGTGTCCTGGTCCTGGGACATGCCTGCAACACCTCACCCAGGAGGCGTCCTTGTCAGATGCCCGAACTATCTCAACTGACTCATTTCGATGTGGATAAGTAGCAGCTGCACACTGATGCAGAGCGGGCACTCCACCCTTTTCTGGCTGAGGACCACGGCCACAGATTTGGAGGTGGTGATTCCAGTGAGGGCTGGAGGCAACCACCTGATGCTTAACCAAGCTTAAGCTGACAGGACATCTCTACAGCTTCATGGCAATTACCATCACAAGAGGCACCAACCGCCTTGCAGTCACAGCTCCTTGCAGCAGCTTCAAGATTCGTAAATCTTGCAAACCACAAACATGTTGAGAAGACGAGAGAGAACAATATGGAGCTGTCGGAATTCCCCATCACTTTCAAGAGTTTCAGACTAGACTAACTAACCTGTGCGCTGCCTGAATTGACTACAAGAAAGGCAATGACTCAGTACCTCACGCATGGATCCTGGAATGCCAAAAGTCAGCATGAAGTGTGGGATT
This sequence comes from Rhamphochromis longiceps, assembly GCF_057381845.1. Lineage (NCBI taxonomy): Eukaryota > Metazoa > Chordata > Actinopteri > Cichliformes > Cichlidae > Rhamphochromis > Rhamphochromis longiceps. The sequence continues at coordinate 41,703,859 of NC_140557.1, read as the reverse complement.
TACCAAGGAGATGCTCTCTCTGTGTGCATAGGCCTGAACCCCCCTCAGCCAAATGATCAACAAGATTGCTGCATTCGATATCCCTGCAGCACATAAGAGCAGGGTGCTAGATGCTAGCAGGCAGGGCATACATAGAACGCCATAACCAAGTGTTATGAAACATCTGCACTGAGTATGGCCTGGAAGTCCTGAGGTCAAAATGGGACACACCCCTTAGGGTGGTTGAGGATGAAGTTAAGATCCTGTGGGACTTCCAGATGCAGGTAAACAAACTGGTGCTGGCAAACCAGGTGAGAGGAAGATGGCTGTAATGAAAAATACACCTACATTAAGAGATGGCAACATCAGGAAGAAGAAACGCAAGAAGCGTGAGAGATTCCAAGTGCAAGCTGGAAACGAGCAGCTGCTTCATGCTGTTTCTGACTTTAATACTGCATCTATTGACAGTCATGCCCTTGCTGCTGTTCTCCCTGCCTGCGGCCATATATGCAGACGGAGCAGCAGCACGGAGCCATGCTACCAGATCTCAATGACTATAGCTCAAAGTAACAGGAAACCTATTTCTTCAACATTACCAGAGCTGTAATTATTTTAAGTTAATCAAGAGTTTCCATCTTCTGATAAACATTTATATCTACTTAAATGCTTTATTAACATTTACTTTTACTCACTACATCTTAATTTGAGTTGAACACATTTTCACTGTGTATTTGGTTGAAATTAGCTTGATTTGTCTTTGTCTATTTGTTTGTGCTTCTTGGTTAATCAACCTTTCTTTCCCTGTAGGAACTAAAGCACCTGATCTTGGAGGCGGCGGATGGCTTCCTGTTTGTGGTTGCTGCAGAGACGGGTCGGGTCATCTATGTATCGGACTCGGTGACACCAGTGCTGAACCATCCCCAGTCTGAGTGGTTTGGCAGCACTCTGTACGAGCAGGTCCACCCTGATGATGTGGACAAATTGAGGGAACAGCTCAGCACCTCAGAGAACTCCATGACAGGTAGAGAAAGGATCGTCACAAATAATTCTTGCAGCTTGACGTGTTGTACTTTTGATCATTGTTGTTTCGTAAAATGATTTGAGCAGCAGAGCGTCTTTACAACCACCTGCTACACACACTCACCACCTGTCAGGCTGCACTACGCTTACCTTTTAGAACAAGTAACACTCTGATATTCATCACAGTCTGAAGGGTTCGCTCTTATTCTGAAAAGATTTGTTGATGAGACTTCATAGACTGGATTCATCATAACACAGTACGACAGAAGTGGTTGATCTGGCCAGCTGATCATCTCAACCCAGCGGCATAAGGCTTGAGTCACAAACATTTGGGTTTCCTTCTCATTCTGTTCTGACATTTTTGATTCGTACCACCATTTAAGCTTCAGGTCCAGTTGAAACCGTCCTACAGCCAGCTATGTTTTGGTTATTTATTTGTGAAGCTCCACAGTTTGGAGTCACTGTCACGCGGGGAGATCACAGGTGGGTTCTTGCTGTTTGGAAGATGAGCAGCTTTCTTCAATCTACCACTCCTCTCCACCTCGCAGAACTGAGTGTCATTATTGTAACGTTGGACACAGAGGAAGAATCAAAATGGGGAGAAGAGGAGAACATTTAAGATTAGGGTGGAATATTTATCAAAGGCATTTTAATTTAGCATTTAGAAATGGAACTCTGAAACTATTATTAAGATTTAGGTCTGGTTTAAATCTGCTGTTAATCTTTCTTATATTTGGTGTTACATTATAATTCTAGCTGCATACATATGATGTATTTAAAGCTGAAAGACTGACAGTAACATTGGAACTCTAAAAACCTCTGCAATACTTGGATTGCTCACTTGAGGGCAGCATTGTTTTCTTAAACCTCCTTCTGCAGACTGTAGTCTGGATCACCACAAAGCGTGCCTGTTGGTCTGTGCGTGGACTCCAGAGTGCCTCTGAACACCCAGCATTACTGTGTAATCCACGTAACCCAGTAATCCCCGTGTCGAGCTCTGGCAGATGAAAACACACCAGAATGCACGCGTACACAAGCACATGAGCACACGCGCACAGCCTTTGAAGTCACTGGGTTGAGTTTAATTCACTCCTCTTCTTCTCCTCCTCATCGTGTGCGTGGCTGCATGGTTTTCCAGTTTGTTGATGTGGAAGGACTGAACAATATCCGTCAGCTCCCAGTAGACCAAAACTCTCCAAAGGAGTTGCTGATGTCTGTAGCTCATTGCAGAAAGTTGATTATTTTTGGTGAGAAGGTCGTAGTACAGTTCACATCTTTCTTTCTTTTTTATTATGGCACACAAAAATATTAATGCTATTTTTCTATTCATATTTAGTTTAGCCCAGTACACTTTGTGGAAGTCCCCAGAACCACATCCCAGTCACTTTTAATGAGGATATGTCCTTCAACTAGTACCTGCCAGTATTTCTAACATACCAATACAATACGTCCCGGTCGTTGTGTCCTTGGGCGAGACACTTCACCCGTTGCCTACTGGTGGTGGTCAGAGGGCCCGATGGCGCCAGTGTCCGGCAGCCTCGCCTCTGTCAGTGCGCCCCAGGGTGGCTGTGGCTACAATGTAGCTGCCATCACCAGTGTGTGAATGTGTGTGTGAATGGGTGGATGACTGGATATGTAAAGCGCTTTGGGGTCCTTAGGGACTAGTAAAGCGCTATATAAATACAGGCCATTTACATTTGTCTCTGAGTGATGCTGAAATACAACAAATACTTTTGCATTTGTTGCTTCTAGACTCATCTGTTGTAATTCCTTATCTCACTATTCTAAAAGCTCCCTGAAAATCCTTCAGTTGACCCATAACATCCTGGAAGTTTTTCCTTACTAGAGTTTTTAAAAGTAAAATCGAAGGCAGAGCCTTCGGCTGTCAGGCTTGTGGAAACAGCTCCCAGCTTGGATTTAAGAGACGAGTACAGTCTTTGATTATGATTATCAGAATGCTGGTGGCAGCGTGGTGTTCAACGGGTAGCACTGTTGCTACACAGGAAGAAGCTCCTGCGGCGTTTGTGTGTGGAGTTTGCAGACATGGGGCGAACATGTGTGGCAGAGGGTTAGGGTTAGAGCAGGGGTGTCAAACTCAAATACACAGTGGGCCAAAATTCAAAACTGGAACAAAGTCGCGGGCTAACGTTAATATTTATTGGAAAAAAAAATCTTCCTCCAGATATGAGAATGAATCTTTTCTTATGGACTCAAACAAGTTTTGCTGAAAAACTGAATATGGAACAAGCAAAGCTTAATACTAAACAATATATATATTAGCTGTATAATACCAGCAGGCTAGCTCTGATAGTCATTTGGTATGGCTTCGCGGGCCAAATGTAATTAGGCTGCGGGCCAAATTTGGCCCGCGGGCCAGAGTTTGACACCTATGGGTTAGGTGGTTCTAGACTGACTGCAGGTGTGAGTGATGGTCTGCCTCTCCCTGTGACGGTCTTTGGTGTACCCGGCTGCTCACCCAGTAACATCTGGCCCAGGGATCGAAGCAAACTTCCTGCACTCCTTCCTGAACTACAGCTGCACCTGTAGTTTTTAGTAGAGATGGCACGATACCACTTTTTTATGTCCGATACCGATATCATAAATTTGGATATCTGCCGATACCGATATGAATCCGATAGTGTTTTTTAATCAACAAAACTGTTTTTTAAATATCTTGCTGCATTTTGTATAAGTTCATACTCAAGTTTAAAACAACAACAACACTAAAGCTATTCTGTTATACCTGTATGCAAAAAAAATGTTTCATAGTTCAGCAACACTGATCAATCTAATAAACTTAGACCTACACCATCCTCCCTATTCTGGTATTTTAAAGAGTACTTAGCGTAAATATTAAGCAACCTAACTAATAGGGTTCCAACTCCCAGCAACAACAAAAATAAATAAATAAAAAATAGGGAACCACCCCTCACGCTCCACCTCATGATGCTTAATCGACGTAATCAACCTTAATTTGATGCAGTGTGAAAAAAAATGCACAGAAATCAATTATTTTTCAAGAAATATTAAATAGATTCAACATCTTTCTTCAACAAAATTGCAGACTGCACAGATGGTACCTTCCCAAAGGAAAAAGTACTATAGCTTACTAGGTTATAATAGACTTAATAGTTACTATATACAGTAATGGACTTCTATTCATTTTACATCAAATTAAAACTTTGGGTGTCAGATAATTATTTATTAAAAGCTCGACATTTTAAATGAGAATAAGAAAGAAAAGTATGTCTTTGTGCCCCCTTTTCCCTGTTAATGCCCTATCGGCCCCCCTGGCTAAACTTTGCTAGATCCGCCCCTGCACAGTTACCAGCGTCAGCTACGTAGAAAAAGATCCTCGAGTAGAAAGTAATAATAAATACATTCTAACAACAGCTGATCAAGCTTAAACGTGCTGCTGTTGTTCAGCCGCTGGTTTCCTCTTTCTGGTGCAAAGTGGGCCAAAAACAAACAAGAGAGACGATCAGCTGATCACAGATCAGTTTCATGATTGAAGTAGCAGCAAGAAGAGGCAGTCGCTCCATATATCGCTTGTTAAGCTTAACGCAGGAATGCTTTACATTCAGAGATGGACTTACACACTTGCTTTACTTCTCTCGGGGATAACTTTGTCGGAGATGAAATGCCGGGTTGCTAGCGAAGCTCCACATGCTATCCAGACCACCGACAGGTCCCGCATGCCACAGCCGCTCTATCACGTGATGCATACTGCTCCGACGTGCTAACGTTCTGAGGCGAGTTACGGCGTGTTGCAAGTTTTGTGAGGTGCTTTCGTGATATTTAATGGATCGGATTACATTTTTTATTTTTCTCCGATATCCGATCCAGTAATTTAGGTCAGTATCGGACCGATACCGATACGTAATATCGGATCGGTCCATCTCTAGTTTTTAGTTTGTCCTGTTTGTTGTATGTGGTGCTGCTCACGGGGGATCAGCTGGTTATTTGTGTGTCTAATATAATACCTTAGAGTATAAAGCAGTTTGAAGGTGTGTTGTACCTTATGATAGCTGAATCTCTGGTCCTTAACCGAGACGTTGTTGGGTTCTTTTGTGACGAGTGAGTTGGTCCACGTTTACTATGGTGCTTAACCTTCTTTCCTCTGTATGGATCATTAAGTTTGTGTGTAAAAAATCTAATATCACAATATGTTTACATAACCTCCAAAAACTGTTGTCTTCAACCACTTACTGCCTAAAGTTGCACTGCTGTACTCATTCAAATGGACCCTTCATTACTTTTTTCTACTTTGAATAAAAAAAAATCTGAATGAATTGAAATGTGTGTTTTTTTTTTTTTACCATCAGCTGCACTCAGACTTTCTGTGGTCAGCACCTTTAAGAACCAAAAATCATCAAAAGTACGTCAAGCAAGAAGTCATGAGACAAAATTAAAAGCGAAATAAAAAGGCACTCTTTTGTCTTTATAACAATAGTGAAAAAAACCATCTTTTTCTTTGTGTAAGCCACTAACCTGCCACTGTGAGAGCTTTGTCCAGTGTTTCTTTAAACTACCGTAACTCTTGAACAGCTTGAGTGATCTTAAAAATTCCAACATAATTAATGATGCATTTGCAGCATGAGGGGGAAAAACTCGACGTGAATTTTTTCCGCTTAAGCACTTTATACTTGATGGGTACGATAAAGCCGTCATATGTGGGGAAAACTCAGGATTCCTTGAGTATATTAAATATATAACGCCCACCCCCAGTGTGAATATCCAGTCAGCTTCATGGTTTCTGGATACTAAAAGTAATGAACTGCATTTCTGAGAGGTCGGTGAAGTTGCTTTTTTCTGGCCGTCTCAGTAATCAGCTTTCTCTTCAAGCCTTCAATTCGAATGTCTCTCTTTTCATCCCCGTCTCAGTGCCAGTGAAGAGAATTGGTTGAGGGATTTAATGTGCACTTAGATCCCACAAGTGGTTTGATGTCAGTCACAGGACGATTAATTAGGCTTTTTACTGCAGCTTTATTGAAACACTCATTCTAGATACAACAGACTGATTGGATATTGCTAAAATGGCAGTATTGATGTTGATCAAACAAACATTTTACTCTGAATAGATTCTGATCTCAAGGTCCTGCATGGATCTACTCCCCAGAAACTGACCCAATGCCATTTGTTTGGTTCATTACCACAGAGGAAATCAGTAAACACGTTCTTTTGAATGTGATAAAGGATGAGCCTGTACTCACTGCTGCTGTCAAAGCAAAAGTACACAAGTACACCTTAGCTTCACTGTGTTCGAGCCATCACTTACAATCAATAGAGACAGACCCGCCTGCTGCCACTCATAAAACTACATGTCCACTTGATGCGTTTTTCTGTCATGAAACACTGTGGCACTCAGGATTAGCACCCAGATGCTTCAAACTGCTTTAAAGCTGATTTCAAAATGAAAAACAAAGCAGTGCTGGACCGAACGTAAAAGAGCAAAAAACACAGAACACTGGGCGAAAGACCCAGGACCGTGGCAGTGTTGTTGCAGACTATACATGTGTAATATTATTATTAAAGATGTTGTTTGTGTGTCAACAGGGCGAATTCTGGACCTGAAGACGGGAACGGTGAAGAAGGAAGGACAACAATCCTCCATGAGGATGTGCATGGGCTCCCGACGCTCCTTCATATGCCGAATGAGGTGTGTGTGACCAAGTTGTTTTTTGGGGAGGGGGGATTTTGATTTTGTGCCTTTCGAGCACCCAAAAGTCAAGACTGCTGTGGGCTACCTAAAAACCAAAACTTCCAGTGGGCCCACCCAAATATACATACTTAAATTTCAGCTACGACCTTTGTGGCCCTCCAGAGCCCCAGCCCACACATGACTGCACTATAGAGCAGTGCATTGAACTCAGAGTTATATTACAGCACATAAGACAAAGTCGGACAACCATTCAAAATGATAGTACAGTAACGACCGGGTTAAGCTTCATATGCACGGTTATGGAGTAGATGGTGGGATGTTTAGCTTGGCCGTTAGTGTGATTTTACTAGTTTCTCTGGGTTTAATTCCAGATGAGTTTTACTTGTCAGATTGTTTACATATATAATGTAAACGTGATCCATGGAATTTTTCAAGTGGTTACTTTTTAGTGATCACTGCATCAGTCATTTATTTGGGTAATGTTAAAGTGTTTGGGGAAAGCAGGGTAGTCTGATGTAAGGCCAAATCTGCTCTTTCATTGCTTTCAACTTGAGCTTGCATGTCAGCAGACTGAAATCTGTTGAAATGCAAGCGAGCACAGATGAAGTGATTCTTAGCAGCGTTTGATGTATTGTAGCAGGAAGGGAGCGTCTCTGTTTTTTCTACTTTGTTGTTTTAGTCTTTGCTGCGTTGCCCCTGGATCCCTTTAGAAATAGGTCATCTCAGACCTATAGGGCAGTGGTGAGACCAAGATTGAGACTTGCGTTCAGTGTAATATCTATTGAGATGTTGAGGTTGCTGACGAAAGGAAATGGAAGCCTGGTTATAATGATGTGTCTCTACGCCTCCCTCTAATCACTGCAGCGTTAGTCCACACAATAGCAATAGCAGCCTGTTAAGTGCAGAGTGCAGTCACTTATCCTGCAACCACAACAGCCTCCCTACTGTGTTAGGAGCTATAAAAAGGTAACACTGACAATGACATCTAATTTAAACCGGGACAGTTAATGGATGTGTTTATACCAGAAATATAAGATGCAAATCTAGCTCCAGAGCAGATCCCATAAACGTCACATCAGAAAGAAGTTAAGCGGTCACAGAAATGGTTGGGGATCTGTCATTGTTGTGAGACTTTTACATCAATGTGGGCAGAGTAGAGCACTGCTTTATTACCACTGGTAAGCTGTTTACTGACAGCACAGTTTGTCTAAATGTGCCTATGAGACACCTTATAGGAGGTGTAGTCCATGTAAAGCTATGTGAATAAAACAGTGATATTTTCTTTTAACCCTTTAGAGCCGGTCGGAGTGGGCACGCTCCGTTTTGTGTAACTATTTTTAAATCCCGGTAGCACCGCAACCACGTGAGCTAGCGCAATAATTCTTTTTGCATATGAAACCGGAGGAGTTGTACTTACATCTTATGCCATCAGCTTGTCCTCGGTCACAGTTTCCTTCCACATATAGCTTTACAAAAACTGCATAAAAAGCACTTGCAGCAACAAAAACATAATATTCCAGAAACACGCTTTGCCGATCCGATCAGCTGCTTGTAACACTTCCTACGTCCATCAGCGCGAACTATCGCATGTCCGCCATGTCCTGCCCGAAACCGGAAGTGACGTCATTTTCGCGGAAATGTAGTTTTTTTACCATCAAGGCCTCATGAGCTTATGCTGGTGTTTTTAAAAGTTATCTTTGACTTTATGACTTTCTGTGTCGTTTCTGGGATGCTGAGGACTCATATTGCACTGCTGGAAATAGTTTATTTTGATGCAGATGCTGCTTTTTTGCAAATTTGCACTATTATATTTATTTTCGTTTTTCCTGCAGTGTATAAAAATTGGTGTATTTCAAAAACAAAACTATAAAGACACTCAAAATAAATTTCCTGTTGTTGTAAACTATTTTGTGCAACTTTTTTGTATTTACAGTTTTGAGGGATAAACCTCTTAAATTTCTCTAACTAGAAATATATGTTAAAAAATCAAAAACGATTTTCAATTTTTTTGTAGTTTATTGCACTTTTTTGCAATTTATGTAATTACTATGCACTTAATGCAGACATATTATTAAAATTTAGGCTGTAGTGGTTGTATTGATGTATAGCAACTTGAAATGCTCCCATAAATGGCACTACAGCATGTAAAAATATAATATAAGCTCTGGCGGACTTGGTTCTATGGTAGGTCTTAAAGGGTTAATGGTCAAACCTCAAAAATGTGTATTTTTTTCAAATAGGAATGGCTTATTATCAATTATTTTTATGTTGTTGTTTTTTTAAATTAATGAATAATGAATGAATGATGTGTTGATTTAATTATGTTTTATTTACATAGTACCAAATCGCAACAAGAGTTGCCTCAAGGTACTTTGTATTGAAAGGTAAAGACTCTACAATGATAATTCACAATCAAAGTCACAGCTGTAGGAACAGCCTAGCTACAGTCAGTAATGGCCTCATTTACTTAAAATGTTACATTTTACATTGTTGGAGAATTTTCCAGCTTCTCCCACTGACTCCCTTTAGGGGTCACTACAGCTAATCATCTGCCACAACCTCACCCTGTCTTTAGCATCGTCTTCTGTCACACCACCCGTCCTCTTTCAGTACATCCATGAATTTTGTGGTCTTCCCCTTTTTTCCTGCCTGGCAGCTTCATATTCAGTCTCCTTTGTCCAGTAGAGTCACCATCTCTCTTCTGCATATGTCCAAACTATCCCAACCTTCCCTCTCTAATGTTATGTTGTCCATCCTGCTCACTCCCACTGACAACCTTAACATCTTCAACTATGGCACCACCACTGCTCCTTTTGATGAATACTTACCACTAAAAATCAGGAGTCTGTTCACATGTCGTGCCTGTCAGTGTAAACCTTTGATCCTGTGAGGTTTATTTATTGACCTTTTGTCATGCATCTCACGCAATTCCAATTGAACAGTCCAGCAAATGATATTTTATGGTTTTATTTTATTGCATTGGACTTGGAGTTGCTCAGGTAGACTTCATGCAAATGGTGTTTCTCATCTAGAAGATGCGTGATTTTCAAATATAGACAGCAATTCTGTCCATAAGAATTATGAACAGAATCAGTGACAAAGGGCCGTCCAACACCCACTGGCAATGAGTCTGATTTATTGTCTGTGGTCCAAACTCTTGCAACGGTTGTATGAGGACCGAATGGCTCCTAGCAATGGATCAGGCTCCACCCACAGAATCCTCAGACTCCTCCTTCAGCATGATAGCTCCCTCCATCTCCAGTGTCCACCATCTGGTTTTAGGGTTACCACGACGACAGGCACCGGCCACATTTCTGCCACAGCTCAGTGAAGCAGTTTCATGTGCTGAACATGGTCCACTTAATGTCCCCAGTCTCCCGCTGAATGCTAATCTGCCTACGGTGCCTCTTGCAGGTGGTGGGCTTACAGAAGGGTGGGCTCATGTCGCTTCTTCGGGGTATGCCTGGCTGCGCCCCGTAGGCTAAGGCATGGCCACCAGGTGCTCTCCTTCGGGTCAAACTCCCCAGGCCGAGCTCCAGGGCAGGACCCTGGTAACCCTATCCCACGATGGGTGAACTGTTCCCTGGATTTTACATTCATAGGGCTTTTCTGAATCCCTCTTTGTCTGGTCCCTCACCCAGGATCAATTTGAATGACAACATAGCCCCTGGGATCCCTGGGACAGACAAAACCGCTCTATCACGATAAGGTAGAGATTCACTGTGGGGCATTGATATAGGGATTTGCTAATAACACAGACAATGCGCTAATAAGGCCTGAAGGCCTGATATCTTTACATGGTTTACATCAGGGTTATCAAACTCAACTGCACAGGGGCCAAAAGTCAAGGCACACTTTAGGTCGTGGGCCAAACAAGAAAAACATTTATTGAACACAGTAAAACATGTTTTTTTAAACATAAATATGAATAAAAACAGACGGGAATATTATTCCTTTGGTTATTATTGGTTTGCGAAGCAGCTTGAAGTTCTCTTTTTGTGCTTCAGAGTCACCAAAGTGCCGCGTGAACTCAGTGCGCTCAGCTTATCAGCAAAGTGCGCCTTCTTGGTTCAACATTACTGCAACAGGGAAAGTGCGGCAGGTTGCACTGGTGCATTTGTGACAGCTTCACGTGAAACGCCTTCACCGTATCATACATGTCATGTCCATGAACCGACAGGTTTCCTTGCTGAGCTCAAAAACTGTTTTGAGAACTTTCCCATAACTCAGCCAGCGGAGCTCTGCATGAAGGAATGTGGGCAAACTCTGAATCCATTTCCCACATAAAAGACTCAAACTGACGGTGATTTAAACCTTTAGCTCAGATAAAGTTTACAGTTCGCATCACGGTGATCATTACATGCTCCATTTTTAGGACTTTACCACACAGCGTTTCCTGGTGTGTGATGCAGTGATGTGCTGTTAACTCAGCGTACATTTCTCCTGCATCTTTACTCGCATCCTGCTGACTAGTCCGCTTTTTTTCACCGCACAGCACCGGCGCTCCATCTGTTGTAAGTCCAACAAGTTTGTCCCAGGACAGTTTCACCTTGACATACGTTTAAAAAAAATGTCTTTTCCTGTCGTTGTCCCGTGCATCGATTAATGTCCAATATTTCCTCTCCACGGATGAAGATGGCCAGCTGTGCAGTGTCCATCATGTCTGTACTTTCATCCACAGTAAGAGAGTATGCAATAACGTTTTTGCTTCTTTCACACAACTGTGTTCTTAAATCAGTGGCCGTCTCACAAACCGATCAGCAATCGTGTTTCTGCTCAGGCTCACATTTGCTAAAATCTGCGTTTTTGTCTGGACGGAAGACGTCGCACAGCTTCATCCTGCAGCTCTTCAGAGCGGTACCGGGCTCATTTGGCTCCTCTGCTACGATAAAACTTGCTTTCACAACAGCTTCACTTTGTGGTTTTGCTCTGGTGACAAACGTCTGCTGAAATGTCAGGTTCTACTTCCTGTAGTTTCTGCGTTTAGGTTTTTCAGCTTATCCTGACGTTTTGTCTCGCAGTGCCGTCTTAAATTAAATTCCTTCATTACAGCCACATTAGCTCCACTAATAAGACTCATGGGTTTACCAGCATGTCTGTAAACATATATTCAGCCTCCCACCGGTGCTGAAAGGCTCTGCTTTCAGAATCTTTTCTCTCCACCATTGTGAGCGGCGAGCTTCACAATAACAGAAGTTTGACTTGATTGACGCGGGAATGTTCCCAGGTAGCCTAGCGTTCAGCAAGGAGGCTGCAGCGCTGCATTATGGGATCTGTGTGTGTTATTAGCGCCTCATATCGCCAGGCCATGCATAACAATAATAATAAATCTATATAAAATGATCTCGCGGGCCGGATATAAATGTCCGTCGGGCCGGATGTGGCCCGCAGGCCTTGAGTTTGACACGTTGTTAACATATCCTGACTTTACTAAGATTAGGATACAGTGGGTTTAAATCAAGTCTTCGAAGTGTGAGTATATTTTGTCGATAAGGTATTTTACAGTGATGACTTGTTGATTCTTCTGTAACATTAGATTTGTACCTAGTCAGCTGTGAAAGTGCACTCACCAGGCTTCTAAATGCCACGAAAGAAAAATCCAATATATGGCTCATACCTGATTTTTAAATGATTTTTTTCACACCACATATGCTCAGGCTATATGCCTTTTTATCCTTAAGTAATATTACTAGAAATGTTGTCTCACAGTTTTCTTACCAGGTGGCTGATGTTCTGTATACAGCTCATTAGGATTTCCCTCTGTGTATATTCTCTCCACGCCATCGCTTCAGACCCTTTGCAAATCCAGTTTGTTTCTAAATTTGTCTTTTTCTCTGTGTCAGGATGTGACTCTGTTTGCCCCACAGCCCTCATTACCCTTTGGCAGAAATGACATGAAAGCAGCACTGACTCCTTTGAGAGCTTAGAAAAGCCTCGCCTTTTCCATTTTTTCCCCTAACGTGCTGTTTTTGTTATTGCCAGAGTGTGCTCTTAGCTTGTTTGGTCTGGATCTGTCACAAAGGCCTGAGAGTTGCACGGAGCTCAGTGTGTTATATTCTCAGAAATCTGTCGACTTTTTTCCTGTTGCTATTCATAATGCAAACAGCATGCTGGAAACACTGAAATGCATCCCCTCTGTGACACATGCAGAAACAGCACTAAAGGAGAACGCAGCATGATCACCAGGCTAACATTTCTGTGGAGCCTTTATTAGATTGAGTCTCGTTTATGTAACGTTCATCTGCAGAACTAACCTATGGAGAGAAATTTGCCTCAGAAGTGCTGCAAATGTGTGTGAGATGATGTAAAGCATGAACTTTACAAACGTGTACAATAATTTGTAGGTAACTTTTAAAGGCTAATGAAGTTGTGCTTCAATCCACACAGAAATATGAAGCAATGTGACGACACGTAAAACTGTTTAACAAACTATTTTCCATCCAAAGCTGAATAAATACACACAAATCTTAGTTTACACTTGTGGATCATATCTTACACATTTGCAACACCTTTGAGGCAGATATCGATTTAGTTATTAAATGGTAGCAGTGTCACCTTCATTATGTCCATTAGGTCGTCTACTGATTGGACGCTGGTGGTTCGATCCCTAACTTGGACAATATACTAACCCCAAGATGCTCTCCGATACATTGGAGTATGAATGTGTGTAGATATTAGAGAACACCTTAGGAAAGCATAGGAAAAAGTGCTTGTATGAATAAGTCTAAAAAGGTGACTGAAGCTGCTATTGGTCGCTTCACTCTTGCTCTCTGCTGTGCCTTCATCGCTCAGATGCAGTCAATCCGCTGCACTATATTAGCTGCACTGTATAAAGCCGCTCCTAAACGATAGGTGTCGCCAATCAGACAATATCGTGCCATACGAAAAAGTTAACGCTGAAAGCCAAGTGGGTCTTTTCACAAAATCAAGTTTGCAACATCTCTTTTTGTGTGTCAGTGTAGCTTCTGTGTAGGATTACTATTAAAGTGGCGGTAAAAACTGGCATGATAGTACGCTTGTGTCTTCAACCCAGCTGCATCGGCCGCGGCACAAAGCACCAAGTTATGAAATTTAAGATGTGCACGACCGGCCGATGCACCACAAAGATTGTCTCGTGACACAGAATGTGATTTGAAAATCATCTTGAGACGCAAGCCATGTGGCGAGCATAAAAACCACTGGACTGAAGGCATATTGTATACCGCAGTGGTCCCCAACCCCCGGGCCTCGGACCGGTACCGGTCCGTGAATATATTGTCGGGCATAAACCGGTCCGTGGCGCAAAAAAAGGTTGGGGACGCTGGTATGCAGGGCTTTGAGGGACAGTAAAAACTCCCTATATAAGAATCAGTCCATTTACCGTGCACTGTTTTGTTTTGTTTTCGTCCTTCTTCTTCTTCTTTATTGTGCTGGTAATGTGATGTGTGAAGGCTGAAGGCAGTACCTTCCTTGGTGTGGTTGCAGGTGTTCCCCAGGGATCAGTTCTGGGCCATCAACAAGTATCAATTTCCATTTTTATGCTGATGACACTGTGATGTATTCTGTTGGTTCCACACCTCAGCTCCAACAATCCTTTGATACTGTTCAGCAAATTAGTTTCCAATGTTTCCAACACTAAATTAAATTCATTGAATTTTCCTTGGTTTGAAGATTGATTTAGTATTGAAATATAAATACTTCAGAATTTTGACTGATGACTCTTGAAAAGACTTTTGTCTTCCAATATGTGATCTTACAACATGCGTTCACAAAATCTGGTGCCAAGGGTTTGCACTCAGTTGGAGAAAAAAGTACTTACGCAGGGAATCGGCTCCACAATGAGCTACGTTTGAAGCAGCCTGTTTCTCTGAGTTTAAACAAATGCTTAATATTTTAAATAGTCAACGATCAGCATACAAATGTTTCAATGGATGAATTATCTGACAGCTCTGTGAGTAGTGAGTACTCTGTAACTGTCTCATTTTGGCATCTGTAGTTCAAGATGTGCACACTTTGTTCTGTTGCAGTTCTGTAACACTGTTGTCTGTGTTGTGTGTTTGTGTGTAGATGTGGCAGTGCTCCTCTGGATCACATCTCCTTAAACCGCCTGGCTAACATGAGAAAGCGATACAGGTATGTTTAAGGCTTTAATGGCAGCCATGGTTGTGATCCAGGCGTAACTCCTGACTTTTCTGGGGTTGAATGGAATATAGACACTAAGCTTTGTAGCTGTTACCAACTAAACCTTTATACAGTAAATATTTTCCTAAAAAGGAGCTTTTATTTTAACAGTCAGAGCCTTCGAGTTCTTCTTGTACTAAAGATTTAAATGCAACAGTGTAATCATATTTCCACCAAAGCAACCTGATACTCCGAGTTGTGGGTACATTTTTAAGGAACTAAAAAGTTATATCAGAAATTCTCTTCTCATTTCATCATTATGTTGTATTCATTTTTAAGTGTAAAACTTGTTTCTTTCAACGGAAAAATGAAACTGCAATGTAGCGCTGTCTGTGTTGCTAACATGTTTTGGTTTTTCCCTCCTTTGTCAGGAATGGCCTCGGGCCCTCAAAAGAAGGAGAGGCTCAGTACTCTGTGGTGCATTGCACTGGCTACATCAAAGCCTGGCCCCCTGCAGGTAAACAAGAGTGCACTCATACATATCACACTTCTACTGAGAGTTCTTGTAAGTGAGATGTGGTGGTGGCCTCTGCTGAGCTCTGGATCAAGACTTCAGTCTAGCTGTATCTCTGTATCTACAGAGTTCAAACAGTTTCTTGGTGTCTTGTGACAAAAGGCTTTTTTTTCCTGTCAAGTTCAAATACAGTCCAAAGGAAACATTACATCTTCTCAAGTCTTTGACAGCTGGAGTGGTGTTGTACTGTGTCTTTTGGCTGATGGGTTTCCCAGCGGACAGTTGGGTGTTTACAATGAGAACAAGCTTGCGTGTCTCAGCCTCCCTTTCTCACTCCCACTGTAAAAGGTTCTTATGCAGTGCTTCTCTACTTTACCTTAGCCCTCAAAGTGCTTTATACAGCATGTTATTCACCCATTCACACTCTGATGAACACATCAGGAGCCACTCAGGGTTCAGTATCTTGCCCAGGAATACTTTGGCATGCAGACTGGAAACAGGGCTGGTACTTCCATCTGTTGGTGAATGAACAAGTGACCTTTTAATTAGCAGATGAGCTGCTCTACCTGGGTGAGTCACAGCCATAATGATACATACTCAGGAAGATGTGCTATACAGCTCAGCTGGACTGGGGGACAAAATGTTAAAATAGATTTTCTTTGATAGAAATGAGCGATGCCCAATATAAAGTCAGTACAAATCATTCTGTCTGTGTTCTGACAGACAACACAAAAGTCCAACGACAGTGAGAGTAGGACTGAGCCAATCCTGTGGTTGGCACAGAGTTAGAGCCACTTCAGATTAAGTTGAAACACATGAAAACATGAGGATCAGCATCATGTCCACAAAGGCTTGGGTATGCTGTATGTGGCTGCAGACACGAGTGAGATGAGCAGTAGCGTTACTTATTATGGAACCCTGCAAACACATACCAAGGCTCAAAAGACATTGTTGATCAGAAGTAGTAACATTTACTTACACCGAAACAGAAACTTTACAGCTTCAGTCAGCTCTTACTACTGATGGTGTTTTACAAACGGAAGCAGTCCCATCCTTCCACTGTTCACTGTTTACCTGTTCAAGACCTTAAAGTTCCAGATATTTTCAACTGCATAATTCTGTATGGCAAAAATTAAGAGCGACGCTGATACCACAACAGGCAACAGCTGTAAAAGACAGTCAAAAAGTAAGGCCAGTAAACCGCAAAGTAAAACCAGTTAGTGAAACCATTAAGCACAGTCAAAAATGTCAGATATACACGGCTGATTAAAGTAAATGACCCTCATTACCAACTCGGTCCATAACCATTTCTGTTAGCACTTGCCCAGTGGCAGGTGGTGGATGAACAAACAGCTGCATCTCATCTACCACACTGAATATGCAGTGAAGCTGCAGATCCATCATCAGATCCATGTTTGAGCCTTATTTATGTATTAATTGCACTGGAGCATACGTGGACCGCAACTGAGGGAATATATGAGTTTTGTTTTATGTTCTCCTCGGTGTAAATGAGAACATTTCTTAACTTTGTTCTGAGGACATAATCTTTTGAGGTTTTTTTCTTTCACTGTGTCACGTTTTTAGTTGGTGTTGGGGCCCATTCGCAATGCTCAGTGCACAGCTCCCTGAATATCGCTTGGTGCTGTACTGCTATTGGGGTCGCAAATCCCGAAAGATCAAATATGCTGTTTGTGCTGCTGTGCTTGACTGTGGAAAAAATACCCCCACAGGTCAAAGGCTTCTCCTGTCGGAAGACAAAAAAGGTAAAACTGTCAGTTTAAAAGTGCCACAGTGTATTTAAGTTGGTTCCACTCAACAGGATGTTATTAAGGGAGACAGCATCATGCGCTGGAGTTGAGCACTACTTGTACTTGGCCTGGTTTACGCAGGTAATAAACTCCAAAGATTGGAAAATACCAGCACTGTTGTTCACCAGTGGGTGGTGGGGCTGGTTCAGCATGCCCTGCCTCAGAGATCTTCCCCATAAAGGCAATCATATGTTCTTTCATGTCTTTCATCAAAAGACACTTGACCGCTTTGGTTCGATTGTTGAGGAGATTGCACCTTGGTTGGTTGCCCACAACCAGCCAATGATGTCACGCGCTGTACTGGCACAAGATGGCACTAGACATGTTTTAAAAACTCTACTTTTAAGCACTTCTTTCTTAAATCCAAAACACACAGTGTTACTTCTGTGTCAGCTTTTGAGAGCAGGGCCCCATAGTGTGAATTGTCTTTATAACATGAAGTGCTTCATGTCGAAACCTTCATTCTAACAGACAGCAAAGGGCAAGTCATCTGGTTTCAAATGAAATCAGACTGTGTCAAAGTGTGAATTTGAAAACTGTCTTTGGTGTCCTGACTGTAAACGCGTAAACACTGCTGTTATAAGTTGATGGTCTTCACTAATTTCAAGCCTTATTGAATACATCATGAAGTTAATTTTGTACATTATGTTTTCGGATGGATCTTTGTCTGAAGTGCCCACCATGTAACCCCGGCTCTCTGAAAACTGCCAAAGATGAAGGAGGAGTGTTAACCATCTCTTTGAAGATTGCTAACTGCAGCTGGGCAAGTGATGTTGTTAACCTGTCTTTAAACTCAGTGTTCCCCTGAGAGGATCCAGTGATAGTCGTAGCTAATATTGCTAAGCTTTAATAGCAGCGGGGAAACAAAAACAGAAGGGCCTTCTCCTCAACATGACACACACACACACAAAATGTAAAAATATAAAGTCTGAAAACAGAAAACCTTTGAGGTGCACGTCTTTCAGATGACTGGTCTTTACATGTACATGGCATTTACGGACCTACCGTGGAGGAGCTACCACTGGTGATGCCAGAAGGTTTGGGTCCGATGCCGAGTGAGGATTAAAAGAGAACCACTGCTCATTCCTTGCAACTAGTTTCAAAATACCAAGACGGCAAAAGTGAAAGTGTTCACCTGAAGGCTGACATGGCTGTGTCCATCTTTTATATAAACGGTTGGGTAAAGTGTTGGCAAACATTTTTCAAACTGAAGATGAACCACTTTCTTTGGACCCCCAGTTTTAAGCAAATGCCTCTTACAGATAAAATAACTGTCGCCCAGCTATTTTATCTAGGAGCTGCCTTTTTTACCATTTATTTGAACTTTTGTAAGCCAGCGGTAATTTTTAAGAGGCAAAGGAAGATTGACAAAGACACAAAAGTTTATATAGGAGTTTAAAAAAATCAATCCAGCTAAAAACAAATCTGCTTCTCCCAAATGTTGGTCGAACTCCGTGTATGATTTATATGAAATTTGTTCATAAATCAGATTTCTTACAGCTGTGTTACCGTATGTTATCATGAGGGGAAAAGCCCGTATTTACAATGTAACACGCACGTGCGTGGTATGCTGCCATGGTCTCAGACCAGGTGTCTAAATTGATGACGTGACAAAGTAGAGCGATGAGACTGAGCAACACCAAATAAAAACAACAAAATTCCTCCCGGGGTTCTCAGGCCACACTGGAATAATTCCACATGTGTTTTGCAATCAGGGACATATGGTCTCTCTTCCTTGAGCTAAAAATACTCCTTTGGAATGTTCTGTACACAATACATCAGGTATCAAGCAACATACAGACGCTTGTAAACTTCAGATGGATAACAGAGACACGCTATGAAAAATCCAGACACGCACAGTTCCACTTTAATGAGCGTGCATTTGGTGTTGGCTGAACATTGAGAAATGTAGCCACAGATGACGATGAAGTCATCGTCTTATTTGGAACTTGGATTTTTGTCTGTCTGTGCATTTGTATTTCCTGCTGTCGTTTAGTCAAAGGTATTTTAGCTTCATCCCACAGTACAAAGTTCATTCATCAGTGACTTCTGGCAAAAATGAAAGAGGAATTGATTTAACTTCTTTATTTTTGCCTTTTTGTGGTCTAACTTCTGTTTTTAACTGGAATTATGACGTGACATGAAAGGCTTCACTTGAACAGATTTCACTCAAAACATCTCAGCCCATCCAAACGTGGCGTTTGCAGAAATGGAAAACAATGTTTTAAAGGTCATTTTATGATTGGTTAGTTATGATTGGGGTCAAAGCATCGGAGAATATTTAAAATGTGCTGACACAGCAAAATAGTAGTGAACAATGGTAGCGCTGGCTGATCCAGGATATTATAGCGAATGCCCATAACTGGCTATCACAAAGTGCATGCGTTAGAAAAGCTGAAAGGGCTTCCTTGATCCAGTCTGGGCATTTTGGGGTTCATGGTTAATGATGGACTGGATGTCAGCCAGTAGATTACTTCTCACTGCTTGAATTTTGTCTGACGTAGCTCCTCTGCTCTTTGTATGAGGATTAAAAACCAAAGGTTTTAGTGGATGAAACACAGTTAGCCAACCTGACAAACTATGGCTTTCCTGTCAGCTAATCTGTAATCCAGGAAACAGAGGAATACAGTCCCGTGTCTGTGTGCTTGTTTTTGAGCATATTTAGTTGGATGGTATTAAAAGCACTAAAATCAAAGAACATAACTCTCACATCAGCTCCAAATGCCCCCAGATGAGGAAGGATTTCATGATGTGCCGTGTAAGGGCCACTGATCTGTAGTCGTTCAGTTCAAGTGGACACTGGTACTGGCAGAATACAGGATGCTTCCACAGTGTCGACTCAGATTGAAGATCCTGTTGAGAAGTAGACACAGTTAGGGGGGGAAGCACAGTCCTCAAGCAGCTTTGAACACACCCTCTGGGCCATCAGCCTTCCCAGAGCTTAGGCTTCCTAGCTCCAGTCTCACCCATGCCTCTGTGACGTAAAAGAGGCACAGGTGTGAGAGGGGAAGTACCTGATCCATATTAGAAATGCAAGGAGGAGGAGAAGCAGTGGGACTGGGTGTGACCATATAGTCAAATCCGTTGAAGAACTGGTTGAGTCCATCAGCTCCTTAAATGGCTCTTTTCTTTTTGTTGAAGCCAGAGATGGCACAGATTCCCCATCCATCTCTAAACGTTACCCTTTTCTGGTTGAAAATTGCCTTCATGTCACTAGTTTGTTATTGTGGAAACAGCATACAGTCTTTGTGGGTATGATTGTCTACAGAGGTTCATGTCAATCTATCTGTTTCCACTAGCACGCTCAGAGCAGGCGCCCTCAGAGCTTCAGCAGCATCAGGTGTCCATTTCCTGACTGGGAGTTTAGTTGCAGACAATCTTTGGCATTACCATACAATATAAGGGTGAAACCAGTTAGATCCACATTGAAGTCGGGCGATGATTCAACCATGTTTCAGTAAAACATATGAGACTGCACTCACAGTATACTAAGTCTCAACCAATATCTGCAGCACATCACTTTAAGTTGGCAGAGAGTTGACATTTCCCATGATGACTGTTGGCAGAAAGGGCTTAATGTCACCACTTCTAAGCCTTCAGAGCTAATCTGTTTCACTGAAAAATCTCTTCTCCTGAGTAAACACTTCCCACAGAAGGATCTGTCTGTGCTCGACAAAAAACACACTTTATGTTTCACACCTTGCTCTTTTCCTTTCTCTTGTGCTCAGGTATGACTATACCAGAAGAAGACACAGAGGCGGGTCAGACTGGAAAGTACTGCCTCGTGGCTATTGGAAGACTGCAGGTGTGTGGTGACACAAACAATTTAAACACTTTGATAAAATGGAAGGAATGGCTGTGTTTGTGTGTTTTTATGTATTCCATGTGGACAGAACATCTCTGTCTTTGAATACCAGTGTTTTCAGGTCCACAGGTGTATAAAATCAAGCAGCTAGCCGTAGAGTCTGCCGTTAGAAATTTTTGAAAGAATAGTTTGTTCTGAAAAGCTCACTTAATTTGAGCGAGTTATTGTAAGATGAATAGGACTCTTCCCTCCTTGATTATTCTGCAACTGTAAGTGATATTGTTGTAACGTGTTCAGAAAGTGGCAGACTATGTAAATGTGTAGCATGCATAAAATTCTCCAATGATCTGTTGAATGAATAACTGCAAGATGTGTGCCGAGAGCTTTATCACAGGTGTGTGTTAGCACAGGGCTGTTCGATATAACCATATATATGGATGACGATATAAAAACGTCTATGTTGCATTTTACGCTATCGTTTGTTTCGTGGTGTCGCAAAATAAACTGTTTACGGTAATATTTCTTCATGGTTCTGATGTCACTGTAGTGTTTATATTCATTTCTTAAAGTTCTCTCTTTCTCTTATATTTAATATAACCACACTACGGACGGACAAGCACCTGTTTTTATGCGTTGTCGTTAGCAACAACAACAGTAAAACCATCGCGTGTCCGCTTGTTTATGTTCCACATAAACCTTTCACAATAAAGCGCAAGATCCTGTTGAGACTTTTCAAAATAAACTGAATCACATGAAAGAGCAGATTATTTACGGATGAGAAGTAAAAAAGAGCCGCCAGGTGCTAAAAAATAAAGCTTAGACGCAAACGTTAGAACAGGTTTTCCCCCGCAGCACGCCGTGTAATAAATACTCACAAAGAAAACGGCGCCGTTACAACTTCTGTCTAAAAATGTATCGTTTCATGCATCGGTTAAAACACTCGACTCCAGCTACACGACGCACAGCTGGAAACACTTCACGCAAGTCGAGCTGCCCGAGATTCACAGAATTTACAGCAAATGTTACATTTTTGTGATTTACATCGTTATTGGACGATAGATGTCTTATATCGGGAGATGAGATTTTGGTCATATCGCACAGCCCTATGTTAGCATAGCTTTAGTATTTGTAACTTAGCAGTGGGAAGAGTGATCCAATGTAAAGTGAACTGGGATAGATGTACTCCTGCAGATGAGTTGATGGACTTCAGGTGTACATGTCTTACATTTACTCAGGCACAAAAACAAGAAGCAAACAGAGAGGAGAGCAGTGAGCGAGAGGAGGTATTTCCAGCGCCATGACATATATAATTGTCTTTCGTATTCAACGAGGCAAACAATGTTGATTAGACAAATAACTTAAAATGAATGTACAGTGAAATACATTCGTTTTTTTAGGGGTTATTTTAAATTCTCATTGAATTGCCCTAGCATCCTCATTTATGGGAGATGTTTACATTGTATTTAATATTATATTGTATTGTATTGTCGAGGCGTTCCCAGGCACGCGATAGCTATATTCTCTCCACTGAGTCCCGGGTCTACTCCAGGATCTCCTCCCGATAGGACCTCCCTGGTCTGAACACCTTACCCAGGAGGCACCTGCCTTAACTGGCTCCTTTCAATGTGGAGGAGCAACGACTCCTGAATGATTGAACTCCTCACCCTATCGCTAAGGGAGAGCCATTTCTTATCTGCAATCTTTCCCGACACTGGGCATCAATTAAATGTAAAACAATTAGATTAAACATATAGTAGATTTGGTACCGACTAGTGACAGTAGTAACAATTAGTTAAGCACATCCCTAGTATCAAACAACAGCTATGAAGAGAGACAGAATATCAGTCAGAATAAACACATTACATAGAATTTATAAATTGATTTGCATCTCACTGTGTGAAGTATTTGATCCCCAAACGAAGCATGACGAAGTACTTGGTGGAGAAACCTTTGTTGGCAAGCCCAGCAGTAAGATGTTTGCACTTGAGCTCTGACCAGTGTGACACTTTATTTAAGGTTGCTTGGATCCCAGTACTCATCATGGAGCAGCTTTCCAGCCACTCACTGCAATCTTGTTTCATTCGCTCTCGCTGTCTGCTTCTGCTCCTCAAGTTCACCTCCCTTCCAGGTTCTGCCGTCCTCCTAAAATACGGGAGGCATGATTGGCTCATGATGACTGGCTGCCAAACAGCCTTCCCTGACACCACACCCTGAACCCAACCAGCTGAGCCACAAACCGCACCACGCCACACATTTTAGGATTGATTTGGACTCCTCTTAACAGGAACTCTTGAAGTCACTTAGATTTCTTGGCTGCCAAACGGAAGCTCAAAACTTCAGCGCCACAGATTTTCTATAGTGAGGTCTGGAAACTGGGTAGCCCACTGCTTGACATTGTGGTTCTTCTTTAGCCATTCCTATGTTGCATTGGCAGTATGTTTTGGGTCATTATCATGCTGGAAGACCACACACGACTCATCTTCAGTGTTCTGGCTGAGGGAAGGAGTTTCTTGTCCAGCGTTTTAGGGTACATGTCCCCGTTCATTGGCCCCTTAATGCAATGAAGACGTCTAGCAGAAAAACGACCCCAAAGCATCATGTTTCCCACCTCCGAGTTTGGCTGTGGGGATGGTGTTCTTTGAATCATACTCAGCATTTCTTGTCCTCCAAACATGGCAGGTCGAGTTAGAGCTAGATTTTTCTTTCATCTGACCACAGCCCTTTCTCCGAAGCCTTCTCTGATTCATGTAGATGTTCACTGGCAAACTCAAGACAGGCCTGTTCATGTGCCTTCTTGAGGCTGGGGAATTTGCAGACACCGCAACATTGTGATTCAATCCAATTTTATTTGCATAGCACGAAATCACAACAGTTGCCTCAAGACATTTTATGTTTTCAGACCTTACCATGACACATAGAAAACCCCAACATTCAAATGACCTCCTATGAACAACACTTGGTAATGTTGGGAAGGAAAACAAGAAGAAGCCTCTGGCAGAAGCAGACTCAGGGAGGGGCAGCCATCTGTCACAGCTTGTTTGTCAGTGCATCATGGAAGACACCAGCAACATGGGGATTCAGGGTCACCTGATCCAACCCTAGCTGTAGGCTTTATCAAAAGGGAAAGTTTAAATTCTAATCTTAAAAGTAGAGGGTGTCTGCCTCCAGTCTAAACTGGACACTGGTTCCACAGCGGCCTGAAAGTTGAAGGCTCTGTCAACAGTGTTCTTAATGAATGTGGTCCCACCTGCCTTTATAATCATCCTCACCTCATGCGCCATGATTTTGATGGAGCTCTAGACTGAAGGCGATTGATGTTGGGTTTTTTTCCATTTATGAACAAGTTGCCACCTTCTCACCCATTCAAACAAGCACTTTCTATCTGCTTTTTCCTATCGAGCATTCATACGGAGAGCAACTTTGGGTTAATATTTTGCCCGAGGATATTTGGCATGCAGACTGGAGCAGCCAGGGATTTTCCCCTAAACCACCCCCAAGTTTACAGCACCTGAAATTCCCAGACGGCTTCTATCCAAATGCTAACCAGGCCCAACCCTGCTTAGCCTCCGAGATCAGACAAGCTCAGGCTTGCTCACAGTGCTATGCAGGTCTACAGTATTGTCCCCAACGTCCTTTGACGGCTCTTTGGTCTTGCCCATGGTGGTGCAGAGGAAAAGAAATCTGTGATCAAGTTTGATGTATATACATAATATTTTGATATCAGGAGTATCTGTAATTGATTTATTGTTGTGCAATGTTGATTTATTGTAATCTTTGGGGGCCAGAATCCTGGCTGTTATATTGGATCAAATACTTATTTCATGTAAATCAATTTGCAACTTTTACGCAGTGTGTTTTTTCAAAATTGTGGTTGATATTGAATCATACATATTTTGTTCTGTGTTTTCACTGAAGCACTACAAATTGCTTACAGTTTTTCTCTTTACCACTTTTGGCAGTCAGATCACCAAATAGAAGGTTGTAATAACCCCCCATTAACCTTCCTGAATCTCTTCTTCATACACCTAAATGGCGTTAAATGTGTGTGTGTGGGGCTTCCTCAGGTGACCAGCTCTCCAGTCTCAATGGATATGAATGGCCTGTCAGTTCCCACAGAGTTCCTGTCACGTCACAACTCTGATGGTGTCATCACTTTTGTGGATCCACGCTGCATCAGTGTCATTGGTTATCAGCCTCAGGTCAGACTTTGTACTATGAATGTCATGAAAAAAGACGACAGTTATCATGTTGTTAATGTGTTTTATGCAGTGCAAAATAATGCAAAATAATGCATAGTAAGTATGGAACGCCAGGACTGCCATAATGAATTAAATACACCATTAAATAATTAATTAAAATTGGAAATAATTAATTACATAAATATTTCTGACACATGTAATTAATTAATTCTTGACACATTTAAATAATTATTTAATGATTTATTTATTTAATTCATTTTGGCACTTTTGTCCCCTTCATCTCGCTCCTTGAAATAATTTTATCTGTCAGCCTCACACATCAAACTAAGTGGGCGGGGTTAACACTGCCCATGCAGCTCAGACAACAATTTTACACGTATGATCTTAAAACAGGACACAGCCACTATACGTGCTGGCGTCATATCAAATGTGAAGGCAGACTGAGTCTATGTTTGACGTTTGTTTATATCTAATCTTCCTTTTCAAACATTTAAACAGCAGCGAGTCTGCAGCTGAGGGAACACAAACTCAAACTGTCGGAACAGGTTTGCTCGTTTCTTGCGTGGATTCATTTGGTGATTTATTAAATGTGTAACTGTTATTCTAATCTGCTGCTGAGTCTCTTGCGCTGATTAAAATGCAGATAACACAGATCACACCTGTTCAACCAATCACTTTCATTCCACTTTGATCTGGACAAACTGACGGTTCATCTCTGTTACAGTGTTGCTATATGTTTGTGTTCTTTATGCTGTAGATTTTCACGTCTCTGGAATAGTTGGCAGTAATACGGATGATTTTCTGTAAAATCATACTGATATGAGCCGTGACATATTCGTAGATGACCGTTAGATAGTCAGCTGGGAAACTCTGTTAACTCATGGAGCTGAGGATATCGTGGATATGCTGACCTCGCTCCGTGGTGTACAGGGCCGTTTACCCTCATGATTAATATTCGCAATAAAAATATTAGCCGAACATCATGAAGTCTGTATGTGTTTCATAGTGTCGAACAACCTTTGTACAGTTAAAGCCAGCAGTTACTACATGACGGAAACACCAACGTTATCTCTTTTATGCGTTTATACACAGGTCACGCTGATTACTGAACAAAAACCCAAAGATCAGATGTTAATCGAATTTATTTGCTCTCTCTCCTCCTTAAACATGTTTTTAATGTTAGTTATAATTCAGAATTATACTGAAACACGTAGGACACATAAGAACATCAGGAAATAAAACACCGATAAATATAACCTCAGTAAAAGAAGTCAGCGGGGGTTACTACAGCTGTGTACCGGGGCCTGCACTTTGTCGGTGGGATTGCTTGCGAGGCGAGCGGGTCTATCCCACGCTTTGCCGTGAGACTGGGCAGACATCTCCGAAATCATCGAAACACTTTTGCAAAGAGGCTGTATCTAAGCGTATGCAGCTGTCTTTGTTTGCCTTGTGGATGGACTGGAAGACGTACCCTGTTTCTCACCTAGTGACATCAGGGATATTCTCCAGCCCTGCCATGTCACCGAAGAAGATAAGGGGTTAAGAAAATAAATGGATGGATGATTGATGAGTGACCCAGCACAACACTCGAGAATAGTTTTACAAAAGTGCAAACAGGAAGAAGGAGAACACAGAGAATTTACGTTCATTTCACAACTACTTGCTAGCCCATATAGACTTTTATTGACTGACTTAAGAAATACAATTGAGTCATCTGTTTGTTATATTAGGATACAAAAACACATCCTGTTTGTTGAAGGTCATCTCACTCTAATATAACTGTTATATTGTTGTTGATATTTTTTCTT
This sequence comes from Rhamphochromis longiceps, assembly GCF_057381845.1. NCBI lineage: Eukaryota > Metazoa > Chordata > Actinopteri > Cichliformes > Cichlidae > Rhamphochromis > Rhamphochromis longiceps. The sequence continues at coordinate 41,676,964 of NC_140557.1, read as the reverse complement.
TTTAGTCACTTTATTCAAATATAATTACATCTATAATATCTGCCAGGAAAATAAATGCATACACCCCAAATTAATGTGGTATAATTGAAGCAAGAATAAGCTCCTAACAACTGACTGTTTTCTTGTCCTTCAGGACCTGCTGGGGAAAGATATTCTGGAGTTCTGCCACCCCGAAGACCAGAGCCACCTGAGAGAAAGTTTTCAACAGGTAAGACTGCACTGTAGCTTTTCGTCTTTCTGTACTCATTCACCATCAGCAGAAGAAGCTTTTACATCAGATTACCTGGGCTGGCAGGGAGGATATAAACACAGCTGAATACATTCATAGAGAAAATTTGGATGTTACTTTGAAGCAGTCATTAGAGGCTCATCCATCCATTGATCACATTCATGAAGCTCTTTCCTGTCAGCATCAGTCATCCAACATGTTTTATTCCTAGACGAACAGGTAGTTTTTCATCTGCTGTGGATTTTTCCATGTGTTCCTGTTTCCTTTGAGCTTAGCTCAAACAATGAAACACAGCAGTTGTGGTGTTTAGTTACTGATCACTATCACAAGTACAATAGCAAACACTTGATCAGGAAAGGTCAGGCTTGATCAGTCTAAGATAAGTAATGGGGAGAAGAGAAATCCAGTAACACACACATACAAAGTACATCAACAACTCTTTCACAGACACAGTGTTCCATAAGCTGTCTCTCAGCAGGCATCTCTATGGTTGAATGATTGGGTTTACTGATTGTGTATTGTGCTTAAGTCGACCACTTTTTCATTTCTCTCAGTCACAAGTAAAACTGATTGTGATCATGTAGGGGCTTAACTTTAATTTTCTGAAAGGTTACATACTCTGGTCGAATATCATAACTTGACTTGGTGATTAAAACCTTTGCCTCTAACAGAGTTCTGGGCCTAACCCATTGGTGCATAGTTCACATAAATTCGGAAAACATCAAAGTGTAAGTTTTCCAACTACCGCTCTCTACTATGGGGCACATTTGTGGATGGATGCAGAGGAAACATTCCACATGCGTGGACACATGGATTTGGATACTAAGAAAAGCCACTAACGATACCTCCAACAGGGTTAAGATCCCAAACTTCCAAACTATGATTGCATTATGAGTTTGTACTACTTGTACAAAATCTTTTCTGATAAACTTAATTGCCCCTCTAAGAATTGCGTGTACCAGGGATCCCCGCGGCTATGTTGTTGGGGGGGCTTTCTCCCATGGCAAATTAGTCCTTGCTGAGGGACAAGACAAAGAGCGATTCAGAAGACCGCTATGAGTGAAAAATCAAGGGAACAATTCTGCTACCCTGCCCTAGAGCCAGGCCTTAGCTGGAGGCGCTGTAGGAGTCTGTGCAGTGTATGCCAGGTGATTGGCAATGGCGGGGACCCTGGCGGACTGATCCCCAGCTACCGAGACAAGTGATTAGGACATAAATTGTCACCTCTGTGGTGGGAAAGAACCTGAGCTAGTTGGTTGAGAGGTTGAGAAGTACTGGCTAGATAAGGTCTGGCTCACCTTAACACACCTGGACTCTGGAACCCGGTTCTGGATAGTGTCTCCTGGAGAGAGGCTCTAATCTGTCCAAGTCTGGAGTTGCCCTTGGTGAGAGGCAGCGGGCTGGGGTGGGTATCTCGGTATCTGCTCGGCTTCCTGCCTGTATGTTTGCATTTATTCTGGTGGACAATAAAGTTTCTTACCTGCACCTTCAGGTTGGGGAACGGCCCTGACTTTCTGCCTGTGTTTATGTGCTGAATGACAGTTCAGAGTACCCGGCCTTCTTGTAGTCCCGGAGTGGGGTGCTTGAGGGTGCCCCACCCGGGGACTGTGCCATCCTATTGGGAGACTTCACAACTCAACTGAGGATTTTGTCAGGCAGTGGACCTCCTTAATCCCACTGACACGTCTTCCATAGAGGAAGCAGAATCTGGGGACTAGGGGGATGACTTGTCCATCGCTGGGGGTGAGGTCACTGAGACAGTAAAGCAACTCCTTGGTGGCAGGGCCCATGGAGTGGATGAGATTCACCCTGAGTTCTTGAAGGCACTGCATGTTGTAAGGCTGTCTTGGTTGACACGCCTTTGCAATGTTCTGTGGAGATCTGGGGCGGTACCTTTGGATTGGCAGAACAGGGCGATGGTTCCCATCTTTAATAACAGGGACCAGAGGGTGTGCTCCAACTAGAGGGGGGCCACACTCCTCAGCCTCTCTGGGAAAGTCTATGCATGGGTGCTGGAAAGTAGAGTCTGTCCGTTCAGACCTCAGATACAGGAGGGACAATGTGCTTTTTGTCCAAACCGCGTAACACTGGAACAGCTCCTCAGCCTCTCAAAGATACTTGAGGTTGTATGGGAGTTTGCCCAACCAGTCTGCATGTCGTGAACTTGGAGAAGACATTTTACAGTGTCCCTTAAAGTATTCTGTGGGAGGTGCTTCGGGAGTACGTTAGGCCTGTTGCTATGGGCCATATATCAACCGCTATACAATCTCTGCAAGAGCTTGGTCAGCATTCCCAGCAATAAGTCGGACTCGTTCCCACTGGGTGTTGGACTCCGCCAAGCTGCCATTTGTCACCGATTCTGTTCATAATTTTAATGGACAGAATTTCTAGGCATAGCCAAGTGGCAGAAGGCTTCCACTTGGTTGGTCTCAGAATCTCACCTCTGTTTTTTGCAGTTGATATGGTTCTGTTGGTTTCATCAGGTGCTGGCCTTCAGCTCACACTGGAATGGTCCAGCCAAACAGCAAAAATGAGACCCAGGACATGTTGGAGACACTATATCTCTTGGCTGGCTTGTTAATCCCTTGGTGTTCCCACAGACAAGCTAGAAGAGATGGCTAAGGAGAGGGAGGTCCGGCCTTCTCTGCTTAGGCCCCCACAAACCAGCCCCCGAATAAGCAGAACAAAATGGATAAATTGGACTGTTCCCTCCCTTCTCACACAGGCAGTGTTGTTATCTCAGTCACCAGTCGGACACTGCATTTGGGCAGGTGTTTTTGTGGTCAAATTATCTAAAAGTTATCAGACAGAATTATCAAGTTGACTTTGATGTATGAAACCACGCAAACATAAAAGGGTAATTCACAAGTATATGTACTTATGATGTACGTATTTCAATAAATGATCAAAATATGGGGTAGAAGCGCCTTTTGCTCAAAGTTATTGGGTGAGGACTCTGAGATCAATAATGATCACTTCCAAAGATCAAAGAAAATCTTTCCATATTCTCTACCACAGAATGAGAAAGACGTCACTCCACTTTATTTCTGTGTTTACATACCAAAGTTTAAAAATCAGCTTTGTGACAAATGGATACCAGATCATGCAGATTAAATAACGTAATGAAGTAAAGTTTAATTCTCTAAGTGCCCAATAAAATAGGCAGGAGGGATATCTGGTAACTTCTTTATTTGATTTTGAGTGTGTGGTTTATTGATCGATCTCATTGATAAAGCCATGTGGTACATTTATTTTTGGTTATGTAATTTATTTCACTTTGTGATGTGGGGCATTTGTTTTGATAGCAACAACATATCACTGAGTTTTTCACGGCTGGATTTTACAAGATGAAAATGTTTTCGTCTCCTCTTTCCTCCCCATGTCTGTTGGGGGTGGAAACAAATCCTGTGCTACTCTGGCCTTCCTCCATCCCAAAGTCAACTTGGATGCATTTCACATTGAGAAGAATTGGAGAGCTTTCATTATTCAGACTATAGGCCGAGTGATTTCCTCAGAGAAAGAAAACTCGGGTCATACTGAAAGCACTATTATGACAGCTCAACTCAAAACCTTATTATTAAATGACATTTTAAAACGGCTGCAAATGATATATTTTAACATTCTCCTGCCAGATCAAACTGATTTCCTTGACAACTTGAAGCACTTAAATGGAATAAATAGGTTCCCCCTTTTGTTCTTGGCCTGGTGAATACTGGCATGCTAAAATGGTATAATTACATGCTTGATAAATGAATGTTTCACACTCCCTCAACTGCAAACTTAAAGTGAATTGTTCTAAGATGAAACACAAAAAAAGCTGTTGTCATATTATTTTGATTTTCTGACACACTTGTCACCAACTTGCCTGATAAAACACGGTCAGTGCTGTATTAAACTGTGATTGTCTTGCTTCTGTAGGTGGTGAAATTGAAGGGTCAGGTCCTGTCAGTGATGTATCGTTTCCGGATGAAAAACAGAGAGTGGATGCTGATCCGAACCAGCAGTTTCACCTTTCAGAACCCATACTCTGACGAGATCGAGTACATCATCTGCACCAACACTAATGTGAAGTATGTTCTTTCTGTGTTCCACTATTTATCTAATAATTCAAATGTATTAAGACCATCAATCTAAATGGCTACAGTGGGGTGGGGGTAAAAGGAGAACTATAAAGAGTTTGAAGTTCCAGCAACACTGGTAGTGAAAGAAGAGCTTTATTACTTGACCCGTGTGTTTCGGCCTGTGGCCTTCATTCATCAATTGTGACAAGATGCCTAGCACCATTGTGGAGCCCCCCATGTTTATGACCCACTGCAGGGGTCATTTTAACTCCCTGATATTTTAAAAATGTATTTAACTCTGTTAAATTAAAACCCCATCCTCTCATATTTAATGACTCACTCATGAATTAGTGAATTCTGGAGTGGATGGAAAAAAATTATTGTTTACACATATTTTGTGTCAAAATATGTGTAAAAGGAGCCAAAAGTAGCTGGATGTGATTGCTGAATAAATATATGTAGTTAGATAAAACATGAATAATTACTGCAGGGCCTAATAGGTCACGGGTTGAGACCGATCAGAGTGAGTCAGAACGGGGGAGTGTGTGAGGAACGTGTGGAGAACTGGGCAGGTTGCTGGCTGTATAATAGCAATGTCAAACTAGATTAAACAAATGAACTTTTTCAAGGAATGAGAATGACTAATGTAACCTTGAGGGTTTTTAAAGTTGCTAATAAAATTTGATCTCATCTTGTTGCAAGATGGGATCAAAATGACCCCTCCTGATGGCTCTAGTGTCAAGAATGGCTTCTTGACAGTCACCTTTCCATTGACACAATTTATGATTCAGTGAACAGTAGATGGATCAGCTGAAAGGCCAGATGTGTCTCTAAGGTCCTGTTGCTGAATTTCATTTTCCTGTTCCTTAAGGACCTGAAATTCACATACCTGCCACTTTTTCTGTTGTCCTCCATAGGCACAGGTTACTCAGATTTTACTGCATAGCGAGCTGACACGTGACACGTTTTGACTAATAGCTCTTTGGGAATCACCTTCTTGATGTTCAACTAAGGAAATGGGAAGAAATGATGTGTTTTTGGAACAGGCTAAATGTTACAAAGCCTAAAGTTCGAATTTAAAAGTGGTTCTTTGATAAGTTGTCATTCATTCCTTAAATTGAATTAACAAAAGGGGAAATAAATGTGAACATGAGTGAAAAAAGCTGCCATTGCCCGAAGAAAAATACAGAAAGAAATTCAGACAGCCTGGAGAACATCACTATAAACATTACAAGAAAGTCCGGCTCCTTCAAAACATTAAGGGTCACTTCACTGTAACAAGCAGAGTCTGTTTTTTGCCCTGCTATGTGTGGTTGTACAGAATATCTGCTGTACTGGTCCTTTGTTAAGATTAGTAAATAGTGGACTCGTTAGGTTAATATTAGCTAGTTTCTTCACTGCTGACTCTGCATCAGCGCAGGAATGTGGAGGAATGGAGTTAACAGTGTCGTCAGACACTCCCCTCACTTCTCTTTTTAAAGATAAAAGCGGCACCAATGGGTCGGTGTTGTTCATCTAATTTATTTGCACTGGTCTGATTTCAGCTCAGGCTGGGTCAGTGAGTGCAGGGTGCTGCCAGTTATATTCAGACTAGCTTAATCAGATCAATCAAGGTCATGACATGTTGTCTTATCATATATGTAATAAATGCTCAACCAGCCAATGTTGCACCAAACCAACGTCCTTCAGCTGACGAGACTGGTGTTAGTTACAGAGTGACAGAACGAGGGATTTTTAACGTTGTGTTTCTAAACATGCTAATTTTCTTTTGAAAACAAATAATTTCTATTTGCACATATTAACAATTATTTCATTACAAAAACAGTTTTTGACAAATCGAGTGAAAAGAAATGATTATTACTCATCTTGTCAGCTCGTATTTCCTCTTCCTGCTGTGGAGATGCTCCAGTGTACCTCCTGCATTTATTAAGGCTTTCTACAACTGAAGTGAGATCAAATAATGCTGCAGTGCATCGAGCTGAGGATGGAACTAATGCAAACTGAATAATGATAAAATCTCTACAGAGCACTTTGTATAATCCTATTTCTTTACACACGCCAATCAAAGTCTGATTTTTGGGATGGATTATTCTCTGTTTTCCTTTCATAAAGCAGAGAATAATGGATGCATCGATCTATTATTATTTAACAAATTCTCTCATGAAGAAATTGCCATGTGTCGCTCAGTCACAATGTTCTTTAGCAAAATGTACTCATGAGTAAATCGCCCTGCTGTGTGTTGACGCACTCATTGCTTGACTGGACATTTTGCTGGCAGCCTTTGGACTCGCTGTACGTTGTAGGTCTTCTTCAACAGAGCAAGATGCTGAGTTGAGGGTTCTCGAGTGTTCAGGAGAAATATGTTTGCATGTTTGTCAACAACCTGGAATCAGAAGAACTGAAAAATACTGATATGAAGTCTTTGGCTGTGCCTGTACTTTATACTCTATATGAATATTTCTATTTTTCTTTCAATACTTATTGTATTAAACTTAGAATTGATGTAATTGATCATTACATCATGTGGTAAGTACAACATGTCTGAAGTGTTTGTGTGGTGCTTTGCAGGCAGCTACAACAGCAGCAGGCAGAGCTCGAGGTTCAACAGAGAGATGGGCTGACTGCCTACGACCTTTCCCAGGTAACCCTCTTCTTTGGAGTTTGGGATTCGATGTAATTGAAACATTTGGATGTTTTTGCCTGTTTTGAGGGTTTTTATGTGAAAGGATTTACATAAAAACCGGACATTTGTGGCTTCCTGTTTCCATTGCTTGACAAACATGACTGAAAGCATTGACAGCAGTGAGGTCAACTGAGATGGTTGCTGACGTTGTTCCTTTTTCTTAAAATGTTTGCAGTGTTTGATAAGAGAAACCTCAGCAGCTTGTCTTCATTTTGTCTAGGTTGCAGTTGTTTTTTTTAAATATACTTTTAAACCAATCAGCATCCAGCCTGAGATATGTGTTTACTGCATTTTTTTTTTTTTTGGTTAAATCATGCCTGAAACGCAAACCTGTACCCTCAGGTACCTGTGGCCAGCGTTGGCAGTGGAGTTCATGAGGCTGGAAAAAACATCGACAAGACAGAAGCCCTGTTCTCCCAGGAAAGAGATCCACGTTTTGCTGACATGTACACCAGCATCTCCGGCTGTAGGCGCGCGCGCGCGCACACACACACACACACACACACACACACACACACACACACACACACACACACACGTGTCTTTATATCCTTGTGGGGACACGCTTTCCCTAGCTGCTTTTCTACCATCAAAAATGAATGCCTGACCCTGACCCTAACCATAACCTAATTGTAACATTTTGAGGCTCGACAATGCTTTCAAACTCACGGGGACCGGCATGTTGGTCCCCACAATTATAGTAAACTTCCAATTTTAGGTCCCCACAAAGATGTTAATATCCGTCCACACACGCACACACATCTGCTGTTCAACAACACAAACTGGACCACATTTCTGTTGCTGGTCAGTGAGACGCGGCTTATTTGTTGCAGTGATAAATCACCTGCGCAGACAACTAGAAAAAGCTACTGGCCTCTCAGCTTGACAAACTCAAGCTGTTGTTAACGGGAGACGGACACACCGTTTGTTTGTTTGTTTTTCCCTGCATCACTAACTGAATACATGCAGGAACCATGGCAATGACATGCAGACAGTTTGCAAGTGCACAGTTAGGTGTTAGCAGAGGGTCCAGCATACTTAGCAAACCCATTATTAACTTCAGAGTGTAATCATCTGTTGTTTTGGTTCCCTGTCCATGTGTGAAGCGGGAGATAAGAAGATGATGGTTCCCTCCTCTACAGCTGGAGGACAGCAGCTCTATTCCCAGAGTTCTCCCTTTCAGCAGGGACATTCGGGCAAAACTTTCAGGTACATGTTCATGGTACATGATGTTCCTTGGACTGGGAACATCGTCTGGTTCTAATTGCACTGTATTCCTCCATAGAAAGGTGGAGTATAACTTACCTGTTTTTTGTCTCGTGTGTGTGTGTGTGTGTGTGTGTGTGTGTGTGTGTGTGTGTGTGTGTGTGCATGTTTTCATGTAAGCAGTTCTTCTGTGATCCATGTCCCTGGTGTGAACGACATCCAGCCATCAGGTTCAGCCAATCAAAATCTAGCTCAGATCTCCAGACAGCTTAATCCAGGCCAGGTAGCGTGGTCAGGGAACCGACCCCCCTTCTCTGGACAGGTAACACACACTGACATGCACACACACACACACACACACACACACACACACACACACACACACACACACACACACACACACACACTATTATTATGTGACTATGTGCACTAAAACTGACCCTCACAGCTAAATACTAACCCTTAAACTAGACAAAGTTCTCAGTTTAAGAACTCGCTCTAAGAAACCAGGCAGAATGTCCTCACTTTAAAGACCTCATAGTACCGTATTGTCCTAACAGAGCACGCTGCTCTTATACTGATGGATAGTTGTGGTTCCTGGAATTTCTAACAGTAGAATGGAAGACAAACACACACACACACACACACACACACACACACACACACACACACACACACACACACACACACACAGTGTTTATTTCTAAAGTTAAATAAATACCTAGAGTCAGCTGCTCCTGTACCCCAGACTCCAGTCTCTGGTGCTTGTTAGCAGATGGACTTGTTGCCATATTCTGTGTTTCACATTCTTGCAAAGTGACTTGCACGCAGCATATGTTTCTTAATAGGCTCATCCGTCTTCTACATGCACGGCCACACTTGTCAGGTCATTCCACTGGACTGAATTCTTTGTTCAGTCAGAAAACAGCCAGATGATACAAGAGATAAACACTGTTGGATGAAACAATCAAAATTATTACCTAATAAGAGAAAAGACCTCGTGTTCTAAATTTAACAACCAGCTCTTTGCCATCTCCTGTCGCCGGGCAGTTACAACATTAAATAAGAACAAATACCTTAAAATACAAATACCTATCAAAGATGCAGTATATATAAGTACAATCATGTAATCAATTATGCAAACCAAGTAAGTTTTTACTAGTCTTGACTTTGACCCAATTTTCACCAAAAAGAAAATCAACTCGAGCTGATCGTATAAAATTTGATCAGGATACCTTGAACACTGTGGGACTGCTAACAGACGGACAGAAGCTCTTACAATAAGCTACTTGCATATCATCCCATGAGGTCACTATGTATTTCAGGAAAACTGGCGAAACGGAGAAGCAGTGTGTAAAAGAAAAAACCAAAACACGTCTCACTACTTCCATCAGAATTAAGAGGATGAGTAGTTGTCAGGTGCTGCTAATCAAAGGCAGATTGTTAACTGATCAGCAGCAAGTGTAACAATCGGTTCCTGTACACTAACGACCTCAACATAACTGGACGTCATGGCAGGTGCAGGTCAAGCACAGTAGCACCTTGCAGACATTGAGTCGAGCACGTTTCCAGAGTCAAATGCGAGGCCGTCTGTCTGAGGCCTAAAGCTTGGGTCGTGCAACATGAAAATGACATCTGCAGACAATTTATAACAGAGCGGCTGGACCAAAGACAAACTCGAGGTGCAATGGCAAAGTCAAATTTCAGACCTCAACCCAATTAAAATGCTGTGTTTGGACCAAACTTCAAATAATTGAAGCCAGATTGTAAAGTGGGCAAAACTTCCCCCACAGCAACAGAACGACTGATAAAGTCGTATAGGACAAACACACTCTCCCTCACGCTAACATGCTGTATGCCACAGTCTGGAAATTAGTGCCCAAATAACAGAATATGCAGTACTTTGGTGAAGTTAAATTGGTGTAGCGCATGTATAACTGTCATAGAAAATAATTTGTACAAAGTCATTTAGCTAAGTTTGGATTCAAAGGCGGATAAATAAGTAAATGTATTTTCTTTCTAAAGGGTCGGTATTCAGTATGTGTGATAGATGTAGACTACAACCCTGGTTTGCTTTGTTTCAAGATTCAACGCGTTTATTGTCGTGTTTGCAAAGTAAAAGCATTTCTCTGTACAATGAAATTGTTTCTCTGCTGTCCACACAGATGCAGGTTAATATGTGCAAACAGATCAAATACAAATAGCATTAATAAACAAGTGGAGACAAAAAAATGAAGCGTTAAATAGATTTATGTGCAAAGAGCTATGAGCTTAATATGCTGGTTTGATATGTGAGAAAATTATTATTACGTTTAGGTGGATTTTAACCACTGTCTTTGTTCTAAAGTCCAGTAAAGCCCAGTCCAGTCCTTTTGGTATTGGTTCTGGCCACAGCTACCAGACTGATCCAGCCTCCTACAGTCCGCTGTCCTCCCCGGCCACTTCCTCCCCCAGCGGCAATGCCTACTCAGGACTGACAAACCGCAGCACAGCTTTTGGTAAGCACGTCTGTTTGCCTCTTATTCTCATTGTGTTCTGTTTACATGTATAACTTGGTCTTTACTGGCATGTTCACATCCTGTCATGTGGTACAAATAAAGGTACAGCCCACTGTTACATGATTTCCATCCTCCCTACACACGAGCTGCATAACAAGCGAGTTTCCACAGTCCACCATCTGTCAAAGGACAACATAAAAGTTCGTTGTTACTTTCTTCAAATGATTGACTTGTTATTAAGTGATGATTAGTGACTATTTCACAGAGTATTTAAATAACAGTATGAATCTTCACTTAATCCCAGACTGAGTCAAAAGGTTTTTCTTCCTATTAAAATGATGTTGTCTGAAAATTCATTTCAGCATTGAAAGCATTCGAAAAATAGAATGCAGAAGTGAATCGACTGTACAGTTCAATTCAATTCTATTCATATAGCGCCAAATCACAACAAGTCGCCTCAAGGCGCTTCATAGATACAGAGAAAACCCAACAATCATATGACCCCCTATGAGCAGCACTTTGGCGACAGTGGGAAGGAAAAACTCCCTTTTAAAAGGAAGAAACCTGCGGCAGAACCAGGCTCAGGGAGGGGCGGGGCCATCTGCTGTGATTGGTTGGGGTGAGAGAAGGAGTTCAGTTGTGTAATTTCTGTGGAGTGGAAATGCTTGAAGGTAACAGTTATAATGATTCATGTAGCAAAGAAAATAATTTGCATCTTCAAGAAAAAAGACTTGTCTGCACAGTGGAGCTGCTAAAGAAAGAAAGTGTGTTAGAGAGGCTGCAATGCTTCTTTGTGACAGCTAATATCCTTACAAATGATAAAGTCAGACAGCTTCTCCCATACAGGACCTTACGTTATAAACTCAGGAGTCCTGTTTGTGCTTGTTGTGACTGAACCTTGTTAAAGTGTGTTCACAGACTAACATGCCAGCAGAGTCTGGGAGGTGTGTCATTACTGTATTTGCACTAATAGTGGAGGGTTTGAGGTAATCACAGGAAAGACTTATATTCCATTATTCAGTGCTAAAGATATCCCACATGTAGTTTCCAATAGTTCGCCTCTCCCAATAGGACGTGTGAAGTGATGTTGGCTCCAACGTCCTGGACCGTTAGTGTGTTTGTGGAGTTGTCCTCTCCATGTCAGCATACGTGTTTCTTCAACCAGATGTGTAAATGTAGATGAAGCAGCTGGAGGAATAAAAAGCTGTGTGGATGGAGAAAAGGGAAAATGTGGCTCGTAGCAGGAAGAGCTTTGAGCTCTCAATAAATCGGAGCAGCTTTTTCCATTCAGTGAAATAGCTGGCTTACTGTGAACTAATACTTTGTATTTTAACCTTTCATACTGTCATAATCCTGTTTGAGCCTCTACTGTATTTTGGAGGCCTAGTTTGAAGGATGTTTTCAGGTTTCTAACCCTGATGAGCAAATAGGCTCAAACATTAAGCCACTAATGTTTTACCAGTATTTCTACTTTTTATAGCATGTATCTAGACAACCAGCATATGCTTATGTTGAAAAAGTATTTACTATCAGTGTAACAGGAGCTAAATAAAAAAACATCCTAAAAAGCTTCACAAACTCTCGTGGTTCTTTGACACACATATAGAAAAAGGTCATTCTGCCTCCGACAGTCTGAAAGTGTCTTTACTGACGGAGGGGAACTTTTTTTGTGGAACATTTGCACATAGAGATGAAAGTACGATCATTAAAGTTGCTTTCAAGATTTCAAAAGAAAGCATAAATCTTTACAACCATGAACCAAACATAATAATCCAGATCTTGGTGCCATTTTCAGTCAGGAAGGAGGAAGGAGCTTAGATAACCAGAACTGATCCTTTTGAGATGAAACCAAAAATGGTAAATGGCCTGTATTTGTATAGCGCTTTACTCAGTCCCTGTGGACCCCAAAGCGCTTTACACTACATCCAGTCATCCACCCATTCACACACTGGTGATGGCAGCTACATTGTAGCCACAGCCACCCTGGGGCGCACTGACAGAGGCGAGGCTGCCGGGCACCAGTGAAACCAGTCATAAAAGGTTTCAATAAGTAAAGCTGTGAAAGAATCATTAGCAGCACTTGTTTCCTCCTGGAATAATTATGAATTAGGTTTTTGCCGTGATAGAGCAGCCAGAGTCTAATAACAGGCTAAGTGGGGTACAAGAAATGAAGGTTTAATATTAGCACCAAAAAAAAGTAAAATGTTGGCTCACCTGGGCTGATAATAGATTGTATTATTTAAAGTGACAAGATATGAAAAAACCCATTGTATCGCATTATTTTCACAGAATCACATAGTTTGCTTTACAAGCAATACTAGTAATACTTCATAGAAATGTCCTGAACAAACAAACATTATTTTGACATGTTTCTCTTTGGAAGATTAGGTGAAGTACAGGTTTTTTTGTTATATTTTCTTTTTTTTTTCATGTTGCGAGATGACTGCTGATGGGATGTGTAATCTTTGGCATTATACATTCAATTAGAAACATTTCGGGGATCATGTTTCTGTATCTTTTCTCTAGAATTGTAAACAGGATCTGTTGTAATTGTTTATCCAGTTCCAACTCCATGTTCTTTAACTATACTAAAATGTAAATAAAGCCTTTTTAATCTCCTACTAGGCCTCGGTGCAGCCCTGCAGCTCTTTCTTTGTCATGTTGGCACGTTTTCACCGTTTTTACTCAGTGACTCTTATCAGTTGCTGACTGACTTAGTGACACTAGTCTAAATCACGAGGTAGGCAGTTTGACTAATGGGTTAGCCTGTCAGGGTTACAACACGACTGTTCGGCTTCAAGTCTCCAATGACAAAGACGCTCTTGGGCATATTTGACATTCATCATGTTCACAGTGTTCATAAGTAGAGCCCAGTGGTTTTATTCTGAATTAAAGTTTCTTAAAAAAATGTAAAAAGCTATTCAGCTGGAATACAATAAGTAGGCAACTGTTTGACCAGAACTCCTGTAAAGTTACTGAATGTTATACTTACGTTACCTTCTTATCCACTGCCGAACACGACTGCTCAATTTAAATTGTGTACGCAGAGTTTGGACAGTGAAAGGAACTTTCCCAAACTGTAATCTACAACATGGCATCAAGTGACAGGTTGTAGATTAGACATCAAGGACCGAAAGTCCTCAGAGGTCGACTCTTACTTAATGGACCTACTGTAACATCAGTCATTTCATTTTATTGGTCACCTCACACAGCATTAATGGCTGGCTAACAGGGTCATGGAAAACACAAGAGTTACAGTGCAGTTACAGACATCCAGCTGCTCCGACTCATTATGTATATTGTAAAAGTTATCGGACTCAAGTAAGCTCAAAACTCCCACTTGATGGTCTTTTAATAGACGCACATTAGATTATCTTTTGTGCTCTCTATTGCCAAATTAACTCCATGCACCTTCCATGTTTAAGCCCCTTTTCCATTAGTACCCACTCAGATCGATTCAGCATGGTGCGCCACGGTCTTCAGGGTTTTCCATCTGTCCAGGGTCATAGTATCTGCTACCTCGCTCGGGGCTCCAAGCGATCCAAGCTGCTACTAACTGTGACGTCATCAGACTGCATGCCGGTCGGTAGCGTCACTCGATGAGTCTTGAGAGCGTCTTGTTCACTAAAATTTAAACTACCGTCTTTGAAACCTGGACACGAGGAAAATGGCTCCAAAAAAAACGCCGTGTTCCCCCGAGTCTGAAGAAAAGCCACAAAGTCCTTAAAGTTCACCTTTTTTGTAGGGTTCATGTCGCGGGACATTCATACGCGTTGCTATGACGACAGCAACGCAGTTAGGTTGTACCGGATTGTAACGGAAAACAAGTCAATCAGAGTAGAGTCGTGGCGAGTCCTTCCAAGGAGGTACTAGTGGAAAAGATTTACTGTCTTAACCTCATGCACCTGTTCATGAAGTCAGTGACGGTGTCAGTGTTGCATATGTTATAGATGTATATACGTTACACATTTATGATAAACTGTCGCTGTGTGTGCTCCAGTTAATGGGTTTATGGGTTTAACTGGTGTTTTAAACGCATCTTTGTCTGACCCTTATCAACGGGTCCAAACACTCCCAAAGGGGCAAAGTCCTGCAATGTCCCCACCACATGCAGGCACAGACTGCACTAATGTACTCTACCTGAATGTAGCATCCCCATATCAGTTTAAATAAAATACATTTTTAAATGCATACATCATAAAATATAGCAGTTGGGTAATACTTTGAAATCGACCAGAGTTATTGGTCCATCAGGTTACTCAGAGTTGACATCAGATACTGAATAAATCAGTTTGTCTTTCATAGCTCTGACTCGATTTTCCATCTTTGGTAGATGCAACACGCCTCATTGGAAAATGTCTGATTTTAGTTGCACATCAAATGTCTCTTTAAAATCCACTAATACAATCATTCCTTCTAATTCCACTGCTGTTAATGCCACAGTATGATTAAGCCTGTCCATCCAATCATCCAGTCTCTTCCATTTATCCTTGTCAGGGTTAGTTAAGCTATCCCACTAACTGCATGTCTTTGGACTGTGGACTGAACCCACGCTAACACAGGGAGAACATGCTAACTCCACACAGACAGACCCCACCAGGTGGCGAAGTCGAACTTAGGACCTTCTTCCTATGAGGCAAGCGCACCACATGTGGCCCTGATTAATACTACCCATCAGTAGTTAGCAGTGTTAATGTCGAGTCCATCTGTTTAGGGTGTAATGGGAGCTTTGTGCGCCTTGAGGCAGCTGTCGTTGTGATTTAGTACTTTATATAAATAAAATTGAAAGATTTATCTGAAATTGTTGCGTTGGTCTCTATAACATTGTTAACGTGCTGCTCTAGGGCAATAGTAAAAAACTGGCCAAACACATTAGCTGTGTCTTATGGAGAAACATCAGGAAAAATAAATGCATTGCTCATCCTGTGGGGGGGCACTGTGACTCCCTGTGGAATAAGGTTGGTGAAGGGCTTAAAATGGAGTGTGGTGGTGTTTTTAGATTAAAACACAAAATGTAACTACATGTTGGAAATCTCTTTGCTTTCTTGTAGAATTGTGTTTCATTTATTTTATTTTTTCTGTTGAAATCACAACAGCATAGTTGGCGAGTTTCAATAACACTCCTGGCAACGGCAGCATTTCTCAACACCCATATAGGTCAGGGTTTGGGTCGGGCTTTTTTAGAATGAAAAATCTTTCAACAAAGAAAACTAAAACTAAGATGAGCTTTATCTGAAAAGATTGCATCTTCGAGTTCTTAGCATGTGGCCAAAAAAGACAAACCTAACCTGCTTAGCTTTGTTGGGTTTGGATTTTTTTAAATATATTTATATTATATTGAGCAAGAGATTTGATCAAACAATGATGTTTTAGCCGAACAGCCAACCGTGGTTCGTTTACAGTAGGGTGTTTTCAAATCCCGATCAAATGATGTCAAAGAAGTTCTTCTTGGATTTAAGATTTATTAAATATTGTAACAAGTCAGTGCCTTCTCTACCATTATTAAATCCTGGAGCGTTTCCGCAGGTCCCTCCTCCCTGCAGCTGTCAGACTGCTTCCAACAAACACAGATGTTTACATCTGCGCTGTAACTTGCACATGTTATCAACCGATTCACACTATAACCAGGGTTTGCCTCTTATCTGTATTTAATTGAATTTTATTTAATTACGGTACAGGAGTCTGTGGTAACCACTGTCCTTGATGTAAATATGTAAACATTGTGTATGTTTCTGTTCTGTGTCCTGTTTGTTTGTATATGTGTCTTTCTTGCAGCTGTTACACCCAAATTTCCCCTTGTGGGACAATTAAAGGATTATTCTATTCTATTCTAAATACTTTGTGCATCAAAGGATCTGTCAGAAATGTTTTCACGAATAAATAAATGTGTTTTCAGATGTGTCCGGTGAAAGCAGTCAAAGTGGAGCCCAGTTCCAGGGTCGCCCCAGTGAGGTCTGGTCCCAGTGGCAGAATCAGCATCACTCCCAGCAGACTGGGGAACAGCACACACACCCCAACCCTAGCCAGACAGAAGTCTTCCAGGTAATGCTGAGGGAGACTGTCCTGCTGCTGGACTCTGTGTAGTTGGTCAGCCTTCCAGCTGCTGGCTGCTGACCAGTGTACACAGATATGTAATATGTCTGATAAGAGCCGTGTCCTCTGCACACCTCGAACCTCTGACTCTCCATCCCTGTGTGTCTCTGCAGGACATGTTACCCATGGCTGGAGATCCCACCCAGGGAACAGCCAACTATAACATCGAGGACTTTGCTGATCTTGGGATGTTCCCACCCTTCTCTGAGTAATATCCGCCTTTCTCCATCTTGCTCCTGCTCAGAACTGGACTGATGTATGCATTTATCTCATGTTCTGTCTCGTTTTTCTGTATAGCTAAATCACCAACACAGCCATGTTAGTCACGATGAATGTCTGGGTGGACATCGTCATTTGCACACATACAAACGTACAGCGCACTGTTGGTTAGGCTCCAGGATCTGCAGTATGTACCAGTGAACATACACATACCTCATCTCTGCAGAGAGGCGCCTCTGTCAGGCGTAAAGAACATTACTGTTTTTGGTTTGCTCTCAAAAAGTGTCTAAAACTGCTTTCTGCAATTAGTGTTAGCAGAAGCAGATTACAGGTACACCTGTCAGAAATGATTGCTACTATATTAGATTTTATACTTCCTATCTTACAGACTTGTGTGTAAATGGTCATTACTGACACAAGCTTTAGCTGCATCCATGTGGAAGACTGTAAAAAGTGGACTGCGATAACACTCGGTTAGCAAAGTCCCAGCACTCTTCTCATTTCCCTTTTTTGTAACCGTAAGTAAGCAAAGCATCAGTCTGATTTTGAGTGCACTGCATACCTGTTGGCTTGTCAGCCACAAGTTATCGGCCAGGACACGTTTTTCTTCCTTTTTTCACTCTTGTGAGGACCATAATTTACTAAATCAGCATCTTGTTGTGCTTGATATAACTTGAAATTATTAACTGAGAGCAGAATCTCACAGGGGAAGTGTTTATGCTGAATTGACAGATCAAGGGGAATGAAAGCCGTTGTCCCCTCGACGTCCACGCATTCTCACTTTAGTTTGTCATCAGGTGGACACTCCGACTGTTGGTTATTAGGGGAAAAATGCAAGTGTCTGGCATCTTTGCTCTGCCTCTGCGTTTAAGATCCGGAGCCTGTGGTCCTCTTTTATACGGTGTGTAATGGTGACAGAGTTTCTACACCAGCGTAGCAGTAACCTTAACTGGGTCTGTTTGTCTCAGTTCTGTTATAGCTTCCATGTATCACTACTCAACACGACAGAGAAAATGTCTCAGTGCCACACAAATGGCAGAATCACCGGTTGCATAAAGGGTTGACGATGTCCACCTCCATCTGTCTGAAATGGCCTCTTGCACATCATTACCAACTCTGCCAAACAGCAGCAGGAGATGAGACGCTCACCTCCGGTTGATGCTGCAAACGCTCTCTCCATCAACTTTCTTGTATTACCCTATATGTAGTGATGTCGTAATCTCTAGAAAGAAAACTTGATGCGCCCATAGAAGGATTCTCTGTATACATAAAACTAAATTTTTTACAAAACTCTCATTGCAGAAAGTTGCTAAGGCTTGAAGTGCACTTCATGAAGCTAACTGCTAATCACACCAGCCTGCTTTAAAAAGGGAAAAACCGCCATACCGTCCTAGCAAAGCGCAGTATAAACTAGTGTATTCGGTGTT
This sequence comes from Rhamphochromis longiceps, assembly GCF_057381845.1. Taxonomy (NCBI): domain Eukaryota; kingdom Metazoa; phylum Chordata; class Actinopteri; order Cichliformes; family Cichlidae; genus Rhamphochromis; species Rhamphochromis longiceps. Next base: position 41,658,548 of record NC_140557.1, on the reverse strand, counting down.
CTTCAGCTCTCGCTACTTGAATTTATTACTTTATAATCTTTTCAACGATTAAGAGACTAAAACTTTGTAGTGGGGGAGCTTTTACATGCTAGATTGTATAATGTCTCAGACTGATGGGAGAACCTTCAAACATCCTTTTGCTAAAGATCTCAAATTGATGGTTTTATTGTTTTTTTCATGTTGTTGTAAATAATGTGATTTTTATGTCGACTCGTGTTACTTTCACACAGTACATTTTTGTGTAGGTTTTAATGATATCGTGTCCAATGTGAGTGCATATTTAACTATTGGTATTTAGTTAGTAGGTTAATTGTACATTGAGTTCTAGATCTGTATAAAATGTGTAAATGTGACCCATAATTTTTGTGTAACAAATTGTGCTTGTGACAATAAATTCTTATTGGTTATGTGGCTTTTGTTAGAGGTTCCGTCTTTCATTACTCAGGAGTCACTTCGCTCCTAACCCTTAACTAAATAATTTTATCCTAAAAACTCTTTACAGATTTTCATATACTCTAAAACTGAACTGCAAAAAATAAACATGTCGATCGCCCTTTGAAGATCTCCCTCTGTATTTGTAGGTAGGGCTGGGTTCTGCTTTTTAGCCACATCCTAAATGGGACAATTTACAGTTAGCCTCGGAAATACAGATTAGTCTGGACCAGGGGTCGGCAACCCTGGGCACGCGTGCGAAGGCTTAACTGATGGCACGGCCATAGCTGGACTGGCCATCGGGCATACCGGGCATTTGCTCGGTGGCCCAATGATTTTTTTTATTATTTTTTTTGTAACGGTATAAACAATGAAAGGCGTTGGACTGGCCAGATGCTGGCCGGTGTGTAAAAATAACTAGATGTTTGGTGGTGGCATCGCGGAGCTTCCTCAGATTCAGTAAAATTAACAAGTGGTGGAGGCCAGCAGGTGGATGAGGGAGATCGGAGGCAGGAGGAGGAGAGACCCGAGGCGGCCACTGGTCCGAGTGTCAGGTGAACTGAACTTCAGGTAAGAAGTTATGACCTGCAGTCCATCTGGGTCAGATATAAACCAAGTTTAGGTGGAGTTTATTTTCATTGTGCTGACTTTTTACAGTCAGTTACAATAACTCGTACTGCTACTAGCTAGCAGGACGGAGTTTCTATACAGCTGTTGCTATGAATTTACTAATAGTAAAATTTATTTTATTCATAAGGTTAGTTATTAGAGTTGCCAACCGTCCCGTATTCAGAGAAATTATTACGCGTTTGGTGTTGAGCTGAAAAAGAACACAGTTTGTCCCGAACTTCAGCTAGAATGGAAAAAGGCACAAAGCTGGAGTTATTCTGTGTTTACGCTGCACAGCTGCCTCTTCTTCTCTCATTCTCCCCCCTCCCTCTCTCATGTTTCTACTTCAATCATGAAACTGATCAATGATCAGCTGATCAGCTCTCTTGTTTATTTATCGCCCACTTTGCGCCAGAAAGAGGAAACCAGCGGATGTCGCGCTAAACAACAGCAGCACGTTTAAGCTTGATCAGCTGTTGTTAGAATATATTTAATATTAATTTCTAGTATCAGCTGATGTTTGCTGGAGCCACAGCTGTAAAGCTCCTGGTCATGATGTTGGTTTGGATATGTGGTGAGAGGGAAACATGAAGATGAAACCAGGAGACGTCCTTACTGAACCATCAGAGCTGTGATGGAGAAACAGGTTTACCTTTTAGGTGACATGAATGAGTTGAAGTTATGAACTGTTTCTGAGAGACAAATAACACCAGGATCCTTTTTTAAGCAGCTGACAGCTGGTAACTGTGCAGGGGCGGGTCTAGCAAAGTGTTGCCAGGGGGCCAGGTAGGGCATTAACAGGGAGAGGGGGGCACAAAGATATACTGTACTTTCTTATTCTCATTTAAAATGTCTCGCTGTTATTAAATAATTATCTGAAGCTTACAACCAAAGTTTTTATCTGATGTAAAATGTATAGAAATCACACATATACCAACAAGACTGTACATCACTGTCACAGCAGCATCTGTTTCCATTCAAAGGCTTTATGGCTTTAATACCTGGGGGGCCGGTCTCTAGTCTAAATGCCCGGGCTGATTTTTTGTGCCAATCCAGCCCTGGGCACGACACACAGTGAATTAATCTGAGAAGGATGCCTATTACGCTGTTCCCTGTGCAGCTCTTGGACTTGCTGATCACATAACTACCAACAGAAAAAATGAAAAAGTTCTAAGCCTGACATCAAAACGATGAAGTGGATGAATCAAAGGAGAAATTACAAGCCTGCTTCAACTGCACAGACTGGAGTATTTTTGAAGCTGCACACACTGACCTAAATTAACTCACTGACCGTGAGGTTATGCATAGGTTTTTGTGAGGACCTCTGTGTGTAGACTAAGAGTTTTTGCACATATAATAATAACATACCATGGTTCACTCTGAGGAAGCTGTGCCAGTCCAAGTAGTAGGGCTACAGCAACAGGACCGGGGGTACAAGTAGGCCAGAAACAAGCTGAGCAAGGAAATCAGGGTAGCTGCAGCGAAAAGCAGCTTCTTAGCCAACACAACCCTGCCTAGCTTGGAGCCCTGCAACACGTCACCAGCTACGGGAGTCCATTCACCCCACACTGAGGATACGTCCACACTAATGCATTTTTGTTTGAAAACGCATTGTTTCCCTCCGTCTTGGCTTCCCGTCCACACTGAGAGGGAAAACGCAGCGTTTTTAAAATGCTCTTGAAAACGCATACATTTGAAAGCGGTGCATTCGCGTCGCAGTGTGGACAGCGAAAATGCAAACTTTCCAAAACGATGACACGTTAGTCATATGGTGCAGTCATGTGACCAATCAAACTAAGATAGCGGAGGGCATTATACAGCGTTTGTTTTGTTTGCTCTCAGTTTTGACAGCCCTATTAAAGATTAACATCAGTCTGCACGTGCTCCTGAGAGCTTTTCTTCAAATTCTTTAACTCTCACTGGCTTTTGCAACTTTGTACTTTTGTGTTACTCGCAGCAACAACTCCAGCTCATTGTTGGTCCATTTAAAAAAAACTCGGTGCTTTTCCTTGACATCTTGCCGCGACGTTTCAAAGAGTCTGAAAAGTAAATAAACGGCAGACGGAAATGAGGCAGGCCGAATCGTCTTGCGTTTCCCGCATGCGCAGGACTGGAACGGAAGCATGTTCGGCCGTTTCAATGTGGACGCACAACTCTGTGAAAATGACTGAAAACGTTAGTGTGGACGAGGAGCGTTTTCAGTTGAAAACACCGTTTTCAAACCTCTCCGGGCTACTGTGGACGTAGCCTGAGAAGAATCCCTGACTAGTTGATGACCTTAACACCTTCTATTGCAGATTTGAAAGACAACCATTCACACCTCCCTTCTGCTCACCCTCACACATACACAAAATTACTACCTACACTCAAGACCCTTCCGACTTTCATCCTCAGACAATTGGAACATACTTACAGAGCTTGCCTTGGTGAAAAGACCACTGGATTCTGGGTATGATACCATACTGGAAACACCATAACTTGAACCTTCCAATCAGGAAGGTTCAAGTTATGGTATTGATTTCCTTGAGCCTTGTTTTAAGTTGTGCCATGTTTCCTTTCGGGTGCTATCAGTTCTTACCAGACATTGGATGCCTTGGTCTTGAATGGGTTTTCTGACACCTTATCTTTCCATGAAGCCAGATAACACACACCAATTAGTTAAACTTTATTTCTTAAAGACATAAAGACCTGGATGACCTCTAACTTTCTGCTTCTTAATTTGGATTGGCCCTGAAAATCTTAGAAATATGGTATCTAACCAAATGCTTACAACATTACCTTGGCCTCCAGTCATTTTTGACCAGCATATACAGTGGGGCAAAAAAGTATTTAGTCAGCCATCGATTGTGCAAGTTCCCCCACTTAAAAGGATGACAGAGGTCAGTAATTTGCACCAGAGGTACACTTCAACTGTGAGAGACAGAATGTGAAAAAAAAATCCATGAATCCACATGGTAGGATTTGTAAAGAATTTATTCGTAAATCAGGGTGGAAAATAAGTATTTGGTCACCTCAAACAAGGAAAATCTCTTGCTCTCACAGACCTGTAACGTCTTCTGTAAGAAGCTTTTCTGTCCCCCACTCGTTACCTGTATGAATGGCACCTGTTTGAACTCATCATCTGTATAAAAGACACCTGTCCACAGCCTCAAACAGTCAGACTCCAAACTCCGCCATGGCCAAGACCAAAGAGCTTTGGAAGGACACCAGGAAAAGTATTGTAGACCTGCACCAGACTGGGAAGAGTGAATCTACAATAGGCAAGCAGCTTGGTGTGAAAAAATCAACTGTGGGAGCAATCATCAGAAAATGGAAGACATACAAGACCACTGATAATCTCCCTCGATCTGGGGCTCCACGCAAGATCTCATCCCGTGGGGTCAAAATGATCATGAGAACGGTGAGCAAAGATCCCAGAACCACACGGGGGGACCTGGTGAATGACCTGCAGAGAGCTGGGACCAAAGTAACAAAGGTCACCATCAGTAACACACTACAACGGCAGGGAATCAAATCCCGCAGTGCCAGACGTGTTCCACTGCTGAAGCCAGTGCATGTCCAGGCCCGTCTGAAGTTTGCCAGAGAGCACATGGATGATACAGCAGAGGATTGGGAGAATGTCATGTGGTCAGATGAAACCAAAGTAGAACTTTTTGGTATAAACTCAACTCGTCGTGTTTGGAGGAGGAAGAATACTGAGTTGCATCCCAAGAACACCATACCTACTGTGAAGCATGGGGGTGGAAACATCATGCTATGGGGCTGTTTTTCTGCCAAGGGGACAGGACGACTGATCCGTGTTAAGGACAGAATGAATGGGGCCATGTATCGTGAGATTTTGAGCCAGAACCTCCTTCCATCAGTGAGAACTTTGAAGATGAAACGAGGCTGGGTCTTCCAACATGACAATGATCCAAAACACACCGCCCGGGCAACAAAGGAGTGGCTCCGTAAGAAGCATTTGAAAGTCCTGGAGTGGCCTAGCCAGTCTCCAGACCTCAACCCCATAGAAAATCTGTGGCGGGAGTTGAAAGTCCGTGTTGCTCGGCGACAGCCCCAAAACATCACTGCTCTCGAGAAGATCTGCATGGAGGAATGGGCCAAAATACCAGCTACTGTGTGTGCAAACCTGGTAAAGACCTATAGTAAACGTTTGACCTCTGTTATTGCCAACAAAGGTTATGTTACAAAGTATTGAGTTGCATTTTTCTTATTGACCAAATACTTATTTTCCACCCTGATTTACCAATAAATTCTTTACAAATCCTACCATGTGGATTCATGGATTTTTTTTTCACATTCTGTCTCTCACAGTTGAAGTGTACCTCTGGTGCAAATTACTGACCTCTGTCATCATTTTAGGTGGGGGAACTTGCACAATCGGTGGCTGACTAAATACTTTTTTGCCCCACTGTATGTCCTTCAGTGCAGATGTTAAAAAAATACGTGGGACTACTTTTATTTGTGCAATATCTCTAAAATTACAAATGTTCTGTCTCATAGTGAAGCTGGAAACCTAGTTAGTTATCACTTCTAGGCTGGACGACTGTAATTCATTATTATCAAGATGTCCTAAAAACTCCCTGAGAAGCCTTCAGTTAATCTGCAGGATATACTGCAGGAAGAGTCCTGACAGGCCCCTGGCTGTGAAACCAGTTTCTAATTTGGATTCGAGAGACAGACAGCCTCTTTACTTTTAAGATTAGGCTTGAAAGTTGGTGACCCTGAATCCTCTTTTGGTTAAGCTGCAATAGGTCTAGGCTGTTGGGTAGTGATGTGCGGATCGATCCTGAAATATCGATTCCTCCGATACCAATCATTTATGTTCTAGAATCGATTCTCACATTAAAATATCGATATTTTAGTAATTTAGGGTAAATTTGTAGTTCATCATTAACAGGAACACAGTGGAAAGAAACTATATCATTCGGATTGTCTACATTCAAAGGAACTACTTCCTCTTCCGCCTTTCATAAGGAACTGTGTGAAATACGTCTGTATAAATGTCTCACAGCCCCTTGGCGTGCGCACTCACAACAATGGCTGAGCGTAGTTGGAGTCATGTGCGGACTTGTTTTACCTCCACAAACAGCTGAGACGTGGTTTGCGATACATGTGGCAAAAAAAGTGAGGTGTTGTGAACATACTTGCCAACCTTGAGACCTCAGAATTAGGGAGACATTCAAAAGGGCTGTTTGGGAGGTTAAATATATTTTACAGTGTTTATTTATCGGATAAAATACATTAAATCACCGTTATTATTGGTCGGCCCGGAAACAGCGCGGGTGTCCAAATTCAGAGGCTGCTTCCACCTGAGGACCGGCCTTCGTGGTCTAAAGAAAGCCGGGTAGTACGGCACGAGCTCCCTCGGCGGACTGAAACTCTGCCGTCTGCTCCTTGCTATCTAAAATATAACCGGGCACTAACGCAAACTCTCGACCGTCTCACACTTTGTTTAATCAGTTTTCTGTTTGTCATTTATTCAGCTGTGTGAAAACCCTGGAGGAACCCTCCCGAGGGATTAATAAAGTTAAATTTTATTTAATCTAATCTAATAACTTTAATCTCAGCCAAACCGATTTACTCACGAACAAATAAAACACTGAAAAAGCCAAACAAGAACATTTTTAGGTTATCAAAGTGACTTATATATCCCTTGTATGGTGTTCGGGTCTGTGAGACCCGTTTTCAGCTTTTTCAAAAGAAAAATTAAACAATTAATTATTTTTTCAACCTGAAATTCACTGGCTTTGGCTTATTTTCTGTGAAGAACATAAATCCGGACTAATTTTCAATGACCTCATACTGTACCTCCCCCCACGCATTTACATTACATACAAGGTGTTCGGGTCCACTGGACCCAGGTCTAATAAAAGTGTTGAAAGTGTAGGTCCTGTGTTCCCACACTCTGTCTTCCTCCTTTCTGGTGCTGCTGATAGTGTTTTCTTCCCCTCCTGCTCCGCACAAAGTTGCAGCATTGTTGAAAATTCAACTATCAACACGTCTGCTCTGACATTCCCACACATTTTACCCTCTTTCTTGAGGGATCCAAATTTTATTTTCTCATACCCTGTCCCACCTGCAAATTAGGAGCATAATACTATAAATAAGACTTTGCCAGTGTGGTTCTTTATCACAACTGATCAAGATGGCAAAAGATTATCTGCTGCGAGGGCCATCCAGTTGATTTTGGAAGAGAGAGGAGCTTCGGATGATGATGTTGACAAAGAGGTTTCAGAATATTTCACATTTCTGAAAATTCAGAGTCTGACAGTGACTTTGAAGAAGAGCATGAGGTTGAGCACCATTTAGTAACAAAACAAAGATGAGTACCCCATCAGCAGCCAGCTCCAGGACCAGAACAAGCCCACCAGACAGCAAGTGAAGAAATATGGATGTCAATAACTGGTGAAATTGAATGGTCTTCTTGCCCAAGAAATGAGCCACCCTGCAGAGCTGTTACTGTGATAAGCCAGGTCCAACACGGCTGATGTGCAGGACATCAAGTCTTCATTTGAGCTTTTCATCCCAGATTCCATCCAGAAAATTATTCTGCATTGCAGTAATCTAGAAGGAAGGTGTGTTTTTGGAGAGAGGTGGAAGGAGATGGACCAAATTCATCTAAGAACCCCAAAGGCCTACTTTGGGGTTTGAAATGAACTGAATAGCGTTTAGAAGATAAAATGCCTGTGTTCTCATGAATATCCCCAATATTTGAATCCGTAACAGGTTCTTATCCATGCAGGAGTTTTCAGGTCCAAAGGGGAATCCACAGAATCCCTGTGGGATGCAGAAACCGGCAAGAACCTTTCTGTGCATCAATGTCTCCGGAAAACTTTCACAAAATTTCCAGGATTATCCGTTTTGATAACCGAGACGACAGACCAGCTCGACGGCAGAGAGACAAGCTAGCTGCCATCAGGACAGTGTGGGATAAGTGTGGGCACCACCTCCCCCTGTTTTACAACCCTGGGCCTAATGTCACCATTGATGAGCAGCTGATCCCATTTAGTTGTGAAACATATTGCTTCACATGTAAATGTGTTGTCTTTCCACTCACTCCACTTGATTATAACTGATTTATTTTATAACATTTTACATAAAAGAAAAACGAGAAGCACATTAATTCATAAATGTGATCTAACAAAGGTAAAGGGAAAAAAATAATCATGTTTGCCGTTCATATGGTTTGTAATTGGGATGAAGTAAACATCTGTTGAGTAATTTAACATAAAATTGTTTGATAGTGTTAATTTGGAAAGCCAAAACTCTAGCGGGTCCACTAGACCCATGAACACTGGCTGAGTAACAAAAATATGAACACCACACAAGGGATATCATGTTTAACGACCGCGGGGGTTTGAAGACGATGTGTCGGCTCAGATATTTGAAGTTTACACAGCTACATTCTCACCTGAAAATATGTTAAAAGTTTTTTGCGACCCAGAAAGAGAAATAAGAGTGATATTAAAACTAAGTCGCTGCTGCCATTGTTGGAGACTGGAATTGGCTGGGCCGCGCTATGAATTCTGCGATATGGTTTTTCAATTTTGTTGTCCGGGTGGAAAATCGGGAGGAATTTGGGAGAATGGTGGCTCCGGGAGAATTTCGGGAGGGGCACTGAAATTCGGGATTCTCCCGGAAAAATCAGGAGGGTTGGCATGTATGGTTGTGGCAACATCACTAACCTCGTCAAACACCTCAGAGTAACTCATATCACAGAATATGACGAGCGTATGTTGAGACTGAAGAGGACAGGGACAGGTGCTGCTAGGGTGAGAGTCTCTCACGGAGTCCTTTAGTGCTGCAGGCAGGCAACGTGTTCAAATAGGCACAACTTCAGGTTTTTTATTTCTATATGATGAACTCTGCATTATTAAGTGATAAGAACAAGTAATCTGATGTCCTGTAATCATTATGACGCTATAATTTGAGATACAATAAATAAAATAAGTTTTTGTACAAAGTATCGTTATCGTCGATACCACCCTGAATATTACTTGGTATCGGATCGGAAAGGAAATCAGTGGTATCGCACATCACTACTGTTGGGGGCTTCCTATGATGCATTGAGAATTTCTTATTTAGTAGCCTTTCTCACTCACTGTGTCTATACGCCTCTCTGCCTTTAATCATGATTATTTTTCTCTGGCTCTCTTCCACAGCCTGTCTTTTGTCCTGTCTTCCTCCCCTCACCCCAACCATTCACTCTCACCAAAGTGCTTGCTCATTGGGGGCCATATGATTGTTGGGGTTTTCTCTGTTTTCTCTGTATTATTGTAGGCTTTTCACTTTACAACATAAAGCACCTTGAGGCAACTGTTGTGATTTGACACTGTATAAATAAAATTTAATTGAAACTTGAATTGAACTGACTTTTCCTTTCAGTATCATCAGGTTTCTTGACTTCCCTTTGTTTAAAATGCATCTGTGCCCAGGTGACCATCTTTCTTATCAAGCTTAGGATCCACGAAGTAATTATAATCCCCAAAGGGTCTGTAGGGGTCTTATCCTGTCCTGTTTTGGGCCCTCACAGTGATCATCCTGCCTGGAGCAGTTGGTTCATGGCAGCCACAAACAGAGTCGCAAATATTCTTCACCCTGATGGTAAAGTTAACTATAGTGAACCTTATCTTTAGTAAATCATTAAGCAACATAATCAGATTAACTGCTTCTGGTGGTACTTAATCCAGTGCAACCTGGATCAACTGGTGGAATGCACTTGGGTAAGTCCTTCAACATGCAGCAGGGACAAACGAGCCCTCGGCCAAAGCCAAGGTTCCTTCTTGTTCTTCAGAGTGTCTGCAGAAGGTGACACCTTATAAATAGTACCAGATGGTCCTGAGCAGATCTTATTTTTGTACTGTTCCGTGCCTTCTTTCCATTCTTGCATAGAAGCCGGTAGGTCTTCCCCCAATACAAACTGATTTCCCACAGTCATGAGAAGTAAAGTGAAATAAACATCAAATACATATCCAACTTATTTATATAGCACATTTAAAAAACATAAAGTTTGCCCAAAGTGCTCTGCTTGGAGCAAAGTATCACTGATGTGACTCAGACAGTTCAGACTACTTTGCTCCAAGCAGAAAGTACTGAAGTAACTAGACTAATGGACCTCCTACTGATAATTGCAAGGTGGCCCAAGGGAGTGGTAGAGATGACAATGTGAAATGGAAGTAATGATTTAAAAAAACTGATTGCATTTCAGCTAAAAACCGACAGGAAAGGGTTGTGTCAGGAAAGGCGTCTGATGTAAAACGTCTGCCAAATCAAACATTCAAGAATGAACCAGTGCTGATGACCAACAGGGTGCCACTGCTATACTGTATGGTTTGGACACGATCGCACTGATGAAAAGACAGGAGGCTGAGTTGGAAGTGGCAGAGTTCCTTTTGTTGCGATTTTTACTGGGAGTGACAAGGATGGACAATCAAAGTATATCAGAAGGATATGAGAAGTTTGGAGACAAGAGAGAAATGGTTGAAATGTTCTGAACATACGCAGAGGAGAGAAAGTGGATATACTGGACAATAGATTCTGAATGTAGAACTGACAAGCAGGAGGAAAAGAGGAAGACCACAGAGGAGGTTCATGGATGTTGTGAAGGAAGACATGCAAGGGGCTGATGAGTCAGAGGAGAATGCTTGGCATAGGGTGAGATGGAGGCCGATGATCCACTGCAGTGACCCCTAAAGGAAGCAGATGAAAGGGGAAAAAAGATGATTAAGGAAAGCAAGATTCAATTTCAGCTAAAGTGTTTCAGACTAGAGGCAAATGGAATTAGACTGGAACTTACAGCCCTTTTTAGTCTTAAGCCCCTTGGACTGCATGATGACATGGCTACTGGGTATGTTACATCCTGAAAAGAGAATAAATAAATAGTCAGACATGATGCAGCTTCATTGTAAATGATTTAGAAATATTTACATATATACAAAATAATGGAAATTTGAAACAATTCTGCATATCCTCTGTTAGTTTTAAACCAACGTCTCAAGTCAGTTTCCTTTCTTTCCTTTCACTGACAGGTAAGTAAACATCACTATTTAGTGCATAATGCACTTTAGCTTTTGGTCTACAAATCAATAAGCATAAACTTAGACCATCAAGCTTAAATGTACCGAAAATAAACATTTATGTAAAAATATTATTGGAAATTTGTCCCTTCTGTTTCTCATTTCTTCTTCGTAACAGTTACTCATCATAAATGAAACATTACCAACCTCGAGCAATATATGTGCTTGAATTAAATACAAAAATGTGCACGATGCTGTAATCTGGTCTTTAAATGATGACGTATGAACCCTGCTTCCAGGTCCAAACAACTCTGCCTTTTGTGTGTGGCTGTTGTGTTTTTAACATGCATCTTGTTCTATTCAATCAGAATAAGGCCCTAAAAAAGGCAGTGATCACTGTCGGCCGCTCATTATTTTTATCATCACTGTTCATTTTAAAGTTCAGTTTTTAAACCCTTACGATGTAACTACAGCCCATGCAGCAGTATATTATTGACTAACCTCATATTGTGGATGGATTATCTCAGTTGTTCTCCTGCCTGAAGTTTGGTCCGTTTACAGCATCCTGCCATGCGATTGCATTTGTCTCTAACCATCGGGAACCCTCACGCTAACTTTTATCGAGTCGAAAAGGGTTAGCATTCATCCTCCAGCTTCACTGTGCTAATATATTTATATCATGCTAACATAGCTGTGTAGCTAGCCACCATGTAGCACATCAATATATGGGAGCTAGCAGGGCTGGGCGATATGGCCCAAAATTCATATCTCGATATTTTTTAGCTGGATGGCGATATACGATATATATCTCGATATTTTTTTAAAGCCATAAAGTAAGAACAAAAAGAGAGTTCTTAATCAAAGCTGTGTCCCAGATCTCACACAGGCACTTTTATTAACATACAGCGCAGATGTACATGAAAACATTACTCAGAAATAAATTATCAGCATTTATTAAATAATAATGCTCCATAAATAAAAGAAAACAATGTTGTTTTTGTGCATAACAAAAAGCTCACAATTGTGCAGTCAAAATGTAAACTAATAGACGCTGAGCATAATAACAAGGACAGACATTGTAGCGGTTCTCTGGTCTACTGTGTGACTGACAGCCTGGAGTTCGAAATCTGCTTCGTAACCGTGTCTCTAAACAGGTGCCATTTGTGGTCCTTATACACACACAATACGGTAATATTATGTTGAAGCACAGTACGTCTTACTCAGTGAGGCTCCAGACTACGGTAGCCCTAATGCTCCAACAATCCATCAAGCGGTGCGGCTTCGTAGCTTAGCAAAGTCGCACTAAAACATTTTGTTTGACAGATTTCTGAGCGCCGTGTACCACATAAAATCGGTTCGCGGTCAGTAAGCACAACCAGAATTCATACATAAAGCGCACTGTCGATTTTTGAGAAAATGAAAGGATTTTAGTGTAAGCTTCTAGCCCAACATATACGGTATACGAGATTTGTAAGGTGTTTTTTTCGGGGCAGGAGGGTGGGCGAATTCGTGGTCTGGGATACAGCACACAGTTTCACACTCTTCATTTTGCACTTCATGGCGCTGTTTTAAATGGTGAAAATACTAGTAGTGCTCCAACCTTTAGTTGGGACGCTTTCCCGACATTCTCTACAGAATACATTATTCTGCTGCTCATCTGACACTCCAAATAGTAGTTACAATAACTAGTATAATGATCATGTTAAAATGACGTTAACGCCATAACTGCATTAATGTGGCAAATCTCCATTAACAGCGATTTGCTGCGTGGGCCGAGCCGCAGTAACTTGTTATGAACGCGTTGACGCCGTGCAGTCCCATGCAAGGGGTGATCCGCGTGATTAACGCTAACAGCACTAAAATAGTAATCTCTAAATGTTTTAGTTTTACCGACCAGCTCCTGTTTGATAGCTGCAGTGTCCATCTTGTCGTTGTCATGTTTAGGCTGTGTGCAGGTATGGAGGACCCATAGTGCAGACTCTGGAGACAAAACCTGAACTCAAAAAACAGCTTTAATGCTGAACTCAAAACTAACAAACTTCAAAATACAAAAATAAACTCAGGCAGGCAGACAGAACACACAGCAGGAATGAGGGTAGATCGCGACACTGACACAGAGAAACACAGGGCTAACATACACAGAGGGAGCAATCAGGGAATGACAGACAGACAGCTGGGACAAATCATACATGACCAGACCAAAGGGAAGCAAAACTCAATACGTTAACCTAGGACACAGACTTTCAAAGTAAACCAGGAAACATAACAAACTGAACTTCTATACATAGACTCACAGGCAGACACTGAAACCATAGACACTACAAAGGGAACACGGAAATCACAACCAAAACCTAAGAATTAATAAAGAAATATAATTAAACACAAAACACTGGGTCGACGACCCAGGCACCCCAACAGTCATTGCCTGCGGGTGAAGTGATGGGGGAGGGGGAGTTGTGTTCAGTGAAGGGGAGAGGCGAGGCCGAGTAACGTTGCGTAGAGACAAAAGTGGAAGAAAGAGAGGCAAACTTCAGAAGTATAACTAGAAAGTGCATTTTCTGAAGAAACTGCAGTGTGAATGCTTGAATCTGAATATATGCACTGAAATGAATTAATTGCTGAATTTTAGTTAAAGATTTTGAATGAGATGAAAAATACAGAATTTAACCTGAAAACAAAAGTGCTGAACTGCTAAAAGCTGACGTTTACACAGAGGAAGAAGTTGGAAAAAAGCTGAAAATGTTTTAATTGTAAATTAGAAAAACCTAAGTCAGAAAACATCGAATGAATATTAAAAGTTCATATTCTTTGAATCACTGAATGACTAAAATGTGATCCCTCCGCTTGGATCCACACAGTTTTAAAGGTTTACATCTCTGAGCTTTGAAAGACACGGTGTTGGAAAGAGAACAACGATGGTGACATTTTGAGGGTAAAATGATGGCTGTCGAGCAAACACTGTGGACACAGCAGCAGTTGAAAGAGAAGTGTTTAAGATGAATCTTGGCAGAGTGAGAGAGAGCTCGTTAAGCAGGCAGGTGTGAGCCTGGTTGCTATAGTGACTGCACCCAATGGCTCCATACACACGCACACAGACATGCGCCTCACTTTTGCTGCTTAAAATGAACAGAAAAGTCAGTCCCAAACAAATTCTTCCCAAATGAAAAGTACATGTCGTATTGACAAAATTCTTTCACCGTGAGCGACAGCCATGTCTAGTCTACCAAATTCTCAGATTTCATGCCTGTGGAGTTTATTATATGGACGTGGTGACAGTGGAAAGACACCATGCTCTTCTGATTTTCAAACGAACCTTCTGAGCCATTTTAACATTAGAGTCTATGGAAGAGTTGGAGGGAGGAGGCTGTGCATTGGTGACATTTATGAAAGAACCATAACACCTAGTACAATAGTAAACACATTGGATGAAAGAGGACAGCGATGGCTACGTTTTGAGGGTAAAATCATACCTGTAGAGCAAACGCTGTGGACACAGCAGCAGTCTTAAAAGAAGATTTTAAGATTAATTTTTTCGCTCCTCTCACTCTAGCAGTTGAGCTGTCTCACTCTAGCCCCAACATTCCGTCCCATACACACCCATTATAAACTCTGAAACGGGTGAAAAAACATCATGAAACTTAAACTGGAACTGAAGAAAAAGTATAATAGATATTGAAAAGATAAATACAAGTTGAATAGTTGAATGTCTTGTCTTCGTTTTAAAGTTTGAATGGTGGCTCTATGTCAACGTCTGTGGAAGTAGTAAGAGTTTAAAAATGAGTAAGTTGAATGAGAATTTGAAGGGTCTCTCCATTGAAATACATGGGAAATTTATGTTGAATAAAGTTAAATAATTTTAAAAATATAAATGTTAAAAATGAGAAAAATACAAGCACACCTCTCCAAAAGAATAGGAATCTAATGGTATTTGAATGGTTTTTTTCTAAGTTGAACAGTTTTGAAGGAGTTAGCGTCCAAAAAACGTATGGAATATATAACTAGAAAGTGCATTTTCTGAAGAAACTGCAGTGTGAATACTTGAATCTGAATGTATGCACTGAAATGAATTAATTACTGAATTTAAGTTAAAAATCTTGAATGAGATAAAAAAAAAAACCCCGAATTTAACCTGAAAACAAAAGTGCTGAACTGCTAAAAGCTGAAGGTTACACAGAAGAAGAAGTTGGAAAAAAAGCTGAAAATGTTTTAATTGTAAATTAGAAAAACCTAAGAAATGAGAAAAGAACATTTAGAGTCAGAAAACATCTGAAAGAATATTAAAAGGTCATATTCTTTGAATCACTGAATGACTAAAATGTGATCCCTCCACTTGGACCCACACAGTTTAAAAAGTTTACATCTCTGAGCTTTGAAAGACAAGATGTTGGAAAAAGAACAACGATGGCGACGTTTTGAGGGTAAAATGATGGCTTTAACACTGTGGACACAGCAGCAGTTGAAAGAGAAGTGTTTAAGATGAATTTTGGCAGAGTGGCAGAGAGAGCTCGTTAAGCAGGCAGGTGTGAGCCTGGTTGCTATAGTGACTGCACCCAATGGCTCCATACACACGCACACAGACATGCACCTCACTTTTGCTGCTTAAAATGAACAGAAAAGTCAGGCCGAAACAAATCGTTCCCAAATGAAAAGTAAAAGTCGTATTGACAAAATTCTTTCACTGTGAGCGACAGCAATGTCTAGTCTACCAAATTCTCAGTTTTCATGTCTGTGGAGTTTATTATATGGACGTGGTGACAGTGGAAAGACACCATGCTCTTCTGATTTTCAAACGAACCTTCTGAGCCATTTTAACATTAGAGTCTATGGAAGAGTTGGAGGGAGGAGGCTGTGCATTGGTGACATTTATGAAAGAACCATAACACCTAGTACAATAGTAAACACATTGGATGAAAGAGGACAGCGATGGCTACGTTTTGAGGGTAAAATCATACCTGTAGAGCAAACGCTGCGGACACAGCAGCAGTTTTAAAAAATATTTTAAGATTAATTTTTTTGCTCCTCTCACTCTAGCAGTTGAGCTGTCTCACTCTAGCCCCAACATTCCGTCCCATACACACCCATTATAAACTCTGAAACGGGTGAAAAAACATCATGAAACTTAAACTGGAACTGAAGAAAAAGTATAATAGATATTGAAAAGATAAATACAAGTTGAATAGTTGAATGTCTTGTCTTCATTTTAAAGTTTGAATGGTGGCTCTATGTCAATGTATGTGGAAGTAGTAAGAGTTTAAAAATGAGTAAGTTGAATGAGGATTTGAAGGGTCTCCCCATTGAAATACATTATAAATTTTTGTTGAATAAAGTTGAATAAAATTAAAAATATAAATGTTAAAAATATGAAAAATAGAAGCAGTGTTGTCCAAAAGAATAGGAATCTAACGGTGTTTGAATGGTTTTTCTAAGTTGAACGGTTTTGAAGGAGTAGGATTACAAAAAACGTACGGAATACAGAATAAACTAGAAAGTGCATTTTCTGAAGAAACTGCAGTGTGAATGCTTGAATCTGAATGTATGCATTGAAATGAAATAATTACTGAATTTAAGTTAAAAATTTTGAATGAGATAAAAAAAAACAACCCGAATTTAACCTGAAAACAAAAGTGCTGAACTGCTAAAAGCTGAAGGTTACACAGAAGAAGAAGTTGGAAAAAAGCTGAAAATGTTTTAATTGTAAATTAGAAAAACCTAAGAAATGAGAAAAGAACATTTAGAGTCAGAAAACATCTGAAAGAATATTAAAAGGTCATATTCTTTGAATCACTGAATGACTAAAATGTGATCCCTCCACTTGGACCCACACAGTTTAAAAAGTTTACATCTCTGAGCTTTGAAAGACAAGATGTTGGAAAAAGAACAACGATGGCGACGTTTTGAGGGTAAAATCATACCTGTAGAGCAAACGCTGCGGACACAGCAGCAGTTTTAAAAAAGATTTTAAGATTAATTTTTTTGCTCCTCTCACTCTAGCAGTTGAGCTGCCTCACTCTAGCCCCAACATTCCGTCCCATACACACCCATTATAAACTCTGAAACGGGTGAAAAAACATCATGAAACTTAAACTGGAACTGAAGAAAAAGTATAATAGATATTGAAAAGATAAATACAAGTTGAATAGTTGAATGTCTTGTCTTCGTTTTAAAGTTTGAATGGTGGCTCTATGTGAACGTATGTTGAAGTAGTAAGAGTTTAAAAATGAGTAAGTTGAATGAGAATTTGAAGGGTCTCCCCATTGAAATACATGGGAAATTTTTGTTGAATAAAGTTGAATAAAATTAAAAATATAAATGTTAAAAATGAGAAAAATAGAAGCAGTCATGTCCAAAATAATAGGAATCTAACGATGTTTGAATGGTTTTTCTAAGTTGAACGGTTTTGAAGGAGTAGGCTTTCAAAAAACGTACGGAAAAATAAAATATAACTAGAAAAATTTGCATTTCCTGCAAAAATGCAGTGTGGATGCTTAAAGCTGAAGCTGTATGCAAAAAGTAGCTGAAAAAGCTGAAAAGTTGCAGAAATTGTAAAAACTTTGCAGAAGCAAAAGAAGTTTGCTAAAATGGAATAACTTAGCAGAACTGCAATATCTTAGAGGAAACATAATACTTGGCAGAGATACAATAGCATAGCAGAATTTAGCAGAAATATTGTAACTTACCAGAAACATGATAACTTCTCAAAAATACAAGAATTTAGGAGAAATAGTATAAGATAACAGAAAGAATATATTTAGCCAAAAATACTTAAACATTACAGAAACACTATGATTTAGAAAAATAGTACAACAGAGCAGAAATATTGTGATTTACCAGAGACACTGTGATGAACTATGAATATTGTAATTTTAAATTAAGACTATGTTTTAGCACAAATATTATAATTTGGCAGAAATACTATAATTTAGCACAAATACTATAAAAAGCAGAAATACTATAATTTAGCAGAAATACTATATTAAGCACAAACCCTATAAAAAGCAGAAATACTGTACTATGATTTGGTAGAAAAAACTATAATTAATCAGAAATACTATATTTGGCAGAAATACGGTATTTGGCACAAATCTTATAAAATAGCAGAAATAGTATGATTTAGCACAATAGTAATAACTTAAACAGAAAAAATGATGAACATGCTGAAGGTCCCTCAACTATACTTGTTAAATGAAAAAAATCAGCAAAAAAATCTATAACAGCCACACAATCACAAATATGTACACATAAGAAAACACACATGCACAGAGAGACACACACACAAGATCCAATTCAGTCAACCAGTCTAAATATATTGAATTTGAATCTTAGAATGAGATCATCCCATTAAAAGCCTTTCTCTCTCTCTCTCTCTCTCTCTCTGTCACACACACACACACACACACACACACACACACACACACACACACACACACACACACAGGGAGAGAAAAGTGAGTTTCTAGGTCAGCCTGGGAGCTGCTGAATTTGAATCCACCAATCAGAGAGCCTGTGCACTCTTTCCCTCCAAAACAGGTGCATCCTTTTTACACACGCAGCACAGAGAGACACAGGATCATTGCAGTCTATTTCTCATAATGACGACTCCCCTCAAACAAATGACCATAATTTCCTAACCGTAGGAGCTAGAACGGTCATTCTTACACCGTTTTGTTCAGAAGAGATGGGGGAATCTTCAAGTGTTGACAATTTATCATTAAAATATGAATTTTTAGAGATATATGACATGGATGACTTGTTGACTTAGAAGCCACGAATTCCCCAATATGCAAATTTGAATGCCTGAGACCACATATGTGATTGGCTGGCTGGGAAGCCGTGCAGGCCCTGATTTGTGGATTTGAATTCCTCAGCCCTCAGATATGATTGGCTGGCTTAGAAGCCACGAAGGCCCCAATATGCAAATTTGAATGCCTCAGGACACTTATTTGATTGGCTGGGAAACTGTGCAGGCCCTGATTTGAAAATTTGAATGTTTCAGTCCTCACAGAGGATTGGCTGCCTGGGGACCTGGCAGAAATATATAGAAATACTATTATTAAGCATAAATACTACATTTAGTAGAAATACTATGTTTTAGCACAAATATTATAAAAAGAAGAAAAACTATAATTTAGCAGAAATACTATATTAAGCACAAATCCTATAAAAAGCAGAAATACTATAATTTAGAACAAATAGTATAAAAAGCAGAAATACTATAATTTAGCAGAAATACTATGTTAAGCACAAATCCTATAAAAAGCAGAAATACTATAATTTAGCAGAAATACTATGTTAGGCACAAATCCTATAAAAAGCAGAAATACTATAATTTAGCAGAAATACTATATTAGGCATAAATCCTATGAAAAGCAGAAATAGTATGATTTAGCAGAAATACTGTATTTAGCACAAGTACCGAAAAGTACCAGAAATACTATGATTTAGCAGAATAGTAATAACTTATTGAAACACAAATGCACAGAGGGACACACAAACACAGGCTCTAATCCAGTCAACCAGTCTAACTATATTCAATTTAAATCCTACAATGACATGCTGCCAAATAAGGGCAGGGTCCTCTCTCTCCCACTAAACACACATACACACACACACACACACACACACACACACACACACAGAGGGAGAGAGCTGCCGAATTTAAATCCACCAATCAGAGTGGCTGTTTACGTTTTCCCGCCAAAACAGGTGCATCTTTTTACACACGCAGCAGCACAGAGAGGCACAGGATTATTGCAGCCTATTTCTCATAGTGAGGACTCCCCTCAAACAAATGACCATAATTTCCTAACCGTAGGGGCTAGAGCGGTCATTCTTACACTGTTTTGTTCAGAAGAGATGGGGGAATCTTCCAGTGTTAACAATTTATCATTAAAATGTGAATTTTTAGAGATATATGACATGGATGACTTGTTGACTTAGAAGCCACGAATTCCCCAATATGCAAATATGAATGCCTGAGACCACATATATGATTGGCTGGCTGGGAAGCCGTGCAGGCCCTGATTTGTGGATTTGAATTCCTCAGCCCTCAGATATGATTGGCTGGCTTAGAAGCCATGAAGGCCCCAATATGCAAATTTGAATGCCTCAGGACACATATATGATTGGCTGGGAAGCCGTGCAGGCCCTGATTTGAAAATTTGAATTTCTCAGTCCTCACAGAGGATTGGCTGCCTGGGGACCTGGCAGAAATATATAGAAATACTATGATTAAGCATAAATACTACATTTAGTAGAAATACTATGTTTTAGCACAAATACTATAAAAAGCAGAAATACTATAATTTAGCAGAAATACTATATTAAGCACAAATCCTATAAAAAGCAGAAATAGGATGATTAAGCATAAACACTACATTTAGTACAAATACTATGTTTGAGCAAAAATCCTATAAAAAGCAGAAATAGTATGATTAAGCATAAATACTACATTTAGTAGAAATACTATGTTTTAGCACAAATAGTATAAAAAGCAGAAATATTGTAATTTAGCAGAAATACTATATTAGGCACAAATCTTATAAAATAGCAGAAATAGTATTATTTAGCACAATAGTAATAAGTTAAACAGAAAAATTGGAAAAGCAAAATGGACAGCTGAAAAAATGCTGAACATGCTGAGGGTCCCTCAAATATACTTGTTAAATGAAAAAATCAGCAAAAAAATGCACAGGGAGAGAGAAGTAAGTTTCTAGGTCAGCCTGGGAGCTGCTGAATTTGAATCCACCAATCAGAGAGCCTGTGTACTTTTTCCCGCCAAAACATGTGCCTCTTTTTACACACGCAGCACAGAGAGGCACAGGATTATTGCAGCCTATTTCTCATAGTGAGGACTCCCCTCAAACAAATGACCATAATTTCCAAACCGTAGGGGCTAGAGCGGTCATTCTTACACCGTTTTGTTCAGAAGAGATGGGGGAATCTTCCAGTGTTTACAATTTATCATTAAAATATGAATTATTAAAGATATTTGACTTGTAATGCACCATAACTGAGTAGAGCGAAGCAAAAACTGCCTTGACTTGCCCTCAAACAACGCATTCTAACTCGAAATCTATTTGGAGTATCGATATCATTCTTTCACCGTAAGAGACAGCAGGCTTTGGTGAACAATCATGGAAATTTTCAGGTCTCTGTGGAAATCCAACAAAAAGTTATGACGAGAGAAAAAAGTGGTTCATTTCCACAGTTTGAAATCTGAAGAAATCTGAGCGAAGGACGAATTTCCTACCCTCAAACAAGTCCAACTCATTTCAGAACGGTAATAGGTGAGAAAGAAATTCTTGAATTGTGAGCGTCAGGGGTGTCTGAAGATATTCGGGGACAAGCCTCATGTCTTAACTTTGCTTCGTTAAGGAGATATGACGATTCGAATATGCCTCTCATTACAGAAATCCAGCGGTGATTTTGAACAAGCTCTCCATTCACTTTATATGGAGAGTTTTCTGACCTTGTGTTAGTCTGAGGAGATTTGCAAAAATTCTATAAATCCCACAACAATGATGGTGACATTTTCTGAAAGCCAGCAAAAATACCTACGTTTTGATGTATAATTTGTGGAAGTTGAGTGAAAATTGAGCAAGTAGCAAGAAGTTGTTCGGACATGAAGTGAAAATTGCAAAACCTTCAGTGGCACACTGGAAGCCAAGAGCATAGCAACCATAACAACACATGTATTTTGTGAAAAATCACAATTTTGCAACTCAAAACTTTAAGAGGCATAAAAGTAAAACAGTAAAAGATTTGAAAAAGCTGAATCATACCTGAATAGCCCAATAATTTGTGAACATTTTAAAGTTTGAATGGTTGTTCTAGGTGAAAATATGAGGAAGTAGTTAAGTTTCAAAAACAAGCAAATTTTAGCAGAATTGCTGAAGTTTCCCATTCATTTCAATGGGACAAATTAAAGGAAAAAAGTGGAATATTTTAAAAAGTATAATAGTTAAAAATAGCAAAAATCATAGCAGGAATTAGCAAAAATAGCTGAATAGTTTAAAATTTGAACGGTGAAAATCGGCTGAAAATTGTGGAAGTAGTTTAACGGCGAAAAGTGTACGGAAGCAACTAGAATAAAGTATAAAGAATAAAGAGAAACAGGAACTCAATAGTGTGGATGCTTAAGCATCCACACAACTAGAAAGTGCATTTTCTGAAGAAACTGCAGTGTGAATGCTTGAATCTGAATGTATGCACTGAAATGAATTAATTGCTGAATTTTGAGTTAAAAATATTGAATGAGATTGAAAAAAACCAAAAAAAAAAAACGAATTTAACCTGAAAACAAAGGTGCTGAACTGCTAAAAGCTGAAGGTTACACAGAAGAAGGAGTTGGAAAAAAACTGAAAATGTTTTAAATGTAAATTAGAAAACCCTAAGAAATGAGAAAAGAACATTTAGAGTCAGAAAACATCTGAATGAATATTAAAAGGTCATATTCTTTGAATCACTGAATGACTCAAATGTGATCCCTCCACTTTGATCCACACAGTTTAAAAAGTTTAAATGCCTGAGCTTTGAAAGACACGGTGTTGGAAAGAGAACAATAATGGCGACAATTTGAGGGTAAAATGATGGCTGTAACACTGTGGACACAGCAGCAGTTGAAAGAGAAGTGTTTAAGATGAATCTTGGTACAGTGGCAGGCAGAGCTCGTTAAGCAGGCAGGTGTGAGCCTGGTTGCTATAGTGACCGCACCCAATGGCTCCATACACACGTACACAGACATGCGCCTCACTTTTGCTGCTTAAAATGAACAGAAAAGTCAGGCCGAAACAAATCGTTCCCAAATGAAAAGTAAAAGTCGTATTGACAAAATTCTTTCACCGTGAGCGACAGCAATGTCTAGTCTACCGAATTCTCAGTTTTCATGCCTGTGGAGTTTATTATATGGACGTGGTGACAGTGGAAAGACACCATGCTCTTCTGATTTTCAAACGAACCTTCTGAGCCATTTTAACATTAGAGTCTATGGAAGAGTTGGAGGGAGGAGGCTGTGCATTGGTGACATTTACGAAAGAACCATAACACCTAGGACAATAGTAAACACATTGGATGAAAGAGGACAGCGATGGCTACGTTTTGAGGGTAAAATCATACCTGTAGAGCAAACGCTGCGGACACAGCAGCAGTTTTAAAAAAGATTTTAAGATTAATTTTTTTGCTCCTCTCACTCTAGCAGTTGAGCTGTCTCACTCTAGCCCCAACATTCCGTCCCATACACACCCATTATAAACTCTGAAACGGGTGAAAAAACATCATGAAACTTAAACTGGAACTGAAGAAAAAGTATAATAGATATTGAAAAGATAAATACAAGTTGAATAGTTGAATGTCTTGTCTTCGTTTTAAAGTTTGAATGGTGGCTCTATGTCAATGTATGTGGAAGTAGTAAGAGTTTAAAAATGAGTAAGTTGAATGAGAATTTGAAGGGTCTCCCCATTGAAATACATGGGAAATTTTTGTTGAATAAAGTTGAATAAAATTAAAAATATAAATGTTAAAAATGAGAAAAATAGAAGCAATCATGTCCAAAATAATAGGAATCTAACGATGTTTGAATGGTTTTTCTAAGTTGAACGGTTTTGAAGGAGTAGGCTTTCAAAAAACGTACGGAATACAGAATAAACTAGAAAGTGCATTTTCTGAAGAAACTGCAGTGTGAATGCTTGAATCTGAATGTATGCACTGAAATGAATTAATTGCTGAATTTTGAGTTAAAAATGTTGAATGAGATGAAAAAAACAGAAATTTTAACCTGAAAACAAAAGTGCTGAACTGCTAAAAGCTGAAAGTTACACAGAAGAAGTTGGAAAAAAGCTGAAAATGTTTTAAATGTAAATTAGAAAAACCTAAGAAATGAGAAAAGAACATTTAGAGTCAGAAAACATCTGAAGGAATATTAAAAGGTCATATTCTTTGAATCACTGAATGACTCAAATGTGATCCCTCCACTTTGATCCACACAGTTTAAAAAGTTTAAATGCCTGAGCTTTGAAAGATACGGTGTTGGAAAGAGAACAATAATGGCGACAATTTGAGGGTAAAATGATGGCTGTAACACTGTGGACACAGCAGCAGTTGAAAGAGAAGTGTTTAAGATGAATCTTGGCACAGTGAGAGAGAGAGCTCGTTAAGCAGGCAGGTGTGAGCCTGGTTGCTATAGTGACCGCACCCAATGGCTCCATACACACGTACACAGACATGCGCCTCACTTTTGCTGCTTAAAATGAACAGAAAAGTCAGGCCGAAACAAATCGTTCCCAAATGAAAAGTACAAGTCGTATTGACGAAATTCTTTCACCGTGAGCGACAGCAATGTCTAGTCTACTGAATTCTCAGTTTTCATGCCTGTGGAGTTTATTATATGGACGTGGTGACAGTGTAAAGACACCATGCTCTTCTGATTTTCAAACGAACCTTCTGAGCCATTTTAACATTAGAGTCTATGGAAGAGTTGGAGGGAGGAGGCTGTGCATTGGTGACATTTACGAAAGAACCATAACACCTAGGACAATAGTAAACACATTGGATGAAAGAGGACAGCCATGGCTACGTTTTGAGGGTAAAATCATACCTGTAGAGCAAACGCTGCGGACACAGCAGCAGTTTTAAAAAAGATTTTAAGATTAATTTTTTTGCTCCTCTCACTCTAGCAGTTGAGCTGCCTCACTCTAGCCCCAACATTCCGTCCCATACACACCCATTATAAACTCTGAAACGGGTGAAAAAACATCATGAAACTTAAACTGGAACTGAAGAAAAAGTATAATAGATATTGAAAAGATAAATACAAGTTGAATAGTTGAATGTCTTGTCTTCGTTTTAAAGTTTGAATGGTGGCTCTATGTCAACGTATGTGGAAGTAGTAAGAGTTTAAAAATGAGTAAGTTGAATGAGGATTTGAAGGGTCTCCCCATTGAAATACATTATAAATTTTTGTTGAATAAAGTTGAATAAAATTAAAAATATAAATGTTAAAAATGAGAAAAATAGAAGCATTCATGTCCAAAAGAATAGGAATCTAACGGTGTTTGAATGGTTTTTCTAAGTTGAACGGTTTTGAAGGAGTAGGATTCCAAAAAACGTACGGAATATATAATAATAATAATAATAATAACTAGAAAGTGCATTTTCTGAAGAAACTGCAGTGTGAATGCTTGAATCTGAATGTATGCACTGAAATGAATTAATTGCTGAATTTTGAGTTAAAAATATTGAATGAGATAAAAAAAAAAAGTCCGAATTTATCCTGAAAACAAAAGTGCTGAACTGCTAAAAGCTGAAGGTTAGACAGAAGAAGAAGTTGGAAAAAAGCTGAAAATGTTTTAATTGTAAATTAGAAAACCCTAAGAAATGAGAAAAGAAAATTTAGAGTCAGAAAACATCTGAAAGAATATTAAAAGGTCATATTCTTTGAATCACTGAATGACTAAAATGTGATCCCTCCACTTGGATCCACACAGTTTAAAAAGTTTACATCTCTGAGCTTTGAAAGACAAGATGTTGGAAAGAGAACAACATTTTGAGGGTAAAATGATGGCTTTAACACTGTGGACACAGCAGCAGTTGAAAGAGAAGTGTTTAAGATGAATCTTGGCAGAGTGAGAGAGAGAGCTCGTTAAGCAGGCAGGTGTGAGCCTGGTTGCTATAGTGACCGCACCCAATGGCTCCATACACACGCACACAGACATGCACCTCACTTTTGCTGCTTAAAATGAACAGAAAAGTCAGGCCGAAACAAATCGTTCCCAAATGAAAAGTAAAAGTCGTATTGACAAAATTCTTTCACTGTGAGCGACAGCAATGTCTAGTCTACCAAATTCTCAGTTTTCATGTCTGTGGAGTTTATTATATGGACGTGGTGACAGTGGAAAGACACCATGCTCTTCTGATTTTCAAACGAACCTTCTGAGCCATTTTAACATTAGAGTCTATGGAAGAGTTGGAGGGAGGAGGCTGTGCATTGGTGACATTTATGAAAGAACCATAACACCTAGGACAATAGTAAACACATTGGATGAAAGAGGACAGCGATGGCTACGTTTTGAGGGTAAAATCATACCTGTAGAGCAAACGCTGCAGACACAGCAGCAGTTTTAAAAAAGATTTTAAGATTAATTTTTTTGCTCCTCTCACTCTAGCAGTTGAGCTGCCTCACTCTAGCCCCAACATTCCGTCCCATACACACCCATTATAAACTCTGAAACGGGTGAAAAAACATCATGAAACTTAAACTGGAACTGAAGAAAAAGTATAATAGATATTGAAAAGATAAATACAAGTTGAATAGTTGAATGTCTTGTCTTCGTTTTAAAGTTTGAATGGTGGCTCTATGTCAACGTATGTTGAAGTAGATACAGTTTAAAAATGAGTAAGTTGAATGAGGATTTGAAGGGTCTCCCCATTGAAATACATTATAAATTTTTGTTGAATAAAGTTGAATAAAATTAAAAATATAAATGTTAAAAATGAGAAAAATAGAAGCAGTCATGTCCAAAAGAATAGGAATCTAACGGTGTTTGAATGGTTTTTCTAAGTTGAACGGTTTTGAAGGAGTTAGATGCCAAAAAACGTACGGAAGATGATATAATAATAAAGACTAGAAAGTGCATTTTCTGAAGAAACTGCAGTGTGAATGCTTGAATCTGAATGTATGCACTGAAATGAATTAATTGCTGAATTTTGAGTTAAAAATATTGAATGAGATAAAAAAAAAAGTCCGAATTTAACCTGAAAACAAAAGTGCTGAACTGCTAAAAGCTGAAGGTTACACAGAAGAAGAAGTTGGAAAAAAGCTGAAAATGTTTTAATTGTAAATTAGAAAAACCTAAGAAATGAGAAAAGAACATTTAGAGTCAGAAAACATCTGAAAGAATATTAAAAGGTCATATTCTTTGAATCACTGAATGACTAAAATGTGATCCCTCCACTTGGACCCACACAGTTTAAAAAGTTTACATCTCTGAGCTTTGAAAGACAAGATGTTGGAAAGAGAACAATAATGGCGACAATTTGAGGGTAAAATGATGGCTTTAACACTGTGGACACAGCAGCAGTTGAAAGAGAAGTGTTTAAGATGAATCTTGGCAGAGTGGCAGAGAGAGCTCGTTAAGCAGGCAGGTGTGAGCCTGGTTGCTATAGTGACCGCACCCAATGGCTCCATACACACGGACACAGACATGCGCCTCACTTTTGCTGCTTAAAATGAACAGAAAAGTCAGGCCGAAACAAATCGTTCCCAAATGAAAAGTAAAAGTCGTATTGACAAAATTCTTTCACTGTGAGCGACAGCAATGTCTAGTCTACCAAATTCTCAGTTTTCATGTCTGTGGAGTTTATTATATGGACGTGGTGACAGTGGAAAGACACCATGCTCTTCTGATTTTCAAACGAACCTTCTGAGCCATTTTAACATTAGAGTCTATGGAAGAGTTGGAGGGAGGAGGCTGTGCATTGGTGACATTTATGAAAGAACCATAACACCTAGTACAATAGTAAACACATTGGATGAAAGAGGACAGCGATGGCTACGTTTTGAGGGTAAAATCATACCTGTAGAGCAAACGCTGCGGACACAGCAGCAGTTTTAAAAAAGATTTTAAGATTAATTTTTTTGCTCCTCTCACTCTAGCAGTTGAGCTGCCTCACTCTAGCCCCAACATTCCGTCCCATACACACCCATTATAAACTCTGAAACGGGTGAAAAAACATCATGAAACTTAAACTGGAACTGAAGAAAAAGTATAATAGATATTGAAAAGATAAATACAAGTTGAATAGTTGAATGTCTTGTCTTCGTTTTAAAGTTTGAATGGTGGCTCTATGTCAATGTATGTGGAAGTAGTAAGAGTTTAAAAATGAGTAAGTTGAATGAGAATTTGAAGGGTCTCCCCATTGAAATACATGGGAAATTTTTGTTGAATAAAGTTGAATAAAATTAAAAATATAAATGTTAAAAATGAGAAAAATAGAAGCAGTCATGTCCAAAAGAATAGGAATCTAACGGTGTTTGAATGGTTTTTCTAAGTTGAACGGTTTTGAAGGAGTTAGATGCCAAAAAACGTACGGAATATGGAATAATAATAAAGATTTGAAGAACAATACTGTGAATGCTTTTCAAGCATTCACACTAATAACTAGAAAAATTTGCATTTCCTGCGAAAATGCAGTGTGGATGCTTAAAGCTGAAGCTGTATGCAAAAAGTAGCTGAAAAAGCTGAAAAGTTGCAGAAATTGTAAAAACTTTGCAGAAGCAAAAGAAGTTTGCTAAAATGGAATAACTTAGCAGAACTGCAATATCTTAGAGGAAACATAATACTTGGCAGAAATACAATAGCATAGCAGAATTTAGCAGAAATATTGTAACTTACCAGAAACATGATAACTTCTCAAAAATACAAGAATTTAGGAGAAATAGTATAAGATAACAGAAAGAATATATTTAGCCAAAAATACTTAAACATTACAGAAACACTATGATTTAGAAAAATAGTACAACAGAGCAGAAATATTGTGATTTACCAGAGACACTGTGATGAACTATGAATATTGTAATTTTAAATTAAGACTATGTTTTAGCACAAATATTATAATTTGGCAGAAATACTATAATTTAGCAGAAATACTATATTAAGCACAAATCCTATAAAAAGCAGAAATGGTATGATTAAGCATAAATACTACATTTAGTAGAAATACTTTGTTTTAGCACAAATCCCATAAAAAGCAGAAATACTGTACTATGATTTAGTAGAAAAACTATAATTAATCAGAAATACTAAATTTAGCAGAAATACTATATTAAGCACAAATCCTATGAAAAGCAGAAATAGTATGATTAAGCATAAATACTACATTTAGCAGAAATACTATATTAAGCACAAATCTTATAAAAAGCAGAAATACTATATTAAGCACAAATCCTATAAAAGCAGAAATAGTATATTAAGCACAAATCTTATAAAATAGCAGAAATAGTATGATTTAGCACAATAGTAATAAGTTAAACAGAAAAATTGGAAAAGCAAAATGGACAGCTGAAAAAATGCTGAACATGCTGAGGGTCCCTCAAATATACTTGTTAAATGACAAAAATCAGCAAAAAAATTTATGACAGCCACACAATCACAAATATGTACACATGAGGAAACACACATGCACAGAGAGACACACACACAAGATCCAATTCAGTCAACCAGTCTAAATATATTGAATTTGAATCTTAGAATGAGATCATCCCATTAAAAGGCTTTCTCTCTCTCTCTCTCTCTCTCTGTCACACACACACACAAACACACACACACACACACACACACACACACACACACACACACACACACACACACACACACACACATACACACACACAGGGAGAGAGAAGTAAGTTTCTAGGTCAGCCTGGGAGCTGGTGAATTTGAATCCACCAATCAGAGAGGCTGTGCACTTTTCCCTACCAAAACAGGTGCATCTGTTTACACACGCAGCAGCACAGAGAGACACAGGATTTTTGCAGTCTATTTCTCATAGTGACGACTCCCCTCAAACAAATGACCGTAATTTCCTAACCGTAGGGGCTAGAACGGTCATTCTTACACCGTTTTGTTCAGAAGAGATGGGGGAATCTTCAAGTGTTGACAATTTAATATTAAAATATGAATTTTTAGAGATATATGACATGGATGACTTGTTGACTTAGAAGCCACGAATTCCCCAATATGCAAATTTGAATGCCTGAGACCACATATGTGATTGGCTGGCTGGGAAGCCGTGCAGGCCCTGATTTGTGGATTTGAATTCCTCAGCCCTCAGATATGATTGGCTGGCTTAGAAGCCACGAAGGCCCCAATATGCAAATTTGAATGCCTCAGGACACTTATTTGATTGGCTGGGAAACTGTGCAGGCCCTGATTTGAAAATTTGAATGTCTCAGTCCTCACAGAGGATTGGCTGCCTGGGGACCTGGCAGAAATATATAGAAATACTATTATTAAGCATAAATACTACATTTAGTAGAAATACTATGTTTTAGCACAAATACTATAAAAAGAAGAAAAACTATAATTTAGCAGAAATACTATATTAAGCACAAATCCTATAAAAAGCAGAAATACTATAATTTAGAACAAATAGTATAAAAAGCAGAAATACTATAATTTAGCAGAAATACTATGTTAGGCACAAATCCTATAAAAAGCAGAAATACTATAATTTAGCAGAAATACTATATTAGGCATAAATCCTATGAAAAGCAGAAATAGTATGATTTAGCAGAAATACTGTATTTAGCACAAGTACCGAAAAGTACCAGAAATACTATGATTTAGCAGAATAGTAATAACTTATTGAAACACAAATGCACAGAGGGACACACAAACACAGGCTCTAATCCAGTCAACCAGTCTAACTATATTCAATTTAAATCCTACAATGACATGCTGCCAAATAAGGGCAGGGTCCTCTCTCTCCCACTAAACACACACACACACACACACACACACACAGGGAGAGAGGACTAAGTTTCTAGGTCAGCCTGGGAGCTGCTGAATTTGAATCCACCAATCAGAGAGGCTGTTTACGTTTTCCCGCCAAAACAGGTGCATCTTTTTACACACGCAGCACAGAGACATAGACCTGCTTCTTTCAGTTTATTTCACATAGTGAGGATTCCCCTCAAACAAATGACCATAATTTCCTAACCATAGGGGCTAGAGCGGTCATTCTTACACCGTTTTGTTCAGAAGAGATGGGGGAATCTTCAAGTGTTGACAATTTATCATTAAAATATGAATTTTTAGAAGATATATGACATGGATGACTTGTTGACTTAGAAGCCACGAATTCCCCAATATGCAAATTTGAATACCTGGAGCCCACATACATGATTGGCTGGCTGGGAAGCTGTGCAGGCCCTGATTTGTGGATTTGAATTCCTCAGCCCTCAGATATGATTGGCTGGCTTAGAAGCCATGAAGGCCCCAATATGCAAATTTGAATGCCTCAGGACACATATATGATTGGCTGGGAAACCGTGCAGGCCCTGATTTGAAAATTTGAATGTCTAAGTCCTCACAGAGGATTGGCTGCCTGGGGACCTGGCAGAAATATATAGAAATATATAGAAATACTATGATTAAGCATAAATACTACATTTAGTAGAAATACTATGTTTTAGCACAAATACTATAAAAAGCAGAAATACTATAATTTAGCAGAAATACTATATTAAGCACAAATCCTATAAAAAGCAGAAATAGGATGATTAAGCATAAACACTACATTTAGTAGAAATATTATGTTTGAGCAAAAATCCTATAAAAAGCAGAAATACTATATTAGGCACAAATCCCATAAAAAGCAGAAATAGTATGATTAAGCATAAATACTACATTTAGTAGAAATACTATGTTTTAGCACAAATAGTATAAAAAGCAGAAATACTGTAATTTAGCAGAAATACTATATTAGGCACAAATCTTATAAAATAGCAGAAATAGTATGATTTAGCACAATAGTAATCAATTAAACAGAAAAATTGGAAAAGCAAAATGGACAGCTGAAAAAATGCTGAACATGCTGAGGGTCCCTCAAATATACTTGTTAAATGAAAAAATCAGCAAAAAAATGCACAGGGAGAGAGAAGTAAGTTTCTAGGTCAGCCTGGGAGCTGCTGAATTTGAATCCACCAATCAGAGAGCCTGTGTACTTTTTCCCGCCAAAACATGTGCCTCTTTT
This sequence comes from Rhamphochromis longiceps, assembly GCF_057381845.1. Lineage (NCBI taxonomy): Eukaryota > Metazoa > Chordata > Actinopteri > Cichliformes > Cichlidae > Rhamphochromis > Rhamphochromis longiceps. The sequence continues at coordinate 41,626,740 of NC_140557.1, read as the reverse complement.
TACACACGCAGCACAGAGAGGCACAGGATTATTGCAGCCTATTTCTCATAGTGAGGACTCCCCTCAAACAAATGACCATAATTTCCAAACCGTAGGGGCTAGAGCGGTCATTCTTACACCGTTTTGTTCAGAAGAGATGGGGGAATCTTCCAGTGTTTACAATTTATCATTAAAATATGAATTATTAAAGATATTTGACTTCTAATGCACCATAACTGAGTAGAGCGAAGCAAAAACTGCCTTGACTTGCCCTCAAACAACGCTTTGTAACTCGAAATCTATTTGGAGTATCGATATCATTCTTTCACCGTAAGAGACAGCAGGCTTTGGTGAACAGTCATGGAAATTTTCAGGTCTCTGTGGAAATCCAAAAAAAAGTTATGACGAGAGAAAAAAGTGGTTCATTTCCAGAGTTTTAAATCTGAAGAAATCTGAGCGAAGGACGAATTTCCTACCCTCAAACAAGTCCAACTCATTTCAGAACGGTAATAGGTGAGAAAGAAATTCTTGAATTGTGAGCGTCAGGGGTGTCTGAAGATATTCGGGGACAAGCCTCATGTCTTAAAGTCGCTTCGTTAAGGAGATATGACGATTCGAATATGCCTCTCATTACAAAAATCCAGCGATGATTTTGAACAAGCTCTCCATTGACTTTATATGGAGAGTTTTGAGACCTTGTGTTGGTCTGAGGAGATTTGCAAAAATTCTATAAATCCCACAACAATGATAGTGACATTTTCTGAAAGCCAGCAAAAATACCTACGTTTTGATGTATAATTTGTGGAAGTTGAGTGAAAATTGAGCAAGTAGCAAGAAGTTGTTCGGACATGAAGTGAAAATTGCAAAACCTTCAGTGGCACACTGGAAGCCAAGAGCATAGCAACCATAACAACGCATGTATTTTGTGAAAAATCACAATTTTGCAACTCAAAACTTTAAGAGGCATAAAAGTAAAACAGTAAAACATTTGAAAAAGCTGAATCATACCTGAATAGCCCAATAATTTGTGAACATTTTAAAGTTTGAATGGTTGTTCTAGGTGAAAATATGAGGAAGTAGTTAAGTTTCAAAAACAAGCAAATTTTAGCAGAATTGCAGAAGTTTCCCATTCATTTCAATGGGACAAATTAAAGGAAAAAAGCTTAATATTTTAAAAAGTATAATAGTTAAAAATAGCAAAAATCGTAGCGTAAATTAGCAGAAATAGCAGAATAGTTTAAAATTTGAACGGTGAAAATCGGCTGAAAATTGTGGAAGTAGTTAAGTGCCAAAAAGTGTACGGAAGCAACTAGAATAATAATAATAACTAGAAAAATTTGCATTTCCTGCGAAAATGCAGTGTGGATGCTTAAAGCTGAAGCTGTATGCAAAAAGTAGCTGAAAAAGCTGAAAAGTTGCAGAAATTGTAAAAACTTTGCAGAAGCAAAAGAAGTTTGCTAAAATGGAATAACTTAGCAGAACTGCAATATCTTAGAGGAAACATAATACTTGGCAGAGATACAATAGCATAGCAGAATTTAGCAGAAATATTGTAACTTACCAGAAACATGATAACTTCTCAAAAATACAAGAATTTAGGAGAAATAGTATAAGATAACAGAAAGAATATATTTAGCCAAAAATACTTAAACATTACAGAAACACTATGATTTAGAAAAATAGTACAACAGAGCAGAAATATTGTGATTTACCAGAGACACTGTGATGAACTATGAATATTGTAATTTTAAATTAAGACTATGTTTTAGCACAAATATTATAATTTGGCAGAAATACTATAATTTAGCAGAAATACTATATTAAGCACAAATCCTATAAAAAGCAGAAATGGTATGATTAAGCATAAATACTACATTTAGTAGAAATACTTTGTTTTAGCACAAATCCCATAAAAAGCAGAAATACTGTACTATGATTTAGTAGAAAAACTATAATTAATCAGAAATACTAAATTTAGCAGAAATACTATATTAAGCACAAATCCTATGAAAAGCAGAAATAATATGATTAAGCATAAATACTACATTTAGCAGAAATACTATATTAAGCACAAATCTTATAAAAAGCAGAAATACTATATTAAGCACAAATCCTATAAAAGCAGAAATAGTATATTAAGCACAAATCTTATAAAATAGCAGAAATAGTATGATTTAGCACAATAGTAATAAGTTAAACAGAAAAATTGGAAAAGCAAAATGGACAGCTGAAAAAATGCTGAACATGCTGAGGGTCCCTCAAATATACTTGTTAAATGACAAAAATCTGAAAAAAAATTTATGACAGCCACACAATTACAAATATGTACACATGAGGAAACACACATGCACAGAGAGACACACACACAAGATCCAATTCAGTCAACCAGTCTAACTATATTCAATTTAAATCCTACAATGACATGCTGCCAAATAAGGGCAGGGTCCTCTCTCTCCCACTAAACACACACACACACACACACACACACACACACACACACACACACACACACACAGAGGGAGAGAGCTGCCGAATTTAAATCCACCAATCAGAGTGGCTGTTTACGTTTTCCCGCCAAAACAGGTGCATCTTTTTACACACGCAGCACAGAGAGGCACAGGATTATTGCAGCCTATTTCTCATAGTGAGGACTCCCCTCAAACAAATGACCATAATTTCCTAACCGTAGGGGCTAGAGCGGTCATTCTTACACCGTTTTGTTCAGAAGTGATTGGGGAATCTTCAAGTGTTGACAATTTATCATTAAAATATGAATTTTTAGAGATATATGACATGGATGACTTATTGACTTAGAAGCCACGAATTCCCCAATATGCAAATTTGAATGGCTCAGGCCACATATATGATTGGCTGGCTGGGAAGCCATGCAGGCCCTGATTTGTGGATTTGAATTCCTCAGCCCTGATATGATTGGCTGGCTTAGAAGCCATGAAGGCCCCAATATGCAAATTTGAATGCCTCAGGACACATATATGATTGGCTGGGAAGCCGTGCAGGCCCTGATTTGAAAATTTGAATGTCTCAGTCCTCAGAGAGGATTGGCTGCCTGGGGACCTGGCAGAAATATATAGAAATACTATGATTAAGCATAAATACTACATTTAGTAGAAATACTATGTTTTCGCACAAATACTATAAAAAGCAGAAATACTATAATTTAGCAGAAATACTATATTAGGCACAAATAGTATAAAAAGCAGAAATACTATATTAGGTACAAATCCTATAAAAAGCAGAAATACTATATTAGGCACAAATCCTATAAAAAGCAGAAATACTATATTAGGCACAAATAGTATAAAAAGCAGAAATACTATAATTTAGCAGAAATACTATGTTAGGCACAAATCTTATAAAAAGAATAAATACTATAATTTAGCAGAAATACTATATTATGCACAAATCTTATGAAAAGCAGAAATAGTATGATTTAGCAGAAATACTGTATTTAGCACAAGTACCGAAAAGTACCAGAAATACTATGATTTAGCAGAATAGTAATAACTTACAGAGGGACACACAAACACAGGCTCTAATCCAGTCAACCAGTCTAACTATATTCAATTTAAATCCTACAATGACATGCTGCCAAATAAGGGCAGGGTCCTCTCTCTCCCACTAAACACACACACACACACACACACACACAGACACAGAGGGAGAGAGCTGCCGAATTTAAATCCACCAATCAGAGTGGCTGTTTACGTTTTCCCGCCAAAAAAGGTGCATCTTTTTACACACGCAGCACAGAGAGGCACAGGATTATTGCAGCCTATTTCTCATAGTGAGGACTCCCCACAAACAAATGACCATAATTTCCTAACCGTAGGGGCTAGAGCGGTCATTCTTAAACCGTTTTGTTCAGAAGAGATGGGGGAATCTTCAAGTGTTGACAATTTATCATTAAAATGTGAATTTTTAGAGATATACGACATGGATGACTTGTTGACTTAGAAGCCACGAATTCCCCAATATGCAAATTTGAATGCCTGAGGCCACATATATGATTGGCTGCCTGGGAAGCTGTGCAGGCCCTGATTTGTGGATTTGAATTCCTCAGCCCTCAGATATGATTGGCTGGCTTAGAAGCCATGAAGGCCCCAATATGCAAATTTGAATGCCTCAGGACACATATATGATTGGCTGGGAAGCCGTGCAGGCCCTGATTTGAAAATTTGAATGTCTCAGTCCTCACAGAAGATTGGCTGCCTGGGTACCTGGCAGAAATATATAGAAATAGTATGATTAAGCATAAATACTACATTTAGTAGAAATACTATGTTTTAGCACAAATACTATAAAAAGCAGAAATATTATAATTTAGCACAAATAGTATAAAAACCAGAAATATTATAATTTAGCACAAATAGTATAAAAAGCAGAAATACTACATTTAGTAGCAATACTATCTTTTAGCACAAATAGTATAATAAAGCAGAAATACTATAATTTAGCAGAAATACTGTATTTACCACAAGTACCGAAAAGTACCAGAAATACTATGATTTAGCAGAATAGCAATAACTTACAAAATTACAAATATGGAGGCATATTGAAACAGAAATGCAGAGAGGGACACACAAACACAGGCTCTAATCCAGTCAACCAGTCTAACTATATTCAATTTAAATCCTACAATGACATGCTGCCAAATAAGGGTAGGGTTCTCCCTCTCCCACTAAACACACACACACACACACACACACACACACACACACACACACACACACACACACACACACACACACACACACAGAGGGAGAGAGCTGCCGAATTTAAATCCACCAATCAGAGTGGCTGTTTACGTTTTCCCGCCAAAACAGGTGCATCTTTTTACACACGCAGCACAGAGAGGCACAGGATTATTGCAGCCTATTTCTCATAGTGAGGACTCCCCTCAAACAAATGACCATAATTTCCTAACCGTAGGGTCTAGAGCGGTCATTCTTACACCGTTTTGTTCAGAAGAGATGGGGGAATCTTCCAGTGTTTACAATTTATCATTAAAATATGAATTATTAAAGATATTTGACTTGTAATGCACCATAACTGAGTAGGGCGAAGCAAAAACTGCCTTGACTTGCCCTCAAACAACGCTTTCTAACTCTAAATCTATTTTGAGTATCGATATCATTCTTTAACCGTAAGAGACAGCAGGCTTTGGTGAACAATCATGGAAATTTTCAGGTCTCTGTGGAAATCCAACAAAAAGTTATGACGAGAGAAAAAAGTGGTTCATTTCCACAGTTTGAAATCTGAAGAAATCTGAGCGAGGGACAAATTTCCTACCCTCAAACAAGTCCAACTCATTTCAGAACGGTAATAGGTGAGAAAGAAATTCTTGAATTGTGAGCGTCAGGAGTGTCTGAAGATATACCGGGACAAGCCTCATGTCTTAAAGTCGCTTCGTTAAGGAGATATGACGATTCGAATATGCCTCTCATTACAGAAATCCAGCGATGATTTTGAACAAGCTCTCCATTGACTTTATATGGAGAGTTTTGAGACCTTGTGTTGGTCTGAGGAGATTTGCCAAAATTCTATAAACCCCACAACAATGATGGTGACATTTTCTGAAAGCCAGCAACAATACCTACGTTTTGATGTATAATTTGTGGAAGTTGAGTGAAAATTGAGCAAGTAGCAAGAAGTTGTTCGGACGTGAAGTGAAAATTGCAAAAGCTTCAGTGGCACACTGGAAGCCAAGAGCATAGCAACCATTACAACGCATGTATTTTGTGAAAAATCACAATTTTGCAACTCAAAACTTTAAGAGGCATAAAAGTAAAACAGTAAAAGATTTGAAAAAGCTGAATCATACCTGAATAGCCCAATAATTTGTGAACATTTTAAAATTTGAATGGTTGTTCTAGGCGAAAGTATGAGGAAGTAGTTAAGTTTCAAAAACAAGCAAAATTTAGCAGAATTTTGGAAGTTTTCCATTCATTTCAATGGGACAAATTAAAGGAAAAAAGTGGAATATTTTAAAAAGTATAATAGCAAAAAATAGCAAAAATCATAGCGATGTTTAGCAGAAATAGCAGAATAGTATAAAATTTGAACGGTGAAAATAGCATAAAAATTGTGGAAGTAGTTAAGTGCCAAAGAAAGCAGAAAAAGTGGCAACTAGAATAACTAGAAAAATTTGCATTTCCTGCGAAAATGCAGTGTGGATGCTTAAAGCTGAAGCTGTATGCAAAAAGTAGCTGAAAAAGCTGAAAAGTTGCAGAAATTGTAAAAACTTTGCAGAAGCAAAAGAAGTTTGCTAAAATGGAATAACTTAGCAGAACTGCAATATCTTAGAGGAAACATAATACTTGGCAGAAATACAATAGCATAGCAGAATTTAGCAGAAATATTGTAACTTACCAGAAACATGATAACTTCTCAAAAATACAAGAATTTAGGAGAAATAGTATAAGATAACAGAAAGAATATATTTAGCCAAAAATACTTAAACATTACAGAAACACTATGATTTAGAAAAATAGTACAACAGAGCAGAAATATTGTGATTTACCAGAGACACTGTGATGAACTATGAATATTGTAATTTTAAATTGAGACTATGTTTTAGCACAAATATTATAATTTGGCAGAAATACTATAATTTAGCAGAAATACTATATTAAGCACAAATCCTATAAAAAGCAGAAATGGCATGATTAAGCACAAATACTACATTTAGTAGAAATACTTTGTTTTAGCACAAATCCCATAAAAAGCAGAAATACTGTACTATGATTTAGTAGAAAAACTATAATTAATCAGAAATACTAAATTTAGCAGAAATACTATATTAAGCACAAATACTATGAAAAGCAGAAATAGTATATTAAGCACAAATCTTATAAAATAGCAGAAATGCTATGATTTAGCACAATAGTAATAAGTTAAACAGAAAAATTGGAAAAGCAAAATGGACAGCTGAAAAAATGGTGAACATGCTGAGGGTCCCTCAAATATACTTGTTAAATGACAAAAATCTGCAAAAAAATTTATTACAGCCACACAATCACAAATATGTACACATGAGGAAACACACATGCACATAGAGACCCACACACAAGATCCAATTCAGTCAACCAGTCTAAATATATTGAATTTAAATCTTAGAATGAGATCATCCCATTAAAAGCCTCTCTCTCTCTCTCTCTCTCTCTCTCTCTCTCTCTCTCTGTCACAGACACACACACACACACACACACACACACACACACAGGGAGAGAGGACTAAGTTTCTAGGTCAGCCTGGGAGCTGCTGAATTTGAATCCACCAATCAGAGAGCCTGTGCACTTTTCCCCACCAAAACAGGTGCATCTGTTTACACACGCAGCAGCACAGAGAGACACAGGATTTTTGCAGTCTATTTCTCATAGTGACGACTCCCCTCAAACAAATGACCGTAATTTCCTAACCGTAGGGGCTAGAACGGTCATTCTTACACCGTTTTGTTCAGAAGAGATGGGGGAATCTTCAAGTGTTGACAATTTAATATTAAAATATGAATTTTTAGAGATATATGACATGGATGACTTGTTGACTTAGAAGCCACGAATTCCCCAATATGCAAATTTGAATGCCTGAGACCACATATGTGATTGGCTGGCTGGGAAGCCGTGCAGGCCCTGATTTGTGGATTTGAATTCCTCAGCCCTCAGATATGATTGGCTGGCTTAGAAGCCACGAAGGCCCCAATATGCAAATTTGAATGCCTCAGGACACTTATTTGATTGGCTGGGAAACTGTGCAGGCCCTGATTTGAAAATTTGAATGTCTCAGTCCTCACAGAGGATTGGCTGCCTGGGGACCTGGCAGAAATATATAGAAATACTATTATTAAGCATAAATACTACATTTAGTAGAAATACTATGTTTTAGCACAAATATTATAAAAAGAAGAAAAACTATAATTTAGCAGAAATACTATATTAAGCACAAATCCTATAAAAAGCAGAAATACTATAATTTAGCAGAAATACTATGTTAGGCACAAATCCTATAAAAAGCAGAAATACTATATTAGGCATAAATCCTATGAAAAGCAGAAATAGTATGATTTAGCAGAAATACTGTATTTAGCACAAGTACCGAAAAGTACCAGAAATACTATGATTTAGCAGAATAGTAATAACTTATTGAAACACAAATGCACAGAGGGACACACAAACACAGGCTCTAATCCAGTCAACCAGTCTAACTATGTTCAATTTAAATCCTACAATGACATGCTGTCAAATAAGGGCAGGGTCCTCTCTCTCCCACTAAACACACACACACACACACACACACACACACACACACACACACACACACACACACACACACACAGGGAGAGAGGACTAAGTTTCTAGGTCAGCCTGGGAGCTGCTGAATTTGAATCCACCAATCAGAGAGGCTGTTTACGTTTTCCCGCCAAAACAGGTGCATCTTTTTACACACGCAGCACAGAGACATAGACCTGCTTCTTTCAGTTTATTTCACATAGTGAGGATTCCCCTCAAACAAATGACCATAATTTCCTAACCATAGGGGCTAGAGCGGTCATTCTTACACCGTTTTGTTCAGAAGAGATGGGGGAATCTTCAAGTGTTGACAATTTATCATTAAAATATGAATTTTTAGAGATATATGACATGGATGACTTGTTGACTTAGAAGCCACGAATTCCCCAATATGCAAATTTGAATACCTGGAGCCCACATACATGATTGGCTGGCTGGGAAGCTGTGCAGGCCCTGATTTGTGGATTTGAATTCCTCAGCCCTCAGATATGATTGGCTGGCTTAGAAGCCATGAAGGCCCCAATATGCAAATTTGAATGCCTCAGGACACGTATATGATTGGCTGGGAAGCCGTGCAGGCCCTGATTTGAAAATTTGAATTTCTCAGTCCTCACAGAGGATTGGCTGCCTGGGGACCTGGCAGAAATATATAGAAATACTATGATTAAGCATAAATACTACATTTAGTAGAAATACTATGTTTTAGCACAAATACTATAAAAAGCAGAAATACTATAATTTAGCAGAAATACTATATTAAGCACAAATCCTATAAAAAGCAGAAATAGGATGATTAAGCATAAACACTACATTTAGTAGAAATACTATGTTTGAGCAAAAATCCTATAAAAAGCAGAAATACTATATTAGGCACAAATCCCATAAAAAGCAGAAATAGTATGATTAAGCATAAATACTACATTTAGTAGAAATACTATGTTTTAGCACAAATAGTATAAAAAGCAGAAATATTGTAATTTAGCAGAAATACTATATTAGGCACAAATCTTATAAAATAGCAGAAATAGTATTATTTAGCACAATAGTAATAAGTTAAACAGAAAAATTGGAAAAGCAAAATGGACAGCTGAAAAAATGCTGAACATGCTGAGGGTCCCTCAAATATACTTGTTAAATGAAAAAATCAGCAAAAAAATGCACAGGGAGAGAGAAGTAAGTTTCTAGGTCAGCCTGGGAGCTGCTGAATTTGAATCCACCAATCAGAGAGCCTGTGTACTTTTTCCCGCCAAAACATGTGCCTCTTTTTACACACGCAGCACAGAGAGGCACAGGATTATTGCAGCCTATTTCTCATAGTGAGGACTCCCCTCAAACAAATGACCATAATTTCCAAACCGTAGGGGCTAGAGCGGTCATTCTTACACCGTTTTGTTCAGAAGAGATGGGGGAATCTTCCAGTGTTTACAATTTATCATTAAAATATGAATTATTAAAGATATTTGACTTCTAATGCACCATAACTGAGTAGAGCGAAGCAAAAACTGCCTTGACTTGCCCTCAAACAACGCTTTGTGACTTGAAATCTATTTGGAGTATCGATATCATTCTTTCACCGTAAGAGACAGCAGGCTTTGGTGAACAATCATGGAAATTTTCAGGTCTCTGTGGAAATCCAACAAAAAGTTATGACGAGAGAAAAAAGTGGTTCATTTCCACAGTTTGAAATCTGAAGAAATCTGAGCGAAGGACGAATTTCCTACCCTCAAACAAGTCCAACTCATTTCAGAACGGTAATAGGTGAGAAAGAAATTCTTGAATTGTGAGCGTCAGGGGTGTCTGAAGATATTCGGGGACAAGCCTCATGTCTTAACTTTGCTTCGTTAAGGAGATATGACGATTCGAATATGCCTCTCATTACAGAAATCCAGCGGTGATTTTGAACAAGCTCTCCATTCACTTTATATGGAGAGTTTTCTGACCTTGTGTTAGTCTGAGGAGATTTGCAAAAATTCTATAAATCCCACAACAATGATGGTGACATTTTCTGAAAGCCAGCAAAAATACCTACGTTTTGATGTATAATTTGTGGAAGTTGAGTGAAAATTGAGCAAGTAGCAGGAAGTTGTTCGGACATGAAGTGAAAATTGCAAAACCTTCAGTGGCACACTGGAAGCCAAGAGCATAGCAACCATAACAACACATGTATTTTGTGAAAAATCACAATTTTGCAACTCAAAACTTTAAGAGGCATAAAAGTAAAACAGTAAAAGATTTGAAAAAGCTGAATCATACCTGAATAGCCCAATAATTTGTGAACATTTTAAAGTTTGAATGGTTGTTCTAGGTGAAAATATGAGGAAGTAGTTAAGTTTCAAAAACAAGCAAATTTTAGCAGAATTGCAGAAGTTTCCCATTCATTTCAATGGGACAAATTAAAGGAAAAAAGTGGAATATTTTAAAAAGTATAATAGTTAAAAATAGCAAAAATCGTAGCGTAAATTAGCAGAAATAGCTGAATAGTTTAAAATTTGAACGGTGAAAATCGGCTGAAAATTGTGGAAGTAGTTAAGTGCCAAAAAGTGTACGGAAGCAACTAGAATAATAATAATAATAATAACTAGAAAAATTTGCATTTCCTGCGAAAATGCAGTGTGGATGCTTAAAGCTGAAGCTGCATGCAAAAAGTAGCTGAAAAAGCTGAAAAGTTGCAGAAATTGTAAAAACTTTGCAGAAGCAAAAGAAGTTTGCTAAAATGGAATAACTTAGCAGAACTGCAATATCTTAGAGGAAACATAATACTTGGCAGAAATACAATAGCATAGCAGAATTTAGCAGAAATATTGTAACTTACCAGAAACATGATAACTTCTCAAAAATACAAGAATTTAGGAGAAATAGTATAAGATAACAGAAAGAATATATTTAGCCAAAAATACTTAAACATTACAGAAACACTATGATTTAGAAAAATAGTACAACAGAGCAGAAATATTGTGATTTACCAGAGACACTGTGATGAACTATGAATATTGTAATTTTAAATTAAGACTATGTTTTAGCACAAATATTATAATTTGGCAGAAATACTATAATTTAGCAGAAATACTATATTAAGCACAAATCCTATAAAAAGCAGAAATGGTATGATTAAGCATAAATACTACATTTAGTAGAAATACTTTGTTTTAGCACAAATCCCATAAAAAGCAGAAATACTGTACTATGATTTAGTAGAAAGACTATAATTAATCAGAAATACTAAATTTAGCAGAAATACTATATTAAGCACAAATCCTATGAAAAGCAGAAATAGTATGATTAAACATAAATACTACATTTAGCAGAAATACTATATTAAGCACAAATCTTATAAAAAGCAGAAATACTATATTAAGCACAAATCCTATAAAAGCAGAAATAGTATATTAAGCACAAATCTTATAAAATAGCAGAAATAGTGTGATTTAGCACAATAGTAATAAGTTAAACAGAAAAATTGGAAAAGCAAAATGGACAGCTGAAAAAATGCTGAACATGCTGAGGTTCCCTCAAATATACTTGTTAAATGACAAAAATCAGCAAAAAAATTTATGACAGCCACACAATTACAAATATGTACACATGAGGAAACACACATGCACAGAGAGACACACACACAAGATCCAATTCAGTCAACCAGTCTAAATATATTGAATTTGAATCTTACAATGGGATCATCCCATTAAAAGGCTTTCTCTCTCTCTCTCTCTCTCTCTGTCACACACACACACAAACACACACACACACACACACACATACACACACACACACACACACACACACACACACACACACATACACACACACAGGGAGAGAGAAGTAAGTTTCTAGGTCAGCCTGGGAGCTGGTGAATTTGAATCCACCAATCAGAGAGGCTGTGCACTTTTCCCTACCAAAACAGGTGCATCTGTTTACACACGCAGCAGCACAGAGAGACACAGGATTTTTGCAGTCTATTTCTCATAGTGACGACTCCCCTCAAACAAATGACCGTAATTTCCTAACCGTAGGGGCTAGAACGGTCATTCTTACACCGTTTTGTTCAGAAGAGATGGGGGAATCTTCAAGTGTTGACAATTTAATATTAAAATATGAATTTTTAGAGATATATGACATGGATGACTTGTTGACTTAGAAGCCACGAATTCCCCAATATGCAAATTTGAATGCCTGAGACCACATATGTGATTGGCTGGCTGGGAAGCCGTGCAGGCCCTGATTTGTGGATTTGAATTCCTCAGCCCTCAGATATGATTGGCTGGCTTAGAAGCCACGAAGGCCCCAATATGCAAATTTGAATGCCTCAGGACACTTATTTGATTGGCTGGGAAACTGTGCAGGCCCTGATTTGAAAATTTGAATGTCTCAGTCCTCACAGAGGATTGGCTGCCTGGGGACCTGGCAGAAGTATATAGAAATACTATTATTAAGCATAAATACTACATTTAGTAGAAATACTATGTTTTAGCACAAATACTATAAAAAGAAGAAAAACTATAATTTAGCAGAAATACTATATTAAGCACAAATCCTATAAAAAGCAGAAATACTATAATTTAGAACAAATAGTATAAAAAGCAGAAATACTATAATTTAGCAGAAATACTATGTTAGGCACAAATCCTATAAAAAGCAGAAATACTATAATTTAGCAGAAATACTATATTAGGCATAAATCCTATGAAAAGCAGAAATAGTATGATTTAGCAGAAATACTGTATTTAGCACAAGTACCGAAAAGTACCAGAAATACTATGATTTAGCAGAATAGTAATAACTTATTGAAACACAAATGCACAGAGGGACACACAAACACAGGCTCTAATCCAGTCAACCAGTCTAACTATGTTCAATTTAAATCCTACAATGACATGCTGCCAAATAAGGGCAGGGTCCTCTCTCTCCCACTAAACACACACACACACACACACACACACACACACACAGGGAGAGAGGACTAAGTTTCTAGGTCAGCCTGGGAGCTGCTGAATTTGAATCCACCAATCAGAGAGGCTGTTTACATTTTCCCGCCAAAACAGGTGCATCTTTTTACACACGCAGCACAGAGACATAGACCTGCTTCTTTCAGTTTATTTCACATAGTGAGGATTCCCCTCAAACAAATGACCATAATTTCCTAACCATAGGGGCTAGAGCGGTCATTCTTACACCGTTTTGTTCAGAAGAGATGGGGGAATCTTCAAGTGTTGACAATTTATCATTAAAATATGAATTTTTAGAGATATATGACATGGATGACTTGTTGACTTAGAAGCCACGAATTCCCCAATATGCAAATTTGAATACCTGGAGCCCACATACATGATTGGCTGGCTGGGAAGCTGTGCAGGCCCTGATTTGTGGATTTGAATTCCTCAGCCCTCAGATATGATTGGCTGGCTTAGAAGCCATGAAGGCCCCAATATGCAAATTTGAATGCCTCAGGACACATATATGATTGGCTGGGAAACCGTGCAGGCCCTGATTTGAAAATTTGAATGTCTAAGTCCTCACAGAGGATTGGCTGCCTGGGGACCTGGCAGAAATATATAGAAATATATAGAAATACTATGATTAAGCATAAATACTACATTTAGTAGAAATACTATGTTTTAGCACAAATACTATAAAAAGCAGAAATACTATAATTTAGCAGAAATACTATATTAAGCACAAATCCTATAAAAAGCAGAAATAGGATGATTAAGCATAAACACTACATTTAGTAGAAATATTATGTTTGAGCAAAAATCCTATAAAAAGCAGAAATACTATATTAGGCACAAATCCCATAAAAAGCAGAAATAGTATGATTAAGCATAAATACTACATTTAGTAGAAATACTATGTTTTAGCACAAATAGTATAAAAAGCAGAAATACTGTAATTTAGCAGAAATACTATATTAGGCACAAATCTTATAAAATAGCAGAAATAGTATGATTTAGCACAATAGTAATCAGTTAAACAGAAAAATTGGAAAAGCAAAATGGACAGCTGAAAAAATGCTGAACATGCTGAGGGTCCCTCAAATATACTTGTTAAATGAAAAAATCAGCAAAAAAAATGCACAGGGAGAGAGAAGTAAGTTTCTAGGTCAGCCTGGGAGCTGCTGAATTTGAATCCACCAATCAGAGAGCCTGTGTACTTTTTCCCGCCAAAACATGTGTCTCTTTTTACACACGCAGCACAGAGAGGCACAGGATTATTGCAGCCTATTTCTCATAGTGAGGACTCCCCTCAAACAAATGACCATAATTCCCAAACCGTAGGGGCTAGAGCGGTCATTCTTACACCGTTTTGTTCAGAAGAGATGGGGGAATCTTCCAGTGTTTACAATTTATCATTAAAATATGAATTATTAAAGATATTTGACTTCTAATGCACCATAACTGAGTAGAGCGAAGCAAAAACTGCCTTGACTTGCCCTCAAACAACGCTTTGTAACTCGAAATCTATTTGGAGTATCGATATCATTCTTTCACCGTAAGAGACAGCAGGCTTTGGTGAACAGTCATGGAAATTTTCAGGTCTCTGTGGAAATCCAAAAAAAAATTATGACGAGAGAAAAAAGTGGTTCATTTCCAGAGTTTTAAATCTGAAGAAATCTGAGCGAAGGACGAATTTCCTACCCTCAAACAAGTCCAACTCATTTCAGAACGGTAATAGGTGAGAAAGAAATTCTTGAATTGTGAGCGTCAGGGGTGTCTGAAGATATTCGGGGACAAGCCTCATGTCTTAAAGTCGCTTCGTTAAGGAGATATGACGATTCGAATATGCCTCTCATTACAGAAATCCAGCGATGATTTTGAACAAGCTCTCCATTGACTTTATATGGAGAGTTTTGAGACCTTGTGTTGGTCTGAGGAGATTTGCAAAAATTCTATAAATCCCACAACAATGATAGTGACATTTTCTGAAAGCCAGCAAAAATACCTACGTTTTGATGTATAATTTGTGGAAGTTGAGTGAAAATTGAGCAAGTAGCAAGAAGTTGTTCGGACATGAAGTGAAAATTGCAAAACCTTCAGTGGCACACTGGAAGCCAAGAGCATAGCAACCATAACAACGCATGTATTTTGTGAAAAATCACAATTTTGCAACTCAAAACTTTAAGAGGCATAAAAGTAAAACAGTAAAACATTTGAAAAAGCTGAATCATACCTGAATAGCCCAATAATTTGTGAACATTTTAAAGTTTGAATGGTTGTTCTAGGTGAAAATATGAGGAAGTAGTTAAGTTTCAAAAACAAGCAAATTTTAGCAGAATTGCAGAAGTTTCCCATTCATTTCAATGGGACAAATTAAAGGAAAAAAGCTTAATATTTTAAAAAGTATAATAGTTAAAAATAGCAAAAATCGTAGCGTAAATTAGCAGAAATAGCAGAATAGTTTAAAATTTGAACGGTGAAAATCGGCTGAAAATTGTGGAAGTAGTTAAGTGCCAAAAAGTGTACGGAAGCAACTAGAATAATAATAATAATAAAGAATAAAGAGAAACAGGAACTCAATAGTGTGGATGCTTAAAGCATCCACACAATAATAAAGAATAAAGAGAAACAGGAACTCAATAGTGTGGATGCTTAAAGCATCCACACAATAAAGAATAAAGAGAAACAGGAACTCAATAGTGTGGATGCTTAAAGCATCCACACAATAAAGATTAGAAGAACAATACTGTGAATGCTTTTCAAGCATTCACACTAAATATAATAATAAAGATTAGAAGAACAATACTGTGAATGCTTTTCAAGCATTCACACTAACTAGAAAAATTTGCATTTCCTGCGAAAATGCAGTGTGGATGCTTAAAGCTGAAGCTGCATGCAAAAAGTAGCTGAAAAAGCTGAAAAGTTGCAGAAATTGTAAAAACTTTGCAGAAGCAAAAGAACTTTGCTAAAATGGAATAACTTAGCAGAACTGCAATATCTTAGAGGAAACATAATACTTGGCAGAAATACAATAGCATAGCAGAACTT
This sequence comes from Rhamphochromis longiceps, assembly GCF_057381845.1. Lineage (NCBI taxonomy): Eukaryota > Metazoa > Chordata > Actinopteri > Cichliformes > Cichlidae > Rhamphochromis > Rhamphochromis longiceps. The sequence continues at coordinate 41,610,476 of NC_140557.1, read as the reverse complement.
TGCAGAAATATTGTAACTTACCAGAAACATGATAACTTCTCAAAAATACAAGAACTTAGGAGATATAGTATAAGATAACAGAAAGAATATATTTAGCCAAAAATACTTAAACATTACAGAAACACTATGATTTAGAAAAATAGTACAACATAGCAGAAATACTGTGATTTACCAGAGACACTGTGATGAACTATGAATATTGTAATTTTAAATTAATACTATGTTTTAGCACAAATACTATAATTTGACAGAAATACTATCATTTGGCAGAAATACTATGATACAGGAGAAGTACTGAGATGTAGTAAAAGTACTTTGATTTAACAGAAATACAATTATGGAGGAGTAATACTTTAAAATGGGAGAAATATTGATACACACACACACATACACAGAGCCTAAAGGGAAGAGTATTTGTGCCATGGAGTGTTAACAAGAATGTGAGGTCCATATTAGAAAAGCTCGTAAAATCACAAAAGTTTGCAGAATTGTAATAAATGATGAATATGAATTACTGGTCTGTGACAGTGTATTAATTTGTAGGGAAAAAAAATGTTGACCAAGGTGGAATCGAACCGGCGACCTTTGGCTTGCAGACCCGTGTCATTACCAACTGCGCCACTGGGAAAAAGAGCGGCCACTTGGAAAAACAGGGTGATGAGCAGTCAGAATTAGATCGAGGTGAGAGGCGAAAAACGCAGTTTTTTGGAGTTACAAAACGTTGTGTAACTCAAACACTAGGTGGACTAGAAGCATAATCCTTGTACTGGGTGAATCAGCGGACTTTGGTGTACTTTGACTGCGATTTTCATTACTCTATGTACATCCGTCGCTGAGATATGACGAGAGAGGAAACAAAAGACCTCAGACATGATTGGCTGGCTGGGAAGCCGTGCAGGCCCTGATATGTGATATGAGTCTGAGTCCTCACAGAGGATTGGCTGCCTGGCAGAAATATATAGAAATAGTATGATTAAGCATAAATACTACATTTAGCAGAAATAGTATGATTAAGCACAAATCCTATAAAAAGCAGAAATAGTATATTAAGCACAAATCCTATAAGAAGCAGAAATAGTATATTAAGCACAAATCTTATAAAATAGCAGACATAGTATGAATTAGCAGAATAGTAATACGTTAAACAGAAAAATTGGAAAAGCAAAATGGACAGCTGAAAAAATGCTGAACATGCTGAGGGTCACTTAAATATACTTGTTAAATGAAAAAAATCAGCAAAAAAATATATATAACAGCCACACAATCAGAAATATGTACACATAAGGAAGCACACATGCACAGAGAGACACACACACAAGATCCAATTCAGTCAACCAGTCTAAATATATTGAATTTGAATCTTAGAATGAGATCATCCCATTAAAAGCCTCTCTCTCTCTCTCTCTCTCTCTCTCTCTCTCTCTCTCTCACACACACACACACACACACACACACACACACACACACACACACACACAGGGAGAGAGAAGTAAGTTTCTAGGTCAGCCTGGGAGCTGGTGAATTTGAATCCACCAATCAGAGAGGCTGTGCACTTTTCCCCACCAAAACAGGTGCATCTGTTTACACACGCAGCAGCACAGAGAGACACAGGATTTTTGCAGTCTATTTCTCATAGTGACGACTCCCCTCAAACAAATGACCGTAATTTCCTAACCGTAGGGGCTAGAACGGTCATTCTTACACCGTTTTGTTCAGAAGAGATGGGGGAATCTTCAAGTGTTGACAATTTAATATTAAAATATGAATTTTTAGAGATATATGACATGGATGACTTGTTGACTTAGAAGCCACGAATTCCCCAATATGCAAATTTGAATGCCTGAGACCACATATGTGATTGGCTGGCTGGGAAGCCGTGCAGGCCCTGATTTGTGGATTTGAATTCCTCAGCCCTCAGATATGATTGGCTGGCTTAGAAGCCACGAAGGCCCCAATATGCAAATTTGAATGCCTCAGGACACTTATTTGATTGGCTGGGAAACTGTGCAAGCCCTGATTTGAAAATTTGAATGTCTCAGTCCTCACAGAGGATTGGCTGCCTGGGGACCTGGCAGAAATATATAGAAATACTATTATTAAGCATAAATACTACATTTAGTAGAAATACTATGTTTTAGCACAAATATTATAAAAAGAAGAAAAACTATAATTTAGCAGAAATACTATATTAAGCACAAATCCTATAAAAAGCAGAAATACTATAATTTAGAACAAATAGTATAAAAAGCAGAAATACTATAATTTAGCAGAAATACTATGTTAAGCACAAATCCTATAAAAAGCAGAAATACTATAATTTAGCAGAAATACTATGTTAGGCACAAATCCTATAAAAAGCAGAAATACTATAATTTAGCAGAAATACTATATTAGGCATAAATCCTATGAAAAGCAGAAATAGTATGATTTAGCAGAAATACTGTATTTAGCACAAGTACCGAAAAGTACCAGAAATACTATGATTTAGCAGAATAGTAATAACTTAATGAAACACAAATGCACAGAGGGACACACAAACACAGGCTCTAATCCAGTCAACCAGTCTAACTATGTTCAATTTAAATCCTACAATGACATGCTGTCAAATAAGGGCAGGGTCCTCTCTCTCCCACTAAACACACACACACACACACACACACACACACACACACACACAGGGAGAGAGGACTAAGTTTCTAGGTCAGCCTGGGAGCTGCTGAATTTGAATCCACCAATCAGAGAGGCTGTTTACGTTTTCCCGCCAAAACAGGTGCATCTTTTTACACACGCAGCACAGAGACATAGACCTGCTTCTTTCAGTTTATTTCACATAGTGAGGATTCCCCTCAAACAAATGACCATAATTTCCTAACCATAGGGGCTAGAGCGGTCATTCTTACACCGTTTTGTTCAGAAGAGATGGGGGAATCTTCAAGTGTTGACAATTTATCATTAAAATATGAATTTTTAGAGATATATGACATGGATGACTTGTTGACTTAGAAGCCACGAATTCCCCAATATGCAAATTTGAATACTTGGAGCCCACATACATGATTGGCTGGCTGGGAAGCTGTGCAGGCCCTGATTTGTGGATTTGAATTCCTCAGCCCTCAGATATGATTGGCTGGCTTAGAAGCCATGAAGGCCCCAATATGCAAATTTGAATGCCTCAGGACACATATATGATTGGCTGGGAAGCCGTGCAGGCCCTGATTTGAAAATTTGAATTTCTCAGTCCTCACAGAGGATTGGCTGCCTGGGGACCTGGCAGATATATATATAGAAATACTATGATTAAGCATAAATACTACATTTAGTAGAAATACTATGTTTTAGCACAAATCCTATAAAAAACAGAAATACTATATTAGGTACAAATCCTATAAAAAGCAGAAATACTATATTAGGCACAAATCCTATAAAAAGCAGAAATACTATATTAGGCACAAATAGTATAAAAAGCAGAAATACTATAATTTAGCAGAAATACTATGTTTGGCACAAATCCTATAAAAATAATAAATACTATAATTTAGCAGAAATACTATATTAGGCACAAATCTTATGAAAAGCAGAAATAGTATGATTTAGCAGAAATACTGTATTTAGCACAAGTACCGAAAAGTACCAGAAATACTATGATTTAGCAGAATAGTAATAACTTATTGAAACACAAATGCACAGAGGGACACACAAACACAGGCTCTAATCCAGTCAACCAGTCTAACTATATTCAATTTAAATCCTACAATGACATGCTGCCAAATAAGGGCAGGGTCCTCTCTCTCCCACTAAACACACACACACACACACACACACACACACACACACACACACACAGAGGGAGAGAGCTGCCGAATTTAAATCCACCAATCAGAGTGGCTGTTTACGTTTTCCCGCCAAAACAGGTGCATCTTTTTACACACGCAGCAGCACAGAGAGGCACAGGATTATTGCAGCCTATTTCTCATAGTGAGGACTCCCCTCAAACAAATGACCATAATTTCCTAACCGTAGGGGCTAGAGCGGTCATTCTTACACTGTTTTGTTCAGAAGAGATGGGGGAATCTTCCAGTGTTATCAATTTATCATTAAAATGTGAATTTTTAGAGATATATGACATGGATGACTTGTTGACTTAGAAGCCACGAATTCCCCAATATGCAAATATGAATGCCTGAGACCACATATATGATTGGCTGGCTGGGAAGCCGTGCAGGCCCTGATTTGTGGATTTGAATTCCTCAGCCCTCAGATATGATTGGCTGGCTTAGAAGCCATGAAGGCCCCAATATGCAAATTTGAATGCCTCAGGACACATATATGATTGGCTGGGAAGCCGTGCAAGCCCTGATTTGAAAATTTGAATTTCTCAGTCCTCACAGAGGATTGGCTGCCTGGGGACCTGGCAGAAATATATAGAAATACTATGATTAAGCATAAATACTACATTTAGTAGAAATACTATGTTTTAGCACAAATACTATAAAAAGCAGAAATACTATAATTTAGCAGAAATACTATATTAAGCACAAATCCTATAAAAAGCAGAAATAGGATGATTAAGCATAAACACTACATTTAGTAGAAATACTATGTTTGAGCAAAAATCCTATAAAAAGCAGAAATACTATATTAGGCACAAATCCCATAAAAAGCAGAAATAGTATAATTAAGCATAAATACTACATTTAGTAGAAATACTATGTTTTAGCACAAATAGTATAAAAAGCAGAAATATTGTAATTTAGCAGAAATACTATATTAGGCACAAATCTTATAAAATAGCAGAAATAGTATTATTTAGCACAATAGTAATAAGTTAAACAGAAAAATTGGAAAAGCAAAATGGACAGCTGAAAAAATGCTGAACATGCTGAGGGTCCCTCAAATATACTTGTTAAATGAAAAAATCAGCAAAAAAATGCACAGGGAGAGAGAAGTAAGTTTCTAGGTCAGCCTGGGAGCTGCTGAATTTGAATCCACCAATCAGAGAGCCTGTGTACTTTTTCCCGCCAAAACATGTGCCTCTTTTTACACACGCAGCACAGAGAGGCACAGGATTATTGCAGCCTATTTCTCATAGTGAGGACTCCCCTCAAACAAATGACCATAATTTCCAAACCGTAGGGGCTAGAGCGGTCATTCTTACACCGTTTTGTTCAGAAGAGATGGGGGAATCTTCCAGTGTTTACAATTTATCATTAAAATATGAATTATTAAAGATATTTGACTTCTAATGCACCATAACTGAGTAGAGCGAAGCAAAAACTGCCTTGACTTGCCCTCAAACAACGCTTTCTAACTCGAAATCTATTTGGAGTATCGATATCATTCTTTCACCGTAAGAGACAGCAGGCTTTGGTGAACAATCATGGAAATTTTCAGGTCTCTGTGGAAATCCAACAAAAAGTTATGACGAGAGAAAAAAGTGGTTCATTTCCACAGTTTGAAATCTGAAGAAATCTGAGCGAAGGACGAATTTCCTACCCTCAAACAAGTCCAACTCATTTCAGAACGGTAATAGGTGAGAAAGAAATTCTTGAATTGTGAGCGTCAGGGGTGTCTGAAGATATTCGGGGACAAGCCTCATGTCTTAACTTTGCTTCGTTAAGGAGATATGACGATTCGAATATGCCTCTCATTACAGAAATCCAGCGGTGATTTTGAACAAGCTCTCCATTCACTTTATATGGAGAGTTTTCTGACCTTGTGTTAGTCTGAGGAGATTTGCAAAAATTCTATAAATCCCACAACAATGATGGTGACATTTTCTGAAAGCCAGCAAAAATACCTACGTTTTGATGTATAATTTGTGGAAGTTGAGTGAAAATTGAGCAAGTAGCAGGAAGTTGTTCGGACATGAAGTGAAAATTGCAAAACCTTCAGTGGCACACTGGAAGCCAAGAGCATAGCAACCATAACAACACATGTATTTTGTGAAAAATCACAATTTTGCAACTCAAAACTTTAAGAGGCATAAAAGTAAAACAGTAAAAGATTTGAAAAAGCTGAATCATACCTGAATAGCCCAATAATTTGTGAACATTTTAAAGTTTGAATGGTTGTTCTAGGTGAAAATATGAGGAAGTAGTTAAGTTTCAAAAACAAGCAAATTTTAGCAGAATTGCTGAAGTTTCCCATTCATTTCAATGGGACAAATTAAAGGAAAAAAGTGGAATATTTTAAAAAGTATAATAGTTAAAAATAGCAAAAATCATAGCAGGAATTAGCAAAAATAGCTGAATAGTTTAAAATTTGAACGGTGAAAATCGGCTGAAAATTGTGGAAGTAGTTTAACGGCGAAAAGTGTACGGAAGCAACTAGAACTAGAAAAATTTGCATTTCCTGCGAAAATGCAGTGTGGATGCCTTAACGGCTGAAGATATCTGCTGAAAAAAGCTGAAAAAGTTGAAACAAAAAAAAAAAAAAAAAAAAAAGATGCCCTGAGCAGGATTCGAACCTGGCCCTCCTGGTCAAAGGGCAGCTATTTAGCTCACTGAGCCAAACACTTTCTCGCAAAGAAAAGGTGGAGAGATTGACAATTGTGCTAGCAGAATTTGGGCAAAAAAAAGGGGGTGAAAATTCTGCTGAAAAGAGTTCAATCAGCAGAATTTCTGCTGAAAAGAGGTGACTGAGCAGAATTCTGCTGAAAAGAGGTGACTGAGCAGAATTCTGCTGAAAAGAGGTTTTTGCTGAAAAAGAGCTGAAAAAGTTTGGATTTGTGCTGAAAAGGGGTTAAAAAAACTGAAAATTTTGCTGAAAAGGGGTGAAAAAAATGAAATTTGTGTTGAAAAGAGTTTAAAAAAAGTTTAACTGTTAAGTGAAAGAAATGTTGCCATTACCTGGATTTGAACCCAGGCCTCCCAGTCTGAGAACGGATGCTTATCTCACTGAGGTAAAAAACAGCTCAGCCCATCATGCAAAATCAGTGACCACATTGATAATGTGTTCCATTCATTTCAATGGTCAAAAGTCATAACACACATCAGCAGAAATAGCAGAATTTTTTAAAGTTTAAACATAGCATTTCTGCTAAAACTTAGTATTTATGCTAAATAATATTTTTTTCCTGCCAAATCATAGCATTTGTGCTGGAACACAGAAAGTTCCACCAAATCATACAATTTGTACTAAAACATTATTTATGATTTAGCAGAAACATTGGGACTTGGTAGAAATACTATGATTTACATAAAATACTTTGACTTAGCAGAAGTACTACAATCTAGGAAAAAAGTACTAAAGCATAGCAGAAATTCTATCATTGAGCAGAATTACTAGGATTTAGAAGAAATACTAAGATTTGGCACAAACACTGATGTGGCTCAAGAACCTTTATTATGCAGTTATACTATGATTTGGAAGAAATACTATACTTTGGCACAAATACTATGATTTGGAAGAAATACTATGTTTTAGCACAAATACTATGATTTGGCTCAAATACTATAACTATCCTCGGTCAGAAGGAGAGGCTGACATCCAGGGATTAGATTACCACGAGGTGGAGTTTATTGCGGTCAGATGGATGGTACAGGGAGGTATGGCATACAGTAGGAGGATGTGGAGAGGTGATATGGTGTGGTTTCTATGATTAAGAACAGGGTATGCATTACAACATGCATACAGATTAAAGATTAAGAAAACTGGTAACAAATTCCTCCACTACAAATCAGTCTGATGCCACTTTTTACAGGGTTCCCGTTTACTAAGGCACTACCCAAAAGGCGCCACAAGAGGGCACTCCAACACAAGAGATGACCTATTTACACTGATGCACTTAGTAAACAGCCCCTACTTAGCCACTACATAATACAGTGATATTACAGTATACAAATTCACACAAATACTATGATTTGGCAGAAATACTATGACTGAGTAGTAATACTATAACATAACAGATTTCCTAAAAAAAACTATTAAATTGCAGTAATTCTATGACTTGGCAGAGATACTACGTTTTAGCACAAATACTATAACAACGCAGAAATACTATGACTTAGTAGTAATACTATAACATAACAGTTCAATGTTCTTGCACAAATACCACAATATGGCAGAAATACTATGTTTTAGCACAAATACTGTGATTTGGTGTAAATACTACGATTTGGCACACATACTATATTCCGCAGATACACTATAACATAACAGATATTCTACGACTTAGTAGTAATACTATAACATAACAGAATTATTATTTGGGCACAAATACCACGATTTGGCAAAAATACTATGATTGGGTACAAATACTATGATTTGGCAATAATACTGCATTTTAACACAACTACTGAGATTTGATTGAAATACTATGATTTAGAAGAAATACTATTACTCAATACAAATACGATGCTTTGGGACAAATACTATGTTTTGGTTCCAATACTATGATGTTCAACAAATACTATGATTTGGCACAAGTACTATGATTTAGTACAAATACTATGATTTGGCAGAAATACTATGACTTAGTAGTAATACTATAACATAAGAGATATACTATGGTTTTGCAGACATACTATGTTTTTGCACAAATACCATGATTTGGCACAAATGCTATGATTTAGCAGAAATATTATGATTGGGTACAAATACTATGATTTGGCAATAATACTGCGTTTTAACAACAACTACTGAGATTTGATTGAAATACTATGATTTAGAAGAAATACTATGACTCCATACAAATACGATGCTTTGGCACAAATACTATGTTTTACCACAAATACTGTGATTTGGTATAAATACTGCGATTTGGCACACACACTATGATTTGGCAGAAATACTATGCCTTAGTAGTAATACTATAACATAACAGATATACTATGGTTTTGCAGACATACTATGTTTTTGCACAAATACCATGATTTGGCACAAACGCTATGATTTAGCAGAAATACTATGATTGGGTATAAATACTATGATTTGGCACAAGTACTATGATTTAGTACAAATACTATGATTGGGCAGAAGTACCATGTTTCAGTACAAATACTATGATTTGGCAGGAATACTCTGGTTTAGCAGAAATACTGTAATTTGGCATAAATACTATAATTTGGGATAAATACTATGATTTGGCACATATAATATATTCAGCACATATGTTATAAAATAACAGAAATGTTTGGCCCCAAAACCATGATTTTGCACAAATACCATGATTTTGCAAAAATACTATGAATTGGCAGAAATACTATGATTTAGCAGAAGTACTAAGATGTAGTAGAAGTACTTTGCTTTAGCAGAAATACTATGATTGAGGAGTAATACCTAAACATAGGAGAAATATTGATACACAGACACACATACACAGACAGTAAAGGGAACAGGAGCTGTTGAGAGTCTGGGCTTGGTATATGTAGGTCAGTTAAATTAGCTGCACCTGCTGTAGTCAGCCCTTACACACGCAGGCACAGAGAGAGGTGTGAGTTTTCTTCAGTGTATTTCTGACATTCAGGATTCCCCTCGAACAAATGGCCATAATTTCCTAACCGTAGAGGCTAGAACGGTCATTCAGGCATCGTTTTATTCAGAAGAGATGGGGGAATCTTCAGGTCTTCATAATTCAGAGATAAAACATAAATTATTAAAGATATATGACTTGTAATACACTGTAACTGAGTAGAGGCGAAGCAAAAACTGCCTTGACTTGCGCTCAAACAACCTTTGGTAACTCTAAATCTATATGGAGCATCAAAATCATTCTTTCACCGTAAGAAACAGCAGGCTTTGGTGAACAGTCATGGAAATTTTCAGGGCTCTGTGGAAATCCATCAAAAAGATATGACGAGAGAAAAAAGTGGTTCATTTCCAGAGATTGAAATCTGATGAAATCTGAGCGAGGGACAAATTTCCTACCCTCAAACAAGTCCAACTCATTTCAGAATGGTAATAGGTGAGAAAGAAATTCTTGAATTGTGAGCGTCAGGAGTGTCTGAACATATACGGGGACAAGCCTCATGTCTTAACTTCGCTTCGTTAAGGAGATATGACAATTTGAAAATGCCTCTCATTAGAGAAATCCAGCGGTGATTTTGAACAAACTCTCCATTGAGTTTATATGGAGAGTTTTCTGACTTTGTGTTACTCTGAGGAGATTTGCAAAATATCTATAAATCCCACAACAATGATGGTGACATTTTCTGAAAGCCAGCAAAAATACCTACGTTTTGATGTATAATTTGTGGAAGTTGAGTGAAAATTGAGCAAGTAGCAGGAAGTTGTTCGGACATGAAGTGAAAATTGCAAAACCTTCAGTGGCACACTGGAAGCCAAGAGCATAGCAACCATAACAACGCATGTATTTTGTGAAAAATCACAATTTTGCAACTCAAAACTTTAAGAGGCATAAAAGTAAAACAGTAAAAGATTTGAAAAAGCTGAATCATACATGAATAGCCCAATAATTTGTGAACATTTTAAAGTTTAAATGGTTGTTCTAGGTGAAAGTATGAGGAAGTAGTTAAGTTTCAAAAACAAGCAAAATTTAGCAGAATTTTGGAAGATTTCCATTCATTTCAATGGGACAAATTAAAGGAAAAAAGTGGAATATTTTAAAAAGTATAATAGTTAAAAATAGCAAAAGTCATAGCAGGAAAGAGCAAAAATAGCAGAATAGTTTGAGGGAGGAGGCTGTGCATTGGTGACATTTATGAAAGAACCATAACACCTAGTACAATAGTAAACACATTGGATGAAAGAGGACAGCCATGGCTACGTTTTGAGGGTAAAATCATACCTGTAGAGCAAACGCTGCGGACACATCAGCAGTTTTAAAAAAGATTTTAAGATTAATTTTTTTGCTCCTCTCACTCTAGCAGTTGAGCTGCCTCACTCTAGCCCCAACATTCCGTCCCATACACACCCATTATAAACTCTGAAACGGGTGAAAAAACATCATGAAACTTAAACTGGAACTGAAGAAAAAGTATAATAGATATTGAAAAGATAAATACAAGTTGAATAGTTGAATGTCTTGTCTTCGTTTTAAAGTTTGAATGGTGGCTCTATGTCAATGTATGTGGAAGTAGTAAGAGTTTAAAAATGAGTAAGTTGAATGAGGATTTGAAGGGTCTCCCCATTGAAATACATTATAAATTTTTGTTGAATAAAGTTGAATAAAATTAAAAATATAAATGTTAAAAATATGAAAAATAGAAGCAGTGTTGTCCAAAAGAATAGGAATCTAACGGTGTTTCACACTAATAAAGATTAGAAGAACAATACTGTGAATGCTTTTCAAGCATTCACACTAATAATAAAGATTAGAAGAACAATACTGTGAATGCTTTTCAAGCATTCACACTAATAATAATAAAGATTAGAATAACAATACTGTGAATGCTTTTCAAGCATTCACACTAATAAAGATTAGAAGAACAATACTGTGAATGCTTTTCAAGCATTCACACTAACTAGAAAGTGCATTTTCTGAAGAAACTGCAGTGTGAATGCTTGAATCTGAATGTATGCACTGAAATGAATTAATTGCTGAATTTTGAGTTAAAAATATTGAATGAGATAAAAAAAACAAACAAAAAAAAACGAATTCAACCTGAAAACAAAGGTGCTGAACTGCTAAAAGCTGAACGTTACACAGAAGAAGAAGTTGGAAAAAAACTGAAAATGTTTTAAATGTAAATTAGAAAACCCTAAGAAATGAGAAAAGAACATTTAGAGTCAGAAAACATCTGAATGAATATTAAAAGGTCATATTCTTTGAATCACTGAATGACTCAAATGTGATCCCTCCACTTTGATCCACACAGTTTAAAAAGTTTAAATGCCTGAGCTTTGAAAGACACGGTGTTGGAAAGAGAACAATAATGGCGACAATTTGAGGGTAAAATGATGGCTTTAACACTGTGGACACAGCAGCAGTTGAAAGAGAAGTGTTTAAGATGAATCTTGGTACAGTGGCAGGCAGAGCTCGTTAAGCAGGCAGGTGTGAGCCTGGTTGCTATAGTGACTGCACCCAATGGCTCCATACACACGGACACAGACATGCGCCTCACTTTTGCTGCTTAAAATGAACAGAAAAGTCAGGCCGAAACAAATCGTTCCCATATGAAAAGTACAAGTCGTATTGATGAAATTCTTTCACCGTGAGCAACAGCAACTTCTAGTCTACTGAATTCTCAGTTTTCATGCCTGTGGAGTTTATTATATGGACATGGTGACAGTGTAAAGACACCATGCTCTTCTGATTTTCAAACGAACCTTCTGAGCCATTTTAACATTAGAGTCTATGGAAGAGTTGGAGGGAGGAGGCTGCGCATTGGTGACATTTATGAAAGAACCATAACACCTAGTACAATAGTAAACACATTGGATGAAAGAGGACAGCGATGGCTACGTTTTGAGGATAAAATCATACCTGTAGAGCAAACGCTGCGGACACAGCAGCAGTTTTAAAAAAGATTTTAAGATTAATTTTTTTGCTCCTCTCACTCTAGCAGTTGAGCTGTCTCACTCTAGCCCCAACATTCCGTCCCATACACACCCATTATAAACTCTGAAACGGGTGAAAAAACATCATGAAACTTAAACTGGAACTGAAGAAAAAGTATAATAGATATTGAAAAGATAAATACAAGTTGAATAGTTGAATGTCTTGTCTTCGTTTTAAAGTTTGAATGGTGGCTCTATGTCAACGTATGTGGAAGTAGTAGGAGTTTAAAAATGAGTAAGTTGAACGAGGATTTGAAGGGTCTCCCCATTGAAATACATGGGAAATTTTTGTTGAATAAAGTTGAATAAAATTAAAAATATAAATGTTAAAAATGAGAAAAATAGAAGCAGTCATGTCCAAAAGAAGAGGAATCTAATGGTGTTTGAATGGTTTTTCTAAGTTGAACGGTTTTGAAGGAGTAGGAGTACAAAAAACGTACGGAATAGATAATAAAATAGAAGAACTAGAAAGTGCATTTTCTGAAGAAACTGCAGTGTGAATGCTTGAATCTGAATGTATGCAGTGAAATGAATTAATTGCTGAATGTTAAGTTAAAAATTCTGAATGAGCTGGAAAATACAGAATTTTTAAAGTGAAAACAAAAGTGCAGAACTTTTGAAAGCTGATGTTCACACAGAAGAAGTTGGAAAAAAGCTAAACATGTTTAAAATGTAAATAATAAAAAAATGAGTAATGACAAAAGAAAATTTAGAGTCAGAAAATCTCTGAATGAATATTAAAAGTTCAAATTCTTCTAACTGAAATGAACTTAAAAGATGAACAAAAATTCTGGAGAAAATGCAAACTTTAATATACAGCATAATGTTTTTCAGACACATACACATGTGTATATCATGTTTAATAGTATTACATACATCAATTTGTTTTGTATGTCATAGAAAATAAAAAAAAAATCTTAAGTCATATTTTACAGCTTCTTTCTGAAAAGGACTAGTAGAATAAATAAAAATAACTAAATTAAATAACTAAATAAAAAATAATAAGCAAGATATGAAATACATGAAAATTCAACTTTTAAAACCACAATCCTGAACCTTTAAATTGTGTTGGTTTCTTAGAACATGGCTGAACAGCTGTTTCTATCGTCCTACTTAATCTGTCTACACATCTTTTTATTACTCATTCTTCTTTATGTTTTAATGTAAACAGAGTCCACACAGTGGTAAAAGAGAACTGTATAGAGATTTTTGAGTAAACTCAAATGAAAGCCTAAGGTGGTGACACAGTTTAACACGTGCAAATAATCAAATAAACACATTAGTCCTTTTTGTGAACATGGATAAATAAGTATCAATACAGCATTGTTCAGCCATGCCACTAAATGCTTTTTTACACATTGTTTTAACCTGGGCTCAGACACAAAGTCCCAAATTTAGTTAGTCCCTGACTTTGAGTTGTGGTTATGACTAATTATTATACACAAGGCTTTATCTATCTAAACTCTAAGTACACAAATATGAAAAAAAACCTATACTTACCAGCTGATACCCCACACTACACACTAGGTGTGCCATGTGACCTGAAACTTTGGTACAAAATCATCATAATCATTCTGTTAACACTGTTTTTTAACACTGTTTGTGTTGCTGTTCAGCAGTTTAAAATGTTTTAGATTGGATTACATGGAATGAATTTGAATTTTCTTGGGGGGTTTTGTGTGTGTTTTGTTCTTAGCAGATTTTTTCTTCCATAACGTTGAATTCCAGTTACCACATTTCTGGTCATATGACATCCCGAGTGCCCACTTAAAAAAATCCCCACAGTTAATTCAACATTAAAACAAAATAAAAATATGTTAAATAAATAAAGGTTTGCTCTGTGATGAAATACTAAATAAGCATACATTGTACAGAGCACTAACAATGACAACAATCCTTTAGCCTGTTGATCAGAGAGAGGCAGTCATTATGTCCATTTAAAACCTGTAATCACAGAGCACAACGTTTCTGTGAAACTATGAAGTCCCATATGATCCTCATCATGTCCAGTGACTTCAGAGTGGATCCTCCCTGTCATCCGGCCAGTGTTTGATGTGTGGCAAGCAGCACAGAAGCAGGATAGCTGAGGACTTTAAAAGAAGAGCAGAAAACAGGAATATGTAGTTGTAAATGTAAATATCAGTGATACTTGTCTTGTCAAAGGGAATAAAATAATGAAAATGTTAACTTACACACTCATTTAGGGAGGATCTTGACACTGCACAGAGGAGGCACAGTCAGTCTGACAATGATGGTGATCTCCAGGGATGTTTTCCTGCAGCAACATTCCTGCCAACTGGCCGTATGATCCAGAGTAGTTGGTTTGTAATAAACAGAAAGGTGTATATGTTAGGTAGTGTGCACTCAGAGCTGGTCCTAAGAAACAAACACATCCTGTAATAAACTGAATACCTGTAGTAGTGCTGCTGCAAATATGAAGCCCTTCTATCATGAGTGGTTTCAAAGAAGGTGTTTTGGAGGCTCAGTCACAGAAACTGTGCAGTCTGTTCAGTCCTGAGTGTCTCGGCTCTGAAGGGGATGGATCACAGAGGGAAACACCTGAGTACAGACATTACAATACACTCTAACACTCCTAAGGTCAAGTGAAAACACAATTTAAACACTTCACAAAGAATGAATACATGTTTTCATGGAAATAATGTCATTAACCCTTTTTGTTGTTAGTAAATCTCACCGACTGCTTGTGGGACAAGCTAGAAGGAAGACTTATCACAGAATCTCTCCTGTGCTCCAGATGTGAAGTCTCACGCTCTGATCGTATGGCGATGAAGATGGTGATCATGAAGTTTCTCTGATCTGTGGCATTACAGTTTCTGGCTGCTATGTGCTTCACATTGTTGGATTTTACATGTGAAGCTTGGAGAAGACACAGGAGGACTGTGTCTTGCTTAAAAAAAAAAAAAGAAAAAAAAAGGAAACCTAACAGGAAAGGAAACCCCCCCCCCTCAACTCCCACCGTACCCTCCCCCCCCCCCCTCCCACTCAACTCCCCAACCTCACACCATCCAATGTCTATACAAATGTAGGGTATCAGCTGGTAACAGAAAGCAAGTGTAACATATGCACTACATATGTAACACTGCTGAAACATTTCTGGCCAGAAATGTGCAGTTATCAACCCAGACCCACCCTGATGATTGCACTGGCCAGAAACATGATAAAAGCTCATAAAAATTTATGTTTCATAGTAAAATTGGTCCAAAAATATAATCGTATACTTTTGAAAAAGTTTAAAGTTTATAACAAACCAAAATAATAACATTTTTGTAAATAGTATTTCAAAATAGAGGCACACATAAAGTGGCTTAACTGTCATTATTGCTGTAATTAGGTTTGTTTGTTTGTTTGTTTGTTTTTTTAAAAAGCAACCTTTAGTCATTATTGTTCTCTCAGAAACAATGAAGAAGTTGTTGAACATTTATGTGTTGTGTAGGCAATCCTCTGGTCCACCCTCCCTCCCTCCCAGCCACAGTGAGACTGGGGCAGCCTGGCAGGATGTTGAAGCCTGGCTGCAGAGAGGATATGCCTACACTATTCATTTTAAACTGCTATATTTGATTTTTCTGACATTTATAGGTTACTGTTAGTGAATTTTAGATTTTCTGTAATAAATAAAATTGTCATCTTTTACTGATATCATTACTTAATTCATGTAATTGTATTTTATGTAAACAATTCAAACATTATACTGCAATGCAGGGCGTCAACTTTTAAATATCGCTCTACTTTATGTCTGTGAAGGTTCTCAGTCATCCAGGTCATCGTAGTCAAAGGAGCTTGCAAAGAAAAGCGTCTGGACTTCTTTCTGGAGTTCAAGCATCGCTCTACTTTCTTAAGTCATTCAAAAATATAGATATTACTTACTGTATTCAAAGATCTAGATCATGAATCATCACAGGACAATACACAGTATACTGGGTCATGGTAACTATGGTAGGTCTTCATGACTCCAGAATGGAGACATCGATCTGACTGAGAAATGAAAATTAGGTCAAGCAGTGTGTTCTTCTCTGTGGTAGGGGCAGTGATGACCTGTGCGTATCCCCTAGACTCAAACAGCTCCAGGATTGGTTTGTTTGCACTGGATAAAACATTCTCATTAAAATCACCACAAACTATGATGGGATGACAGTCCATGATCTCCAATGAGTCTAATAGGCTTACCAGGTTTTTCAGGAATGGCCTCAGAGTGTAGTCTGGAGGTCTGTATACAACTGCAATCAGAGCACTGACTGGTGCTTCAACCTTTAAAGCCAGAAATTCAAGGTCAGTTACATTATGGATGTACTGTTTTTCATGCACTTGAATGTCACTTTTCACATAAACAGCAACTCCACCACCACTTCTGTTTGCCATCTGGGGAAAGTTTGTGTAGGACAGGTGTCTGTTGCGTTTGAACAAATTGTAATTTTCCAAGTGGAGACTCTCTGCGACAAAAGAGCCCCGCAGGTGTGTTTCTGTTAGGCACAAAACATCTGCTAGACACAATTCATGGTGACTTTTGATGTCATTAATGTGAGCTGGCAGTCCCTCTGTATTATGATGAACAATGGTGAAAACCTCTGACCTGCTCAGTGTTTGCCTCACGTGTAGAAGAGGCATCATGTCATCAAGGTTGGCTTGTCTCATGTTCTCAAGCGCTGCAGTGATTTCTGGGTTGGTGAATATTTTTTTCTCCTCCATATCAAGAAGATACAGTCCACTGAGAGACGTCACTCTACTGACAGCTACGTAGGCCATGCCGGGCTCAAAAATGCTCTTAAGAGAGACAACAGCTGATGTAGTTGTCATACCCTGTACCTTATGTATTGTACATGCAAAGGCCAGCTTCACTGGGAACTGTCTTCGTACCACTCCTTTCTGCTTCAGATTCTCCTCTGCTCTCTCAATGTACACCATGTCGTCTGCTGGTGTGCGGTTATTCTTTCCAGATGTCTCATTATCCATTTTAAGTCCAAGCTTGATGATGTGTTGGTCGTTTTCAGAGTGAACTACTCTAAGTAGTATTCCAAAAGCTCCATTAACCAAACCATTTTGTATGTCAATGTTTCTGGTGAGCATGACACGAGCTCCTTCTGCAACTTTCAGTGTGTCTGGTAACTCGTTTTTACCTCCTTTCAATGGTCTGTCTTGAAGTGCCATTCTGCCAGTTCTAGGATCTTTTCTATAATCATCTGCATGGATGTCAATGATATGAGTGTGGAGCAGAGCCAGTGTTGCAGAGTTGTGTGCATCCACTTCTTTATTAGTTGCAAAAATGTGCAACGCATCAGTTGGACAAAGGGCTGGTTCAGTTATGGCCTGTGACAACAAATTTCTATCTGCTTCGCAAAGCTCATCCAACTTTCCTTTCACACGAATTCTGTTCAGCATCTCTGCAAAGACAACATCATCTTTCTGACGCATAATCTCAGTCAGAGTGATCATCTGAAAATGCTCCCGCCACAGGTCGATCTCAGACGGGTCGTGCACACAGAGAGGTTTAGACTGTCGCACTGGGGGTAGCTGATAGAAGTCTCCGACAGCAATGACTGACATGCCTCCAAAGGGTCTCCGAGTCCCTTTGATCTGTTTGAGTCTTGCATCTACATATGCAAACAGATGTCTTGACACCATAGACACTTCGTCAATGACGATTATTTCAGCATTCAAAAGTTCTGATCTGACTTCATCCAGCTGATTGCCAAGTCCCTGAATGGGAGGTTTTAAGCTTCTAGGCAGCTTGAGAAGAGAATGCAGTGTTGTTCCAGAAATGTTAAAAGCTGCAGTCCCAGTGAAAGCAGTTAACAGGACAGTGGGTTTTGATATGTCAACGTCGTCTGCATATCTGGGCACTTTGCTCAGTATCTTAGATGCTTCTGAGTAGATGCATTTGATAAGATGTGATTTTCCTGTTCCAGCACCACCATTAATATAAAAGAAAAACTGCTCTGGATTTAGAGCACAGACTCTTTTAATGCACCAGTCTCTAACTGCATAAAATATGCAGGCTTGCTTCTTGTTCAGATTCTGAAACATCTGACGTAACAATGTGGGATCAATAGCAGGGGGTTCCCTGATGGCTCTGACTTCTGTTGAAGCATCAGCCTGACGGCTGTAGTCGGGCACATCTTCCTGTTCATTTTCATTGTCTCGCTCTCTTTCTTGTTCAACAAGTGGCAACCTTACGAGATCTGATTCAGGTGCCAGATTACACCATTCGTCAGTCACACCTCTGTTCTGCTCATATTCCTCAACAGCGCTCTCGATCTCCTCACTGTTTTTCTCATATTTTTCTCTGTTTCTTTTGACAATGTGTTGCACGTACTCAAGATGGTCAGTACCTGGTAGCTGTACACAGCCAGCACCATAGAAAGCCTGATAGGTTGGCAACGATGGTGTTTTCAGTTCGTGGTCTGAACGATGAGGAAGGTACAGTTTAAGCAGTCTTCCGTAATATTGCTCTGGATGTTTTTCTTGTGAGCAGCGGTGAAATCTGATGATAGCAGGCTTATCATTTTTGCGCCTTTGCACAAACCCCATCTCATTGAGAAGGGGCAAAACATCTTTACCTTTTTTCTGTTGGCCATAGACAATCCTGCAAGTAGCAGCAAAGTCTGCCATGCACATCTCCTCATACTCTGGTGTTTCAGGTCTGGCTTTGTATTTGTCATTCAAAGATGTCATCCAAACATTGGAAGACTCAGGTGTTGTGTTGTCCAGAACTGACAGGGGACGACTCATTTTCACAGGATTATCATCAGTTGGAATGAATATTACAGCACGTGAGCATTGCTTCATGTGAAGACCACATGCACGAGCAACACACTCCTGTGCACTGATCTCTCGCTTCTTTGAATATGCCTGCATGACGGCTCTCATTTCATCGCACTCATTTACACTGTCTTTATGGGAGTTCTCAATGACAGTTTTCAGGTACTCAGATAGCCCGCCCTCTTTTTTTGATATATATTTCATTAAATAATTTGCAGCACCAAAAGCATCTAAAACAAAGCTTATGTCGATATTACTGTTCCAGGCTTCAAGCAGATGTGGATTATAGCCGTTTATCCAAGAGTCTTTTGGATCACGCTTTAGTATGATCGTACTCCTCATGTTCATTTTATTCAGGTATCTCTGATATTCTGCATGTGTCAACTTGCATCTTTCCAAGAGCTGCTCTAAACTCATGGAAGCAGTTTCAGGTTCATTCAGCAGCTGGTTCAGTGGTCTGAGCTTGTTCTTTGCCGTTTCTACTTCCAGTGCATCATCCTCACTGGGTCTTGTGATCATTGTCTCATTGCAGGGTGGTTTGGGAAAACCAAAACGGCACCCGGAGCTTAAACTCCTAAAGCACGTCTTTGTGTGGTTCTTACTGTGTTTTTGCACTTCTGTTACTTTTTTGTACAGTTCAGGTTGTTTATGTGGATCAGGCAGCTGAGCTGTGATGTATTTGTTTATAAAATCAAGAACAGTTTGCTCATCATCCTCCTCAAACACAGGAGCACCTTCTACCCACAGGAGGCAGTGTATGTGTGGGCTTCCTCTGTGCTGAAACTCAACTCTGTAAAAGTAGTCAATGACTTTGCCAAGTGGCTCTGCGGGAGATAAGAGTAAATCTCTGAATAATGCTTCAACTCTCTTGTCAAACATGCGCATTGTTGTGACAGGATTGCTTCTCAGGATGTCACACTTTGCTGACCAGTCGAGTCCTTCAAAATTCACTTGTTCACCTTGCTGCCTTGTTATTGCCTCGATCACTTCAGGCCAGCGCATTTCAGCAGCTGAAAATGTGCAAAAGAACGTGGGAGTTCCCAACTGTCTGATCATGGCAAAAAGATCTCTTGTTGTTTTCTCCCAATAGGCTGGGGTTCCTCTCAGAGGCTGCATGAATCTCACTGCATCTTTATTTCGCACCAGTTTCTCCACCTCATGTTTATCTTGTAACATGCCTGAGGTTATTTTTCTACCATCTCTGGTCAGAGGCTTTGCCTTCCTTAACTGTACTGTCATGCTGGATGTAGCCAAGTGTATTTCAGTCACAAACTGTGCAAAGAATAAATAGTTTGTGTCTTTGGCAAAACGATCATCAATGCAGAAAAGTCTTGATTTGAAATACCCACTGGGGGATACTTTGATCAGCCTTCTTTCATCAAGTGTGTTTTGGCCTGTAGGAAACTGCACAGGGAAGGCCATGGCCTCCAGTTTAGGTGTTTTGAAAAAACTTATTGGATTGTTTCTCTCTGCAGGAGCAACAGAGTAGATTCCTTCACTGAAACATAATATCTCCTCAGCCACATCAGGGGGCTGCAAACAGGACTCGAGTGCAAAACCACCATTAGTCAGTCCATCTGCTTGCTCTGAATCATCTCTCATCTGTTCATGCGATTGTTCACCATCACAGGGTAACATGTCAATATCCTGTTCATTTTTATTTTGTGCTTCACTCAGTGCATTTTTCTCACAGCTGTCAATTTCCATTAAATCAGCCTCATCATAATCGTCCTCATTCATGTTTTCATCATCATCATCATCATCGTCATCATCATCATCAGGAAGTGTTGGATCACACAGCTCAGCATCATCTCTGATGCTCACATCCTTATACTGTGGGTGAATCTGCTTGAGTTTATGCAGTGCTTGCACAAGTTTAGACCAGCTTACAGTCTGAAACAGCTGATGACCTTTGTAAGACAAGCGTCTCTTCAGTTTTACTCTCATGACCTGAGAATTAATTCTCAATCGAGGCAATGCTTCAACAGTTTCCTGTACCTCGGATGGGACACAGACCACATTTCCTCTAATTGCTCTTTGTCTGCCTTTGGGAAGAGGAATGATCTTGGCAAATGGTATGCACTTGGCTATGAGATGTCTCTCCAGTATGTTGAGATCAGACAGTTCAGGTGGAGTATCAGCAAGCTCCAGTGTATTGGCAACAGCAAGTGCTGGCATGAATCCATTTTTAAGATGATCGTGGCAGGTGTGACAAATCCACTCTCTCTTTCTCTCATCGGGAACATTGCACTGCTCATTTCTGCAGTTTTCATCACAAACATGAACAAACTTTCCTGTCAAACATGTTGCAACCACATGTGGGTTTTTGACATAATTTGACCTTCTGCAGGGTCGTACTTGGTTTGGAAATGAAGCCTTGAAGCATACAGTACATGGGTATGATGGTCCAACTTTGATTTGTGATTTGAACACAGATATGGCCTCGTTAATCACACTGTTGTCACTCTCTTGGGTTTGTCTGTTCACCCATCTGTATTTCCTTTTTATTTTCATTGCACATCTCATATTGTGCATAATCCTGAAGGCAAGATTACTTTGATACCTGTCTCGCATTAGTTGTTTCATTAGTTGTCTGTGTCTTACTCTGAATGCGTCATCACGTGCATAACGCTGAGTCACTCGGGATCTCTGTCTCTCTCTGAATTCAGGGTTTTCTTGATACCTTTTAGTGATATAGTTTTTTTGTTTTTGTCTAAATTCAGCATTGTCACAGTAGCGTCTTTTAATATATTGTTGTTGTTTCTTTCTAACTGTAGCATTCTCAGAAAAACGTTTTTTAACATATTGTTTTTGTTTCTTTCTGAATTCATCATTCTCACAGTAACGTCTTTTCATATACTGTTGTTGCTTCCGTTTAACTTCAGGGTTCTTTTTAAATGCCTCGCTTGTGCAAGACTTTTTCTTTTCTTTGTACTCTTTGTTTGAAGCATACTTTTGTCGTTCTTTCCTTTTTTGGTTTTCTTTTCTCTGATTTCTGGGTTTCTCTGATGCCATTAATCTTCTTCTCATTTTTTGCCTTTGTTGTTTATTAACTTTTTTCACTTTTTGTAAAACTATATCAGAAAGGTCACAGGCAGCAACATTTGTTATGGCAGCATTTGATTGACATGAAAAAGCATCACTTGATGGAAGGAAACTTAATTCACTGCATAGTTCTTCAGTTGGTATATTAGGAGGTTCATTCTGATCTTCATATGATGTGAACTGAGTCACGTGGACTTCTTTTTGTTTCACCGGTGGCGTACAAATGGACATTTGACAAAAGATGTTCTCAGTCAGATCAGTCGTTGTGTTTCTCCTTGGAGTAGAGGGGTTTGCTTCATCAACAGTTGTATCAGAGTGAGTAGATGCCACAGCAGTGGCAGCTGTTGGTCTGCAGACTGTGTCTGTGATAGTATCACTCAGGTTGACTGTGCTCATACTGTAGAACTGCACAGGCTTCAGTTCATAGTTACAAGAGGGTGATATCTCCATCATTTCATAAGAATCTTGGATCCTCTTAATCATGTCACTGAGGAGTGTGAATTTCAGCATCACTGCTGTACCACGATTACGTGACTGTAGTAGTAGAGGAAGACCACTGGGTGTTCTGGAGTGTGGATCAAAGAAACCATATTTGCCTGATGTGGATCTGAACACTGCGATACACAATCCACTCATAATCAATAAGGCATACTGCACATCTGACAACAGGCAGCTCAGTCCTGCTTCTAAGCTGAGAAAGGTATCTACTGCTTCCTCTGGAGGTTCTTCAAATGTCCCATACCGGGAAGGCTGTGTCATGTCGACATCATACATAGACCAGCGAGCATCAACTTTGTCTGGCAGCTCATCGGTTGCCAAATGAATATTTTTAGGAAATCTTTTCTTGGCCTCTTTGTACATCACATCACCTTTATCCAAGACCAGATTAAGGTCAGCTGTAGTCATGTTATCATTCTCATGAAGGAAAGCAAGAAATGTGAGTGAGTTACATGTGCACTGCTTGTTTCTGGAGTCTCCATATTTGGGATGAGCCTGGCTGTGAGATGCACAGATATGTGTAACAGAGGGCTGGTTTTCAAAGTTCACTCTTTCTGCATGAGATGGTCCTGCCACATCACTGTGACGGCCTCTTTTTACAATATCAGCATAACCCACCTGTGGGGCACTTGACACCTCAGGTTGGTCTCTATGGTTTACCTGATGATCATTAAATTTATGCTGCAATCCAATCTTTACAGCATCTGCATAGGATACCTGTTGTACATGTGCAGGAACATGTTGACCTGCCTGTTTGACACCATCAGCATTGGTCTTTGCAGACACAAAGTCTTCTGCAGAGCTCTGAGGAAAATCACACTCAGCTTGTTCACATGTTGGTACTTCATGAAACTCATGGAACTTCTTCCAGCGTTGTTTTGCAGCTTGTGACTTTTTCTGCTTCCTTGGCATTTTTACACAAGTGTTTCTCTTAGTCTTTAGAAAATATGTTTATAAAATAAGAGTGGCACAGAGCAGGAGATGTTTTCTTTGTCTTTATATTTCAGTTTTTATTTCTCAGAAACAGATGTCTTTGTTTGTTTGACAGTTTGTCAGTCGAGAGAATAATATGCACTCTCTTTATTGGCTTGGCACAACTTAGCAGCAAGCGCAAAGTGAAAAACAGCTAGAGAGAAAATTTAGAAGAGAGAACAGACAGAGCAGGAGAAACACGGCTGGGAAATCACAATCAAACCGTGAATTAGAGTTTTCTTTATTTGTTCAGTTTGTTCTCAGGTAGAGGCAATATGCACTCTTTATTGCTTTAATGGCTTGGCATTTTTCAGCAGCAAGCCAAGAGTGAAAAACAGGTAGAGAGAAAATTTAGCAGAGAGAACAGACAGAGCAGGAGAGACACGGCTTTAAATCAAACCGCAGAGTTTTCTTTGTTTGTTCAGTTTGTTCTCAGGTTGAGGCAAAATATGCACTCTTTATTGTTTTATTGGCTTGTGCATTTTTCAGCAGCAAGCCAAAGAGTGAAAAACAGGTAGAGAGAAAATTTAGCAGAGAGAACAGACAGAGCAGGAGAGACGCGGCTTTAAATCAAACCGCAATAAGATTCTTGGTTTGGCAAAATTTCTCACAAACCACAGGGTGAAATACAGATGGAAAGAAGGCAGAGACAACAGGTGGAGTAGGACAGAAGATAGAGGGGTTGGGGGGTTGGGATGTGAGATAGAAGACTGGAGATCTGGTCCTTGTTCTTCTTCTGCACACTGTGAACAAAAAACAAGAAAAAAAAAATAATTTTAATAAAATTATATCACATGGTAATTGTATGAACTAATTGTGACTACTGAAAAAGGACAAAACAAATATTGAAGCTAAACTGTTGTCGGCTGCCATGTGCAAAAAGTTGCACAATTTGGCACTTTTTAAAAGAATAAATATTTAATTAAATTCAGCAATAATATTTTTAAATACAAATATGATTGAGTGAATTGTTAACTAATCACATGTAATGTGCAAAAATGTACGAAAAAAATATTTTAGCCCAATTGTTAAGCTGAACTTATGTGTATTTATTATAAAAATGTGTTTAAAAGGTCTAGCACAAAGTTTGAACCCATCACTTTAAAGCTTATATTAGTCAGACTCTTTTTTTTAAAAATTTGGTGTACTTCTCTAACAGTATGTGCACACCTACCAGGCAAAGCACAGATGTGAGTCAAGTTCCTGAAAGTGTAAGACAAGAAATAACATGTTAGTTGTCTGTACAGTGTTATCAGACTAACAAAAAAACAAAGCCCACACGACATGATACACTGAACTTATAGTCAGCAGGGTAATTATAGAGTAATATAGCACACCAGCTGATACAGCAGCCATTTTATAATTCAAACTAATTAACTGAAGTATTTATTTAAGTACTTATATAAGGCTACTGTTAGACTGTTACTAGCCTTAGCATCGCTGCTAACGCTAGCATTCCTGCTAGCGTTAGCACTTCAGTTAGTGTTAGCACTGCTGGTAGAACTAGCACTCTTACTGTTAAAACTGAGGCACAATGGCAATAATAAAGCTCATTTGTTACTTTTGTCTCACTGACCGCCAATAAATATCACAGGAATATCACAGGAATATTCTTTTTGTCAGTTAAAAACTGCTAAGGCTAGTGTTGGCACTATAGCTAGCGTTAGCATTGATGCTAGCATTAGCATCGAAGCTAGCATTAGCACTGCTACTAACAGCAAAAGTCATAAAGTACTCTTACTGTTAAAACTGAGGCACAATGGCAATAATAAATCTCATTTGTTACTTTTGTCTCACTGACCGCCAATAAATATCACAGGAATATCACAAGAATATTCTTTTTGTCAGTTAACAACTGCTAAGGCTAGTGTTAGCACTATAGCTAGCATTAGCATTGAAGCTAGCGTTAGCACTGCTGCTAACAGCAAAAGTCATAAACCTATATAAATGGTAGCAAAGGTTATTCTTTTTTTGCTTTCTTTATTCTTTGAACTCTGTTGAACTTTAAAAAGACTTGATATGTGAGTTTAAATGTCAAACATGTATTTTTACCATCATAAAATTAAAACCGTGCTGTACTGAGTGTATTGTACTTACCACAGCAGAGAGCAAAGCGGAATGACGGCAGTTGGTGCAGTGATTAGTTAAAGACTGATGAGGCGTTCATGTGGTGCTTGGAAATTTGAGCATCAGTTTGAACATCAATAATGAGCATATATATTTCTCTGTCATAGAGAGACAGAGAAAAAAATACACAAGACTCACCAGCATACAAATTGGTACTTTTTCTCTTTATGTCACTCATTCGCTTATACTCAGGAAAGAGGGCAACTGGCATTAAATTAGCAAATAAAAAGTATGTCATCTTGAACTGTTTTATGGATTTTATTTTAAGACTACTTTGAGCGTATTCGTGGGGAGATAAACTATACAGACTAAAAACAGAGACATTAAATGAGATTCGATTATTTAAAATGTGGGAAAATACACTACGGACAGGTAGATGCTGTGAGCTTTAATTATCCAGTCAGAAAAGATTATTTTAAAGTCATCAACTGACTAAAACTGCCGAGGTATGAAAAACCTGTGTGGAGAAGACAAGTCCACCAATACACAATCAACTTGAATTTAACAGGGCAATAATTCAGGGCTCTATTCAGTTAGCCTATATTAACTACTGACATACTGTTAATCTGTGGCAAAAGCCTGTCAAACCTGTCTTATTGTACCTATTGAAAAAGTTAATCTTACTACAACTGCTTAGATGTAACACACATTTTTGATTTAATCTTGGCAGAGTGAGAGACAGAGCTCGTTAAGCAGGCAGGTGTGAGCCTGGTTGCTATAGTGACTGCACCCAAGGGCTCCATACACACGGACACAGACATGTGGACTGAAATGAATTAATTGCTGAATTTTGAGTTAAAAATTTTGAATGAGATAAAAAAACAAAAAAAACAACCTGAATTTAACCTGAAAACAACAGTGCTGAACTGCTAAAAGCTGAAGGTTACACAGAAGAAGAAGTTGGAAAAAAGCTGAAAATGTTTTAATTGTAAATTAGAAAAACCTAAGAAATGAGAAAAGAACATTTAGAGTCAGAAAACATCTGAAAGAATATTAAAAGGTCATATTCTTTGAATCACTGAATGACTAAAATGTGATCCCTCCACTTGGACCCACACAGTTTAAAAAGTTGACATCTCTGAGCTTTGAAAGACAAGATGTTGGAAAGAGAACAACGATGGCGACGTTTTGAGGGTAAAATGATGGCTTTAACACTGTGGACACAGCAGCAGTTGAAAGAGAAGTGTTTAAGATGAATTTTGGCAGAGTGGCAGAGAGAGCTCGTTAAGCAGGCAGGTGTGAGCCTGGTTGCTATAGTGACTGCACCCAATGGCTCCATACACACGACACAGACATGCACCTCACTTTTGCTGCTTAAAATGAACAGAAAAGTCAGGCCCAAACAAATCGCTCCCAAATGAAAAGTACATGTCGTACTGACAAAATTCTTTCACCGTGAGCGACAGCCATGTCTAGTCTACCAAATTCTCAGTTTTCATGCCTGTGGAGTTTATTATATGGACGTGGTGACAGTGTAAAGACACCATGCTCTTCTGATTTTCAAACGAACCTTCTGAGCCATTTTAACATTAGAGTCTATGGAAGAGTTGGAGGGAGGAGGCTGTGCATTGGTGACATTTATGAAAGAACCATAACACCTAGTACAATAGTAAACACATTGGATGAAAGAGGACAGCCATGGCTACGTTTTGAGGGTAAAATCATACCTGTAGAGCAAACGCTGCGGACACAGCAGCAGTTTTAAAAAAGATTTTAAGATAAATTTTTTTGCTCCTCTCACTCTAGCAGTTGAGCTGCCTCACTCTAGCCCCAACATTCCGTCCCATACACACCCATTATAAACTCTGAAACGGGTGAAAAAACATCATGAAACTTAAACTGGAACTGAAGAAAAAGTATAATAGATATTGAAAAGATAAATACAAGTTGAATAGTTGAATGTCTTGTCTTCGTTTTAAAGTTTGAATGGTGGCTCTATGTCAATGTATGTGGAAGTAGTAAGAGTTTAAAAATGAGTAAGTTGAATGAGGATTTGAAGGGTCTCCCCATTGAAATACATTATAAATTTTTGTTGAATAAAGTTGAATAAAATTAAAAATATAAATGTTAAAAATGAGAAAAATAGAAGCAATGTTGTCCAAAAGAATAGGAATCTAACGATGTTTGAATGGTTTTTCTAAGTTGAACGGTTTTGAAGGAGTAGGCTTTCAAAAAACGTACGGAATAGATAAAATATAATAATAAAGATTAGAAGAACAATACTGTGAATGCTTTTCAAGCATTCACACTAATAAAGATTAGAAGAACAATACTGTGAATGCTTTTCAAGCATTCACACTAATAAAGATTAGAAGAACAATACTGTGAATGCTTTTCAAGCATTCACACTAATAATAATAAAGATTAGAAGAACAATACTGTGAATGCTTTTCAAGCATTCACACTAATAATAATAAAGATTACAACAACAATACTGTGAATGCTGTTACAAGCATTCACACTAATTATAACATAAAATAGACTATATCAATATAAACAATATTGTCACATCTCATATCTCGTATAAAAATATATCGATATATTTAAAAACTCGATATATCGTCCAGCCCTAGAAGCTAGCCCAACTTCAGTAACCCTACAAACGTCACTGCTGTTTAGTTTTCTGTCTTCATTTATGTTGGAAGTGATAGCAGAGCTGTACGTTTGAATGCTTCATAAATCTCTCAGTCAGAACATGCTATATCATGTTTAGATGGAAGCTAGCGAGCTAACTTCCTGCTAACTTCTAACTCTGTTAAATCTAATAAATCCTGTTTTCATGGATGCCTGGATGTTACACTTGTTACCCCTGGTAGAGCAGCCACGCTGATCATTTTATTAAAGATGAAAGAATTTAGACAGTTTGTAACTCTCAGTGATGCCACAGTGTTCGTTTGACTTTGGGACCTAAAGCAGAGTTTAGACCAACACACATTCTGACAGCTGCAAATAGTGCTTAGCTAGCGATATCAGTATCCCAACAATACAGTTAAACATAAATCATCTAAGCATCCTAGTTGGTTTAACCTGTTTTACATTATATCTCTTTATATTTGGACTTTTTTAACCCTTATTTATACATTTACATTTGACTTGACAATGACTGTTTTACTTTACACTGAACTTAGACTAACAGTCCATCTATCACTGGTACTGTGGAAATGGTAAATACAAAATTGTAGTCTGGTTGGTACTCTACACAAGCAGTGCATGATAGTGCAAATACTGACATAAATTTAAAAAAATACACGTCCTAAAATCCTAAAACACATGAAAAAAAATTGAAACATACTGTGGCTAATATATTTTAAATGCCTGTAGCATTTCAGCTCAACATAAGCAAAGAGGTACGCATGAAATGCCAAAGCTTAGATGTGTTTTAGATGTGTAGCATCTCTTGGCACCTTTCTTTCCTGGCACTTCAACACTTTTTTCTGTTTGTTCTCTTCAACTGGAAGGAGATTTGAAGAGAAATACTTTCTCACATTCCTTTCTGACACAGCATGTACTCCGATTAGCTTCTTAGATTCCTCTCTGACATTTACAATGTTCTGCAGCATTTGTGATGGACTGACAGGGCAGAGGTAGGGAGACAAATTTAATCTCAAGATGTCTTCATTTTGCATGTACATGCTGGCACCATATCCATATCAGCTCCACTGTCATTAGCTGATAACAGGTGAGATGGTGTTTATTTAAAAAAGTTCCAACTCAAGTGTTGTAAATAGCATTTGCGTGGCATCTGGCCTCTTTGTACTGCCTCGCCTTAGGCGCTGAAATCATTACTGAGACACTCTGCTGTGCTGCATGCATCCAAGTGTGTGTGTTTGAGATAGTGTTCAATTTGCATAAGCCACTGAAACGTTATGCAGCAAGTGGTTGTGTGTGTGTGCTGGTTGGTGGAGCGTAGCTGCATTCTTGTCTGCAGTCAGTATGTCTCCATGCTGACAGGTCTATCTTAAATCACCCTGCTGTGAATCTCATCCAAATACACTGACAGAAATATTCACACTACAGTGAAATAGAGAGAGAGAAATCCACTTTGCCCACCAACACTGCATCGTATTTATCTGGTGTCTCCATTTTCCACCCATCTGCATCCTCCCTTTGTATTACACCCGTATTAGAATTATCAAGTGGACTATTAAAGCTCGGTGGAACCTGACCACAGGGTCTCTGTGAACAGAGATACATCATTTTGCCTAAAGTATTTGCTCATCTGCCTTCTCACACATATGAACTTGAGTGACGTGTGATTCTTAATCCTAAATGTTTAATATGATTTCAGACCAGCCTTTGCAGCTATATCAGAATCAGAATCAGAATCAGATATATATAACAGCTTTAACTCCTCTGGGAAGGCTTTCCTGAAGATTTAGGAGTGTATTTATGGGATTTTTTTGACCATGCTTCCATAAGCACATATGTGAGGTCAGGCACTTGGATGAGAAAGCCTGGCTCAAAGTCTCTCCTCTAATTCATCCCAAAGGTATTCTACTGGGTGGAGGTCAGGACTCTGTGCTGGCCAGTCATGTTCTTCCACACCAAAGTTACTTTTCTTCAAAAGTAAAAGTGCTATACAAATACAGGCCATTTACCATTCTATGGACCTTGCTTCGTGCACTGGGGCCCAGTCATGATGTCTTGGTGTGCTAAAGTATTATGAGTTCTTTTAACTGGAACTAAGGTGCAGAACTCTAGAAAAACAACCCTGCACCATAATTACCCCTCCAAAAAATGTGAAACTTAGCACAATGCAGTCATACAAGCACTTTTCTGTTGGCAACTGCCACACCAAGACTCCAATCCATTGGATTGGTAGTCAGAGAACATGACTTGTCACACGAGAGAAGACGTCTACACTGCTCTAGAGTCCAAGGCTTTACACCACTGCATCTGATATATTTGCATTCTGCTTGTTAATTTAATGCTTGGATGCTGCTGCTCCAAGCATGAAGCTTTCTTTGCACAGTTTATGGGCTAATCTGAAGTCCACATGAAGTTTGGA
This sequence comes from Rhamphochromis longiceps, assembly GCF_057381845.1. NCBI lineage: Eukaryota > Metazoa > Chordata > Actinopteri > Cichliformes > Cichlidae > Rhamphochromis > Rhamphochromis longiceps. The sequence continues at coordinate 41,579,593 of NC_140557.1, read as the reverse complement.
GGTCTGTGGTGACTGACTCTGCAGAAAGTTGCAAATCTCTGCACACCATGTGCCTCGGCATCTGTGCCCCATCACTTCATGGCTGAGTTGCTGTCATTCCTAATTGCTTTCACTTTGTTATAATACCACTAACAGTTGAATGTGTAATACTTAGTAGCTGCTCACAACTAGACTTGTTGCACAGGTAGCATCCTATCACAGCACCATCATAAATGTTTGTAGAAACAGTCTGCATGACTAGGTACTTGTTTTTATGCACCTGTGGCGAGTGAATACTTTAGGCAACAGCGTGTACTCCTCCAGATTAGTTAACACATGGCAGAACAGTCCTAGTGTACTAAACCATCCTACTACCAGCCAATTACCTGGCACAACATGGAGACTGTTCACATGCATCATATCAGCTAACCTTCAGATGAAGTAAAGGTTAAGACCAGGCAGACCAACCGAGATTGACAACAAGACTATGACTCAGTGCCCCACACATGGATACTGGAGTGCGTGGCACCCTGTTACTGGGCCTTCTACAGCCATATTTTATCAAATTACTCACATCTAATATATTAAGGAAAGTAATGGGAACAATAAAACAGTATTAAAAACTGCAAACACAAATTGAATTTAAAAAAAGAAAAGAAAAAGAAACATTTCACAGGAAAATAATTGAGAATGTGCAGGACGACTGCTGTGTTCCTTCGGATTACCCCCCACCCCCCTATCCAACCCCTGTGGCTAGTCACGTGCTCTAATGTTGTGATGTGGACATTAATGTGCTCTTTGTGCAGAGGAGTTTTTTTTGTTTCCTGTTCTCATGCTGTCCTCCCATAGGTGCCCAGCGTGAGAAAAGGTCTCTTTTTTTCCTCTTGTACTTTTCCCATTGTTGTGTAATTTTTCAGTGTTTTCTCTGCAACGCTGCCGATCTCCGAGTGTATTCCCATGTGATGTCTTTGTTGTGTGTGTAAGTCGGGGGGGGGGGTCCTATTCCTCTGTGGGGCAACCTGCATATGGCCAATAAAGCATTCATTCAATTCAATTCAATAAAACTGTTATTTTGTTCATATGTTTCTGTATTCTTTTTCCATCTGTTTCTTGTATTTCTTCTTTCTGCAGTTCACAGCTTGTTACAGCTCTGGTCTTGTGTTTCTGTTGTGTCTGAACTGCTTTTGTATCTGAGAGTCTCTGGAGGTCCCTCTCCTCATTGGTTGAGCTACTAAAGCTGGGCATACACTGTGTGATTTTTTTCAGTTGCGTTTTTCAGCTTCTGCTCAAACTATACGACTGAATCTCAGGGGTCAGAAATTTGTAGGTTTGATTTTCTTGTGACCATATGATTGCTGATCAGGAGCTGGTCATGAGCTCATTACCCCATGTATACTACACGATGCATGACACATGATTAAGGTGAAACTTGGGCCAAGTTTGCAGTTTTTAATACTATTTTATTGTTCCAATTATTTTCCTTAATATATTAGATATTAATATATCACTTTTCTCCTCTCCTCCTCACCCTTATCTTCCCTGCTTAGCCTCTATGTCCTAGTCTTGTCTTGTGTGCATTACTTTCCCTGGAATAGCCTCCCACTGTCGTTCTCTAAAACCTAAAAGAGAATTATGGATTTGACCAACTGGTCTCTGAATGCTATTGACACCCTTTTCTCAACGAGAAGTAAAGAGCAGCCTGAAAATTCTCCTGGGCTGCTCGCATGGAAATGAACAAAATCAACATGAACATTGCGGATCCCCATCACGGCGTCAGCTGCAGGCCCGAGGCTGGAGCCGAACAATCACTCCCTGATAACGACTGTGTTACGGCTATTCTTCCCATCATCCCCCCTCCCTTTCCAACGCCTTCGATGCTTGTTTCCTGCGAGGGAACGCGGCGGGTCTGTGTGCCGCGCTGGAATGGTAGCGCTGTGCAGGGCGGCTGCTGTGTTCGCTTCGGATTACTCCTCACCCCCCACCCACCCCTGTGGCTTGTCATGTCTTCACAATGTTGTGCTGTGGACATTTATGTGCTTTTTTGTGCAGAGGAGTTTTTTTGTTTCCTGTTCTCATGCTGTCCTACCATGGAAGCACAGCATGAGTAGGGGTCTCTTTTTTCCTCTTGTACTTTCCCCACTGTAGTGTACATTTCAATGTTTTTTTCTCTGATTCTACCAATCTCCGACCTGTATCCCCATGTAATGTTTGTGCTATATGTGTAAGGTCGGGGGGGGGGGTCCCATTTCACTGCAGGGCAACCTGCATGTGACGAATAAAGCTTTGATTGATTGAGATGTGAGTAATTTGATAAAATATGGCTGTAGAAGGCCCAGTAACAGGGTGCCACGCACTCCAGTATCCATGTGTGGGGCACTGAGTCATAGTCTTGTTGTCAATCTCGGTTGGTCTGCCTGGTCTTAACCTTTACTTCATCTGAAGGTTAGCTGATATGATGCATGTGAACAGTCTCCATGTTGTGCCAGGTAATTGGCTGGTAGTAGGATGGTTTAGTACACTAGGACTGTTCTGCCATGTGTTAACTAATCTGGAGGAGTACACGCTGTTGCCTAAAGTATTCACTCGCCACAGGTGCATAAAAACAAGTACCTAGTCATGCAGACTGTTTCTACAAACATTTATGATGGTGCTGTGATAGGATGCTACCTGTGCAACAAGTCTAGTTGTGAGCAGCTACTAAGTATTACACATTCAACTGTTAGTGGTATTATAACAAAGTGAAAGCAATTAGGAATGACAGCAACTCAGCCATGAAGTGATGGGGCACAGATGCCGAGGCACATGGTGTGCAGAGATTTGCAACTTTCTGCAGAGTCAGTCACCACAGACCTCCAAACTTCATGTGGACTTCAGATTAGCCCATAAACTGTGCAAAGAAAGCTTCATGCTTGGAGCAGCAGCATCCAAGCATTAAATTAACAAGCAGAATGCAAATATATCAGATGCAGTGGTGGATTCTGAGAAAAAAAGTCAGAAATGTGACTTTAATCTCAGAATTCTGGAGAGAGAAAAAAGAGACGTGCCAGTGGTCCCAATCCTCTTCTGTGAGATCCTGTGTCAAAAATAATTAGAACATCATTACTTTAGTTATGTTGAGTTAAACTTTATTTATATAGACTATAGAGCCACTTCATAGCATAACTTCATAACAGCCTTTTAACTGGAACCTCCAACAGCAGTATACTCAGGGAGCCAATCTAACGTGGCCAGTTGAGGAGTTAGAGGGAAAAAAAAAAAACAGACATCCCCCCCCAAAAAAAAGAAAAGAAAAAAAAAGAAAAAGACAGAAATAAAAAAGGATTTACAAATGAGACACGGACAAAAACACCAACTATGGTAGAGAGAAGACTACATTTAATGGCTTGCAGTATAGAATATTAACCCATGGGCAATAAAAAGAGGGGAGTGCCCCAACAGACAGAGTCTATAGCAGCATAACTCAAGGATGGCTCAGGGTCACGTGATCCAGCCCTAATTATAATTAGTGAAATTAAATCTTTAAAATTATTAAAACCTTAATAAACTCAAAGGAAAGTGCTACAGCTGCTGTTCCCAAAAGGTTGATTCTGTTCATCTGGACATAGCATGGAAGGAACGTTTTGTTACTCACCTTCGAAATGTTTCTCCCACTGAAAACGCCACGTCCAGATGAACAGGATCTGGATAATTGAGCATGCATCACGATCCAGCTGCTTCTCACCTTTTTTCAGACCCTCTCTTACAGAGAGGCCTGTGTGGCCCTCCAACACCTTAAGCATGTAAACCGTGTGTTTTACTTTGTAGCAGTAACATTTGGATTTGTAACTGGTAGGCAATCAGTATCAAAATGGATTTGGAATTGATGCCTAATGACTTCAGTCTTAGTTTCAGGGAGTTGGTCACTGTTCCTCCTCATAGGCTCTTGTTAAACTTACAAATTTGTATATGACCCAAGCTATGTACAAAAATGTATTCATACTAACTTTATTTTATGGTAAGGGTGATAATTTGATATTATTTTGAATATCAGTAACCAGCTTGCTTGCATAGAGTTCCTGCAGTCTGTACTAACCAAATATGAAATGCCATTTGCTTATCGAAAGAATTACATTTGGAAGTTTTGGGTTCTTTGACATACTCCCCTGGTCTTGCTATGAACTCTGTTTAGTATTTCTTTTACCTTCAGCAGCAATTAGACTTCCATGAAAGCTGTGATTAACCATGAAAAGCCTCTGATCCCTGTGTGACAGCTGGACATGCCTCGACTTACTGATCGCAATTATGCTATTACAAAGTGCAGCTGATGTCATGAGGCAGCCTTCAGACTGGAGCCTTTTCATAACAGCATCAGTTTTTTGTTTTTCTCTGCGTCTTTGAAGCTTTAAGTGCTAATTGACTCTGATTAACAGGCCTCCTGTCAGCAGGCTGATAGTTTGGGGGGGAAAAGTCAACAAAGGCTGGTCTTGCTCACTTTGTTCTGATGCCTGCTTTTAAGCTCTATGACTCTTTTGTTAAGCTGACTGCTCCTCAGGCATCCAATTATACCCAGTGTTACTGACTCCAGTCATTATGTTCGTTACACCATTGGTGGCTTCTAGAACATAAAGGTTGTGAGACTGTCATAAGAAAATTGTTAATCCTTTGACTTTGCTGTGACATTGGTCACTGTCACACAAGGGATCAGAAAAATTCTGATTAACTTGTTCTGTATTTCCGATCTCGACAGGTGATGCATCAGCTTTGACACAAGCAAGAGCCAACTTGGGTCTGGCTGCCTGGCAACAGGTGTGCAGGAGTCTGCGACTCCATGCAAGATCTCACGTCATGCAGTTTCAATCATAAAGAGAATGGTGTGAAACCAGCCCAGAACTACTCAGGAGGAACTTGTCAGTGATTTCAAGGCAGCTGGGACCGTAGTCACCAAGAAAACAGTTGGTAACACACTACGCTATGAAGGATTGAAATCCTGTAAGTGCCTGCAAGGTCCCCCTGCTCAAGAAAGCACATGTACAGACCCGTTTGAACATCTCAATGATTCAGAGGAGGACTGGGTGAAAGTGTTGTGGTCAGATGAGACCAAAATCGAGCTATTTGGCATCATCTTAACTTGCCGAGTTTGGAGGAGGAAGAATGCTGCCTATGACTCCAAGAACACAGTCCCTACTGTCGAACACAGAGGTGGAAACATTATGCTTTGGTGGGGGTTTTCTGCCAAGGGGACAGGACAACTGCACCACATCAAAAGGAGGATGGATGGCGCCATGTGCCGTCAAATCTTGGGTGAGAACCTCCTTCCCTCAGCCAAAGCATTGAAAATGGGTTGTGCGTGGGTTGCCAGTATGACAATGATCCAAAACACATGGCCAAGTCAACAAAGGACTGGCTCAAGAAGAATCATATTAAGGTCTCGGCGTGGCCTAGTCAGTCTCCACACCGGCCCTACCTCCTCACCAGGGGGCCCACAATCAAGCAACGGAGACACAGGCTCAGCAATGTCAGACAGAAATGCTTCTTCAACTTGAGGTAGTGACCTATGATGTCAGTAACCTTGATGATCCATGTATAGTCTTAGTTCACCACAAAGTTCCCACCCCTGTTCATGGACCCCTCTGGGCAACATAGAAGCTCAGGAGGGTCGACCATATTTAGTTATTTATTTATTCTTTTTTTTAAACACTCTGTCCTATCATGCAGTTTTACCAAGCAAAATTATGGTCCAAAGCCAAAGGGCAGGAGTGCCAGAGAGCCACAGGACGCAGGTAGCCAACTCCGGGAGAGGCAAGCAACTAAAATTAGAAATATCCTGTCTCAGAGTGACGCTGAAAAACTAGTTCATGCATTTATTACTTCCAGGCTGGACGACTGTAATTCATTATTATCAGGATGTCCAAAAAACTCCCTGAAAAGCCTTCAGCTGATCCAAAATGCTGCAGCAAGAGTCCTGACAGGGACTAGAAAGAGAGAGCAGATTTCTCCTGTTTTGGCTTCCTGTTAAATCCAGGATTCAAAATCCTGCTCCTCACATACAAGGTCTTAAATAATCAGGCCCCATCTTATCTTAATGACCTTGTAGTACCATATCACCCTATTAGAGCACTTGGCTCTCGCTCTGCAGGCCTACTTGTTGTTCCTAGAGTATTTAAAAGTAGAATGGGAGGCGGAGCCTTCAGTTTTCAGGCCCCTCTTCTGTGGAACCAGCTTCCAGTTTGGATTCAGGAGACAGACACTATCTCTACTTTCAAGATTAGGCTTCAAACTTTCCTTTTTGCTAAAGCATATAGTTAGGGCTGGACCAGGTGACCCTGAATCCTCCCTTAGTTATGCTGCAATAGACGTAGGCTGCCGGGGATTCCCATGATGCATTGAGTTTTTCCTTTCCAGTCACCTTTCTCACTCACTATGTGTTAACAGACCTCTCTGCATTGAATCATATCTGTTATTAACCTCTGTCTCTCTTCCACAGCATGTCTTTATCCTGTCTTCCTTCTCTCACCCCAACCAATCACAGCAGATGGCCCCGCCCCTCCCTGAGCCTGGTTCTGCTGGAGGTTTCTTCCTGTTAAAAGGGAGATTTTTCCTTCCCACTGTCGCCAAAGTGCTGCTCATAGGGGGTCATATGATTGTTGGGTTTTTCTCTGTATCTATGAAGCGCCTTGAGGCGACTTTTGTTGTGATTTGGCGCTATATAAATAAAATTGAATTGAATTGAATTGAACTCCAGCACAAGCTGAGGAGTACAAGCAAGACTTAAATATGAAGAATTTCCTTTAATACTCCAATGCACAAATGTCCAGTTTACAAGTGTCACAGTTTAGGCCTGTAACTTTTCTATTCACCACACTGACATAACTGTGCTATAGTGTTACCATTGTCTGAATGCATTGGATCATCGGGGCAGGAAACAGACTCCAGAGTGAGAAAATAATGGAACATAATTCGTCTACTCAAACTTTCTGTTGCTAGAAAGTGTAAAATGATGTCAAATAGGTTATGTCACGAAGATCAGCACTAATTTCATTGCGGAACTACTTTTTTTAAACAAGAATAAGACATCGAGTGTCAGCGTATTCTGACTCTAGTCATAGATACCGCTTTAGCCTCTGTGGACGTAAACATTCCCACAATTAAAAATGAAAAAGACAAAAAAAAAGTAATTGCACAACACCTGGTGACCATTTCTTAGGCTTTTAGGTATCAAGGTAAGCACAATGAAAAACAGACAAACACATGCAGGGTGGGCCATGCTCCTTCCCCCTGACAGTAATCCACCTGTCACAACCTATAATATAACACAAACATCATGAATGAGTTTACATTAAAGTCACTACTACTGCGTGTGCTTTCTGCCAGTAACTCAGAGAAAAAGATTTCTTCTATATCAGCCTCTAAAGTTAGCTGATTTCTCTCGCACCCTCCGTTCTTTCTTTAATTTGCTTTGAAAGGACAAAGTAATTCAGTGACCTAACCAATCAACAGAAAATGTCAGCTTACACTTTTGAAATGAAAATAGTATTTTGCTCTCCCGCCCCTTCATGTGCTGAATGAATGATGTTACTGAAAACTGATAAAATTGGTATTATATTGATCTGTTTCATGCATTCTGTTTTAAGGTGACAGCTACATTGACAGTAACCTTCAGTCTGGAGGTCTATGCAAGATCTAACCTCATGGGGTGAAGATGATCATGAGAAACGTGGTGGATCAGCCCAAAACTACATGAGGGGGGAAATCTAAAGGAAATCTTGCAACGCCGGCAAGGTTCCCTGCTCAAGACGGCACATGTCCAGGCCCGTCTTACCTTTGCCAGTGAGCATCTGAATGATTCAGAGAAGGCTTGGGAGAGTTAAATTCCTTGGCATCAACTCAATCTGTTGTGTTTAGAGGAAGAGAAATGCTTAGTGTGACTCAAAGAACACATATTCAAGACTGAGGTGGAAACATTATTCTTTGGGGTCGTTTTCCCGCTAAGATTACAGCAGGACTGCACTGAGGGGCCAGTGGATGGGGAACTATACCGTAAACCCTTGAACAAGAACCTTCTCTTCTCTCAGCCGTAACACTGAAGATGAGTTTTGGATGGGTCTTCCAACTTGGCAATGGTGTGAAAAATACCACCAAAGTAACAAAGGAGAAGCGCATTAAGGTCATGGAGTGACCTAGCCAGTCTCCAGGCCTCAATACTATAGGAAGGCGATACGGTCTCTCAATCACACCACCACACAGTACTGACCCACACATACAGTTCTTACACACACACTGGACTTTCTGGACATTGTTTTCACTTCATCACTTAATCACTTTAAGCATATTTGCACTGCACAAGACATAATGTGGATTGCACAACACTGGTCACTATATTCTTCATTTCCAGTTAATACTTGTACAGCTGCTGTTATTGTCTATATATATATATTTATATTTCTTCATACATTCTTATATAGTTCTATACTGTGTATTGTGTATTTGTTGTACAGTTATTTTATTTTCAACTTTAATTTATATATTTTATTTTATTCCTTCCTAGTTAAATTTACCCTTTTTAATTTTTCATATTTATTTCCTATCTTATTCATAGCCTTTTCTTTTTTTCTTTAGGTCACGAGCAGTTGTCTAAGCATTTCACTGCATATCATACTGTGTATGACTGTGTACGTGACAAATAAAATTTGAATTTGAATTTATTTGAATTTGAAGTTTGTGGAGGGAGCTGAGTTGCCATGTGGCAGCCAGAAAACCTAAACGATTTGGGGAGTTCCTGTTAAGAGGAGTGGGCCTGAGGGAACCTGAGATGACTGCAAACCTGGTGACCAACTACAAGAAATGTCTTACTGCTGTACTTACTAACGAGGGTTTCTCCACCAAGTGCTAAGTCATATTTTGCTTGGGGATCAAATACTTTTTTCAGTAAGTGATGTGCAATGCAGTGTAGTGGGTTTGATGGAACTACGATAAATATTAGAGACTGTTCATTTCTTTGTAAGTGAAGGGAAATTCAGCAAAGGACTCAAATCATGGACCCCGTTGTAAGCAATGTATGGCACGCAATATCACCACACTCACACGCTGTGAGTTCATGCTGTGAATTCTCCAGACACGCATCTTCTCTGTTCAAACAGGGGCTCAATCCAACTCTGTGCTTGTAGTTCTGTGTGGGCAGGGTAAAGTGCATGTGGTAGTGAGTTGTGATTTCGAGCTGTATCAGGTGTAAGTGATTGGCACAGCTGCTGCACTTCAGCTAATCAGTTTCTCTCTCTCTTAGGTTGGCTGACATATGCACACTTTGATCACACCAGTGGCCACTAACATGCCAGCTGGTCATTTCAAACTTGTTCTTGTGTGCCTACAAATAAGAAAACCGCTTGCTGTGCTACACTAATCTGAGGCTACATTTGTGCTAGGGTGAACCCACAGTAACCCACAACTGAGTCAGACGTTTGTTTTTCCAAGTGCTCCTCAAGGAAATCCCAAGAAAGTTTCAGGGCTGTAGTACACGGGTGAACACTTAGGTTGAAGGTTGCAGTTGTTCTTATTTCTCCTCTATTGAAGTTTTAGTTCTTAATTTAGTTGCTCTAATTTGATTATTTTATCTAAGATAAAAAAACAATACTTTTTAAATTGTCACTGTAAGATGAGTTTTGCTGCTCTACATCCTCCAGTTTGCCTGCTTGTTGTAAGAGTGACAAACTCAAAAATGAACTCTGGGAGTGGGGAAACAAATCCACCTCATGGTAAAATTGTATAGGCACCTAACAACTAAAAGAATAGAAGAAATTAATATTTTATAGGGTAAAATAAAAAATTTTAAACTTTCTTTAACCCAGAAATGTACGCAGGGATTCTTATACAAATCAAGCTAAGACTAGAATATCATCCACAGGCTGATTTAAACATATTTTAAAACAAAGGCTTTATACACGAGTTTACTGAAAAGAAGTCAGCACTTACTCCTCTAAAAGGCAGACGAGCTGAGTTTGTTCTATCTTCACATCAGCTTATCTCTGAGTCTCTAACGAGATGGCATTCAAGAGCACAAATGATTGGAGGAATACTCACTTTGTACAGTACTCACCTAGCAAGAAATCAATGCCTAGGAATTACATGGACTCTGTTGTAAACCCTCAATTTCCAAATAGCTTACACAGAACACGATAAGAATGATTAAAAGCTAGAGCTGCTGTCTTTTGCTGAAAAGTGACCCCATGACTCCTGTTCAGCTGTAACAGGCAGAGATGGGCAGTAACGCGTTACAAGTAACGTGTTACTGCCCATCTCTGCCGTGTTACTGTAATCTGATTACTTTTTTCAAGTAACGAGTAAAGTAAGGGATTACTATTGCAAAAACGGTAATTAGATTACCGTTACTTTCCCGTAGGAACGCTGCGTTACTGTGTTACTAAAACCGTGATTTTTTGCGAGTGTCTCATGACAGTGACGTAAGCGAGTGCGACGTTCGTGACAACAGCTGTGTGCAGATCAACAGTGGATCATATATCGAGTGCAGAGAGAGTATGAGCGTGCAGAGTTTAAAGCGTGGAAGTACTGAACTTACTTTGAGTTTGATTCCATAAAAAGTGACAAAAACATTAGTGTCCGCTGTGCGTGGGAAGAAAACTTCTTTTTACAGCGAAAAAAACCCCTAAACTTCCAACAAGCACCGAGTAGCTACGACGTAATGGGAAACTCACAGAGAAACTCACGGATTCTTCCACTGACCGCGGCACACCTGCACCAGGGTAAACCTCCGCCTACCCCACTCCTGCTTTACAGGTGAAAATAGAGCAACAGCACCGCTGAGTCTTTGACTTTATTTATTTTCTGCTGTGTTTTACTTGCATCTATTTGAAAGACTGAGTGTAAACACAAAAAATATTTTATTTTATGAGCTGGAATGTGCAGAAAATAGGTTTAAATGTTAAACTAATTTCTTCCAGTCAGAGAATGTTGCATATAATTAAATTTTTTTCTTGATGCATAAAGTTAAAAGATTAAAACTAATAAAACAAGTTTTAAAAAGAGACTTTTTCATTTGATTACATTTTGTATGATGGATTATGCAGAAAAAGTAGAACTGGGCTGAGAGATCACTTTATCACCTACTCAGGTTGTAAATCGTGTTTTTAAAAAGTAACTAAGTAATTAATTACTTTTGAAAATAAGTAATCAGTAAAGTAACTGGATTACTTTTTTGGGGAAGTAATTAGTTACTGATTACTTTTTTCAAGTAACTTGACCAACACTGGTAACAGGAGTGTGTAAAAACACACACAATTCCCCACAATTCAGTGTTGAACTCTGGAAAAGGTGCCGCAAGATGATGCTGAGCCTGTGTCAAAGAGAAACAGAAGCTTAGGTTGCGTTTTCAGTAAGTCAAACTGCATGACACTTTCTCCCCAAGGCTTCCCAAGAAATACTTCATTTTTTAAAAGGTGGGGTTCAGTGTATGCTGAAATATTGAAAACCCTGTCTCAAGTAAGAGTAGAAAGACTTGTTTGGCAAGAAATTTGTGTCACTTTAAATAATCTTTCATCTTTATAGCTCCTTCATAATATCTCCAAAACTGCAGCTCTTGTTGGGTGGTCCTGGTATGCAGCAGTCATTATCTGTCAAAAGTGGTCTGAGCAACAGGGTCATGGATGGCCAAAGCTCACTGATGCATGTGGGCAGTGAAGACTGGCCCTTGTGGTCTGACCCAACAGATGAAATACTATAGCAGCTATAGTATCTCATCTGTTATACAGGGAGTGCAGAATTATTAGGCAAGTTGTATTTTTGAGGAATAATTTTATTATTGAACAACAACCATGTTCTCAATGAACCCAAAAAACTCATTAATATCAAAGCTGAATGTTTTTGGAAGTAGTTTTTAGTTTGTTTTTAGTTTTAGCTATTTTAGGGGGATATCTGTGTGTGCAGGTGACTATTACTGTGCAGAATTATTAGGCAACTTAACAAAAAACAAATATATACCCATTTCAATGATTTATTTTTACCAGTGAAACCAATATAACATCTCCACATTCACAAATATACATTTCTGACATTCAAAAACAAAACAAAAACAAATCAGCGACCAATATAGCCACCTTTCTTTGCAAGGACACTCAAAAGCCTGCCATCCATGGATTCTGTCAGTGTTTTGATCTGTTCACCATCAACATTGCGTGCAGCAGCAACCACAGCCTCCCAGACACTGTTCAGAGAGGTGTACTGTTTTCCCTCCTTGTAAATCTCACATTTGATGATGGACCACAGGTTCTCAATGGGGTTCAGATCAGGTGAACAAGGAGGCCATGTCATTAGTTTTTCTTCTTTTATACCCTTTCTTGCCAGCCACGCTGTGGAGTACTTGGACGCGTGTGATGGAGCATTGTCCTGCATGAAAATCATGTTTTTCTTGAAGGATGTGTTACACTGTTGAAATGATGGGCCAACTCATCTCCCGTGCAACATATTTATTTTTACAGAAAACTGTAAAAACAGAAAAATAAGACAATCAGTTCTTTGGCGCGCAGGCCGTACGCTGCCTCTTCATCACTGACACTACTTCTTCTAGTGTAGCTGACATTACTTTATACAAGTAACTTATACAATTTCACATTCACATGCACCACCTTTGTAAACTGGTTAAATCACACAAATACATTTTACTATACACATGAATAACATAGTGAACTCTCATTACAGTTTTATCTTGTTTTTACTACTGTTTTAATCTATTTATGAACCTGTCTTCTTAACTGTATTTAATAAACTAGATCTCTTTCAAATAAATGTTTTTCTTAACATATTTCTACAGCATTCACTCTTCATGAACTAAACATAAAGCAATTCACATTTTCTCTTATTGTGCAAAATATATATCTTGTGGCTTTAACCCAAAAATACACCTGCACCGAGCTCACAGAGTTTCGGTACAGTCTAACACTTGAATCGGCACAGGCTAATAACTGGACCAACTTGGAAATGAGCTCTTTAGCTTAACATTCGCCACACACAAGACATTTATCATTAATCGCCACTGCTGTCTGTCACTTTTATAACATCTGTTTATATTATCAACCACCCAGCTTACCTGTAAAAACAGAAAAATAAGACAATCAGTTCTTTGGCGCGCAGGCCGTACGCTGCCTCTTCATCACTGACACTACTTCTTCTAGTGTAGCGTCAGCTACCGATGCGTACAGGACCCAGCGCCCTCTGCTGGCGGAACTTATGCAACAGTAAAACTTACATTGCAGTGGCCTTACTAAAAGAAAATGTCTCTGAGCATCAAATAAAATGGGGGGCTACTATTTTCATGTCTCTGTCTTTAACATAGTGCCACAGATGCAGACTTCTTCCTGTACCACTGCTTGAAGAAGGTGTCTTCCAGAAACTGGCAGTAGGACTGGGAGTTGAGCTTGACTCCATCCTCAACCCGAAAAGGCCCCACAAGCTCATCTTTGATGATACCAGCCCAAACCAGTACTCCACCTCCACCTTGCTGGCGTCTGAGTGGGACTGGAGCTCTCTGCCCTTTACCAATCCAGCCACGGGCCCATCCATCTGGCCCACCAAGACTCACTCTCATTTCATCAGTCCATAAAACCTTAGAAAAACCAGTCTTGAGATATTTCTTGGCCCAGTCTTGACGTTTCAGCTTGTGTGTCTTGTTCAGTGGTGGTCGTCTTTCAGCCTTTCTTACCTTGGCCATGTCTCTGAGTATTGCACACCTTGTGCTTTTGGGCACTCCAGTGATGTTGCAGCTCTGAAATATGGCCAAACTGGTGGCAAGTGGCATCTTGGCAGCTGCACGCTTGACTTTTCTCAGTTCATGGGCAGTTATTTTGCGCCTTGGTTTTTCCACACGCTTCTTGCGACCCTGTTGACTATTTTGAATGAAACCCTTGATTGTTTGATGATCACGCTTCAGAAGCTTTGCAATTTTGAGACTGCTGCATCCCTCTGCAAGATATCTCACTATTTTTGACTTTTCTGAGCCCGTCAAGTCCTTCTTTTGACCCATTTTGCCAAAGGAAAGGACATTGCCTAATAATTATGCACACCTGATATAGGGTGTTGATGTCATTAGACCACACCCCTTCTCATTACAGAGACGCACATCACCTAATATGCTTAATTGGTAGTAGGCTTTCGAGCCTATACAGCTTGGAGTAAGACAACATGCATGAAGAGGATGATGTGGACAAAATACTCATTTGCCTAATAATTCTGCACTCCCTGTACTATAGCTCAAATTGCTCAAATACACAGCGTATCACAGTCTGTTGCACATGGGACTGCAGAGCTGCAGATCAGTCAGGGTGCCCATGTTGACCTCTGTCCACCACTGAAATACAATAATAATAATAATAATAATAATAATAATAATAATACACACACACACACACACACACACACACACACACACACACACACACAGACACACACACGCACACACAGACACACACACGCACACACACACACACACACACACACACACACACACACACACATAAATATATAAGACAATGATATATATCCACGGCCAGCTTATCAAGCAGTGACCTCAGCATCCTGCTCCCTGTGAGTCAAGCAAATCTAATCTCTAAAAAGTTCTTTTAAGATATTTTCCCCTCAGGCACTGCCTGCCTCTGTGTAAGCCAAACACCCCAAAAAAGACATTAAACAGGCCTGAGATCTGTCAGGGGATTGATATAATAAGCCAAAGTTAACACAGTCATAACCTCTTCTGCTGCAAGTGGAGCAGTCAGCAGGCTTTAGCAGCAAATCGCTCTCCCACACATCACCCAGCTGTTGGACACAGTTTCATGAATACAGTCTTCTTATGTATCACAGTGGAAGCAACAAACTGTTTTTATAAATTAATTTTATGAAGAAATGCATTTGCACAATGATTCTGTCATTGGGTAAGAGATTGTGTTACTTGAGCTGACATCAATGAGCTATATTTATTTTTCAGACATTCATCCTTTGTGTAATTTAATATTTTATTCATGTTTTAATGTTTACACTGGTTTCTCTAATGTGAAAATGGAGCAGTCTCCATCTCCCTTTTCAATTTACTTCTTGAACTGAATATAAATGTAAAAAGCTTCAGCAGCACATCATGCAAAATGTAGAAGCAGAACATTGAAATGACAGTTATTCATTTGTCAGATTTATGACTGCAACTGCACTTAGTTTCTCAATAATAACTAGAAAGTTTTTTTCACACTGTGACATTTCAGGTCATGTTCCTGATGGCCTGTCAGAATCATTAAAAACACCTCGGTTAAACACTGCCCTGATAAGGTATACAGGCATATATGGTGTTACTATTTTGTTACTATTATAGTATAAACGGGCGATCGTGGCTCAAGAGTTGGGCGTTCGCCTTGTAATCGGAAGGTTGCCGGTTCGAGCCCCGGCTTGGACAGCCTCGGTCGTTGTGTCCTTGGGCAAGACGCTTCACTCGTTACCTACTGGTGGTGGTCAGAGGGCCCGGTGGCGCCAGTGTCCGGCAGCCTCGCCTCTGTCAGTGCGCCCCAGGGTGGCTGTGGCTACAATGTAGCTGCCATCACCAGTGTGTGAATGTGTGTGTGAATGGGTGGGTGACTGGATATGTAAGGCGCTTTGAGGTCCTTAGGGACTAGAAAAGCGCTATATAAATACAGGCCATTTACCATTTTAAAGGCATGTGGTGTAAAATTGGTAAAGTTAGGAAGCACTAAGTCCTGCCTCATCTCACCTATGGTGGGTTTTTAATGTAAAATGAGTGCTTAACATACCTCTGTGCACCAAGATAGAAGATAAATGTTTGGTGTAAGTTACCCAGGTGCCAGCCATCTTAAATGCAGCTCTTTTATAGGATATGAGCTGGCAAGAGTACAAGTTTGGTTGGTCAAAGTAATTAGGGAAGTGTGAAATGAGCTTTAAATTGTGTATGTGCAAATATCTGCTTCCATTCTTGACAAGCGATTGATGATGTTAGGATTATTTATGAAAACTAACCTTCTTGGTTTTTCTTTTCCCTCTCTGGAAGGATTATGTCACATTTGAATTGAGAATGTTTGATCTGAGAGAATATAAAGGTGGACTGCAGGATGTGGGAGTGAGACGGAAACGTTGCCATTTTGCTGTGTGTGTGAAAGATTGACCAATAAACGAATGAGTTCAGTCAAGAGTGATGTCGACTGGTTTCCACACCACACCTCTCTGCGTAACAAGCACTTTTTCTTTCATACTGACCTTAACTGAGGCAAGTGAGGCCCGCAGGTGGATGTTTTGTCTTCTCCACTTTGTCAGGCAGGTCTATTTAAGTGATTTCTTGATTGGGAACAGGTATGGCAGCGATCTAGCCTGGGTTTGGGTACAGAAATTGAACTTTTCCCCTTAATAATGAACACCTTCATTTAGAAACTGCATTTCGTGCTTACTTGTGTTATGTTTTCAATTTGTTTGATGATCTGAAACATTGAAGTGTGACAAGCATACAAAACAACAGGAAATCAGGAAGAGGGCAAACACTTTTTCACACTGTAGATCTGGGAACAGAGAGCAGTACACCAAACACAACCTCAAAAAAGTTATAAAGACAGCAAAAGCAGCATACTGAATGAAGTGAACATTACTTAATGACCAGAGACTCGGCAGCGATGTGAAAGAGAATCTAGCAGATAACACCAGGAGCAGCACGAATCTGCCAACAGGGAGTTGCTGGCTGAAGGTCTAAACCTTTGCCGTTTGAGAGATCGGATAGGACAGGTCCACCTCCGAGGGATACTGCTCATTCACTTTTCATGTGAAGAATGTGAAATGAGTTCTGGGCTGTGTGAAGCACCAGGCCCAGATGGGATCCCAGGCAGGGTTCTCAAAGACCATACTGACCATCTTCCTGAAGTGATGACTTACATCATAAATACATTTCTGTGCTGTTATGATTCTTGTTCTTTGACCCAGTGTTTTATGTTCTGGGCCCCGTGATTCTGTTTGCTTATCATTGTTTTGGTCATGAAGGGTGACTTACGTTTCCTAGTTTAGTTTTCTTATGTTTGAGTCTTCTGATTATTGTGTTTATCTCTTATGGTTCTGGTTTAGTTCCCTTTAGTGTTTCCCTTTTGCTATGTTTTAGTTCTCAGTGTCTCCTGTGTATGTCAGTCTTGTTGTCATGCTCCAACTGTCTTTGTCTCTGTGTTCTGTCTTTAGCGCCTCTGTAGTCTCCCCAAGCCCATTTTGTCTCTCATTCCCTCTGCTGTCTCTTCCTCTCTCTGTATATGTCGTCTCCCTTACCTGTTCCAGTGTTCCTGTCCTCATGCTTGTCTCTTCTGTTTGTCAGGCATTCCCGTGTTTGCTTATCCCTCATCACCCCTCTGTAACTTTGTTACCAAGTTCTTGTACTTCTGTGCTGCCTGCATTTGGGCCCTCATGGATTTTAACATCCATGTGGACAACCCTCAGGACAAAGGGACTAAAGACCTGAGTAACACTCAGCATGTAACAGAGACCACACATAATAGAGGACACACTCTGTACCTGCTGATCTCCAAGGGCCTGAGCATTTCAGAGGTTACTGTGTCTGATGTGGGTGTGTCTGATCATTACTGTGTTTTCTTTGAAAGTAAAATCTCAGCCCACACAAATATATCAACAGCAGTGATCACAAAATGGTGTATAACTGAAAACAGTAGTGAGATCTTTAACCAGGTCTTCCCATTAACACCTGACCTGTCCAGAGGGTCAGTCAATGAGCTCGTCAATAGCTTTAATGCTAACATGTTAAATGTAATGGACACTATTGCTCCCATTAAGGTGAAGGTTATCTCTGGAAGGAAAAAGTCTCCATGGAGAAACTCCACACTGGTGAAAAATGAAAAAAGAGAGTGTAGGAAAGCTGAGCGCAGATGGAGAAAAACAAACCTCCAGGTTCATTATGACATTTATAAAGAGAAACTTCACAATTATAATTTACAACTGAGGAATGCAAGGAGGTCCTACTTCTCTGACATCATCACTAAAAACAGCCATAATGCTCGGGTCTTATTTTCTACAGTCGACAGGCTAACAAACCCTCCTGTGTCAGTGGCAGCTGAACTTCATTCGACCATGGCCTGCAATGACTTTGCCAAATTCTTCACTGAAAAAATCCAAAAAATTAGACAAGCAATTGGTACATCAACAGCAGATCCAGGATATGTACTGTGTCCACCAAAAAACTGTTTAAACACCATGAAACAGTTTCAACCTATTAACAGCAAAGACCTGGAGGACATCTTAGGTCAACTGAACTCCTCCTCCTGCTGTTTAAATGTCCTGCCAACAAGTTTTTTCAAAAAGGTCTCAAAGACTTTAGAGTCAGACCTGTTACAGATCGTCAACTTTTCTTTATTATCAGGTGTGTTTCCAGAATCACTAAAAACTGCTGTAATCAAACCTATACTGAAAAAGGACAATCTTGACAAGACACAAATGAACAACTACAGGCCGATCTCAAATCTCCCATTTTTAAGTAAGATCATTGAAAAAGCAGTTTCTCAACAGCTCAGTTACTTCTTAAAACAGAATAATTGCTACGATGCCTTCCAGTCAGGTTTTAGACAGAACCACAGCACTGAAACCACTCTGACAAAAGTGTTTAATGACATATGTCTGAATACAGACAGTGGAAAAATGTCAGTCCTAGTTTTACTGGATCTCAGTGCAGCATTTGATAGTTGACCACAACATATTACTCAAACGACTGGAGAACTGGACAGGTCTTTCAGGAACTGTACTAAACTGGTTCAAAACATACTTAGAAAACAGGAAATACTTTGTATCAACAGGTAACTTCACATCTGAGCAGACAAGTATCACATGTGGAGTTCCCCAAGGTTCCACAAAACAAATCTACCTGAATTGAAATTAAAATTAATACGTTAACAATTCTGTTTTGCAGTGTGAGTCAGTCAGTGACTGGCTGCTCCCATATGGGATCAGAACGATGCCACCTTATCCCATAGTCCAGCCAATGATGCGATTCACATTCGCATACGCAGCTAATCAATGTCGTTGACAGGCTATGACAGCGTCCTTATGTGTTTTAGTGAGCAAAGCGGCTGATGTGGAGTGAAGCCACGTTAATGACAACGTGTACAACCATTGGAGATGTGAGCAGGACAGACGGAACAACTGACGGACAAAGTGTGGACTTTATACCAGTTTTTAAATTGTGTTGATCGGCCACGTGAAACCACAGTTATGATAAAAATATCTGCACTGTTTGTTTTCTTCCTGAATACTGTCGTTGTTTATATTTACTGCAGGAAGAAACGGTAAAAACTGCGTTTTATAAGGAAAACGCTCGAAAGCCTGTGAACAAAAACAACACCAAAAAAACTCCACCCTTTCCTATTGGTGGAAAAATGTACCATGTCGACCAATCAAAACATGATATGGCAACATGGCATTTAGTTGTTTAGGAAGGAGGAAGTTTTAGGAGTGACGGCGTGTTTGAGATGTGAGAGATTTGCGACATTTAGGCAAATCTTGTGTAGTTAGTGTGTAGTTAGTGTGTAGTGTAGTCAATAGTGTTGTTGTGTTTGTCAGAGCAATGAGGCGACTGCTGAATGTTACAGGTGTTACAGCAGTGACACATCTGCTGCTGTCAGGCCTGCAGGTATCAGGCTGTTGTTCTCCTTCATCTCATAGTGGACAGAAATTATTTTTTGGAGCGGCACAAATTGTCACAGATTAGTAGGCAGAGGACTCACTCGCAGGACTCTGAAGTTTAGAGAGAAGGTGAGGGTTTATTTGCAATGTGACACCAAGTGAGAATATATACATATATACAGTGGAACAGCTAACACAGGGCTCCCAGGAGTAGGGCGGGGTCCGAAGGGAAGGTCCAAGACGGGGGTACACACACGCTCTTCTTCCACTTGATCCGTAACTCACTCAAAATGTCCACACCAAAAAGCTCACGCTCACTCACACACATCCACAGAAATCCAGACGGCAGGGAAGACGGGCAGGGAGTCTAGAAGGCCTGTACACAGAGGAAGAACAATGTCGGGAGGAAACTCTAGGAGATCAAAGGAACACTTTCATACGCTACGCTACACTGACGCTTGGTAGTGTGACGATCCAGCGAGGAAGCAGCCTCTCTTGCCATCTTAAGTAGTCTGCCAGGATCAGTGTGAATGAGCCACAGGTGTGTGTTCAGGGCGGGTTCAGAGGCGGGGAATCAAGGTCCAGTTCCGCCCTGGTGGGAGAGGCTAAGACAAAAAATAAACACACCACGACCAGATCTTGAGAACCATGACATAAATAATTTGTGTGGCATCAGATTTGATGCAGAACAGCTGATTGTTCTGTAAATAGTTTGAAATGTTTATTTAAAAAACGCCTTGGCTGCATTTAAAAAAAAAAACAGCTGCAAAAAACGTTGTTGTTTGCATAACTCAGTTACTTTTTTGAAGAAGTAACTATATAATTAACTGCCCAACATTGGTCATTGTTTACTGTATGTTGCAGACAGAGTTACAGACTCTCTCCCAGACCACAGACTCATAATACAAGTCAGAGCTTTATTTTAAAAAAAGAAAGAAAGAAAGAAATAAAGTTTTGTTTTCAAAATTGGAGTTCAAGTTATTTTTACTTCCAATAGTGTTAACATGCTACACAGGTCATGAACAAGATTTTTTAACATTTTCATTGTAAGTGGACTAAAGCAGTTAATTAAAGATAGTCTAACTAATGCTGTAATTAGATTATTTTAATAAACAAGTAACTTGGATGGATTGGATGCTGGCGTGACCACAGTGCACACGTCTGCTGTTGCTCACAGTAGTACCGCTCAGGGAGTTTGTGCGTTCGCTCAGACACGTGAAACATTAGAGGGAACATTGAGTGCCGGCTTGACACCAGGTAACCATTTATTTCAAATTCAAATTCAAATTCAAATTTTATTTGTCACGTACACAGTCATACACAGTACGATATGCAGTGAAATGCTTGGACAACTGCTCGTGACCTAAAGAAAAAAAAAGGAAAAGGCTATGAATAAGATAGGAAATAAATATGAAAAATTAAAAAGGGTAAATTTAACTATGAAGGAATAAAATATAAATTAAGGTTAAAAATGAAATAACTGTACAACACAAATTAGAATGAAGGGTAAATTTAACTGGGAAGAATAAGATAAAATATATAAATTAAAGTTGAAAATAAAATAACTGTACAACAAAATACACAATATAGAACTATATAAGAATGTATGAAGAAATATAAATAAATATATACACAATAACAGCAGCTGTACAAGTATTAACCGGAAATGAAGAATATAGTGACCAGTGTTGTGCAAAAAAACAATGTGTGCAAAACCAAAGTCCAGAAAGTCCAGTGTGTGTGTAAGAACTGCATGTGTGGGTCAGGACTGTGTGGTGTGTGATTGAGAGACTGTATCGCCTGCGGGAAGAAGCTCCTCCTCAGTCTCTCTGTGTTGGTCTTCAGGGAGCGGAATCGCTTTCCTGACCTCAACAGAGAGAACAGTCTGTTGTTGGGATGGCTGAGGTCCTTCACCATCTTCCTGGCCTTGGTCCAGCACCGCCTGCTGTAGATTGAGTGCAGGTCAGGGAGCTCGGAGCGGATGGTGCGCTCAGCTGACCGCACAACCCTCTGTAGAGCTCGTCTGTCCTGCATGGTGCTGTTTCCGAACCAGGTTAAGATGTTTCCCGCCAGGATGCTCTCTATGGTGCACGAGTAAAAGTTCCTGAGCACCTTGGAGGGCAGTTGGAAGTCTCTCAAGCGTCTGAGGTGGTAGAGACGCTGTCGGGCCTTTTTCACCACGGTGTTGATGTGACAGGACCATGACAGGTCCTGCGTGATGTGAACTCCGAGGTATTTGAAGCTGTCCACTCTCTCCACTGGGCACTCGTTGATGACGGGGGTCTGGTAGTTCCTCTCCTGCTTAGTGCTGAAGTCCACTATCAGCTCCTTTGTCTTACTGACGTTTAGAAGGAGGTTGTTCCTCTGGCACCAGTTCTCCAGATTCCTAATCTCCTTCAGGTAGGCCGTCTCGTTGTTATCAGAGATCAGGCCCACCACGACGGTGTCGTCAGCAAACTTGATGATGGTGGTGGAGCTGGTAGTGGCCACACAGTCATATGTGTACAAAGAGTACAGCAGGGGGCTCAGAACACACCCCTGGGGGGCTCCAGTGCTGAGAGTGGTGGAGGCTGAGACATGTCCGCCCATCCTTACTGCCTGTGGTCTGCCAGTTAGGAAGTTGGAGAGCCACTGACACATAGATGAGCTGAGTCCCAGATGCTCCAGCTTGGTGGTGAGTGTGGAGGGAATTATGGTGTTAAATGCAGAGCTGTAGTCTATGAAGAGCATTTTAACATAATTCCCCCTTCTAGTGTCCAAGTGAGTGAGTGATGTGTGGAGGAGATGAGAGATGGCATCGTCTGTGGAACGATTTGGACGGTAAGCCAACTGTAGTGGGTCCAGTGTGTCTGGTAGTGAAGAAATTTATTTGTTTGTTTGTTTGTTTGTTTGTTTGTCAGAGTGTAAACTCACTCTCTGGGTAGTAATCACTTTTAAGGGAATAGGATTGTATTTATTCATTCGGTTTTCTTTTTGTACATGTATTCATGTTATTTATTTAAATGGTTAGAACCTGGTACCAAAATGTACATAACAGTCATAATAAAATTAATCAAGTTTACTCAGAAAGTTTACCATGTCCTCGTCACTCTGAAGCCTATTTTAATATTAAATAGCTATAGCAACATGTTGACCTTCGATTTATTGACATTGACGGAGAGGTAAGAGATCAACTGTGACAAGATATTTTTATTATTATAAATACCTAACACAGTAATAAGAATCATAGTTTCCACGTGATAAGGTTTGTTTGTTTTTTGTTAATTTTTGACCAACATATAATTGAAATGATTTTGAGGACCTTGGTGGATTAAGTCAAATTTTAATGGATTGTTAACATAACCGCACTCTTCATTCTTAAAAAGTTTATCAGAATTCAAACTTAGAGCTATTGTATTTACACACAGACAAGATGACATACGTGTAAACACTGCCAAAAACATAACCTCTGTGGCAGAGCCATTTCTGAGTCTGTGGCAGTCTCTGGATTGTGAGTCTTACCCTACAGCTGTGGGAATTATTCAGCAGTCTTAGAGCACGGTTCTTATTTGGAACAGGGTGATGTGGGTACTATGGGTCTAGAACAAACGGAGAACTTTAAGTATAGTAATTAGTATTAGTGACTGAAAGAATGACATTGTGGTTTCACATGGTGGAAATGAGCTTCCTCAAAAGCTGGTGTTTGGGCTCTTGATGGTGAGAGAGAGTGAGGATTTTAGTCATCAACTTCTGTGGGCATCTGACTAGGATCCACCTCCACTGCAGACCGAGGACACATTGGAGAGATCATATCTCTCGACTGGTCTGAGAACGCTTCAGTGTCTCCCCCACATGAACTGGAGGAGGTGGCTAGGAAGAGGAAGGTGCATGTCAAAGTATAACCAAGTCACAATGTTGACAGAACTGCCAGTAGACCCATGAGAAGGGAGGTGTTTGGTTTTTTTTGCTTTAAAAAAAAAAAAAAAAAAAAAAAAATATATATATATATATATATATAACACCCAGCACGCCCCTGCGGGCGGTTTATCCTTCAAGCTCGGGTCCTCTACCAGAGGCCTGGGAGCTTGAGGGTCCTGCGCAGTATCTTAGCTGTTCCCAGGACTGCGCTCTTCTGGACAGAGATCTCCGATGTTATTCCCGGGATCTGCTGGAGCCACTCGCCTAGCTTGGGAGTCACCGCACCTAGTGCTCCGATTACCACGGGGACCACCGTTACCTTCACCCTCCACATCCTCTCGAGCTCTTCTCTGAGCCCTTGGTATTTCTCCAGCTTCTCGTGTTCCTTCTTCCTGATATTGCTGTCATTCGGAACTGCTACATCGATCACTACGGCCGTCTTCTTCTGTTTGTCTACCACCACTATGTCCGGTTGGTTAGCCACCACTATTTTGTCCGTCTGTATCTGGAAGTCCCACAGGATCTTAGCTCGGTCATTCTCCACCACCCTTGGGGGCGTCTCCCATTTTGACCTCGGGACTTCCAGGTTATACTCGGCACAGATGTTCCTGTACACTATGCCGGCCACTTGGTTATGGCGTTCCATGTATGCCCTGCCTGCTAGCATCTTGCACCCTGCTGTTATGTGCTGGATTGTCTCTGGGGCATCTTTACACAGCCTGCACCTGGGGTCTTGCCTGGTGTGATAGACCCCAGCCTCTATGGATCTTGTACTCAGAGCTTGTTCTTGTGCTGCCATGATTAGTGCCTCTGTGCTGTCTTTCAGTCCAGCTTTGTCCAGCCACTGGTAGGATTTCTGGATATCAGCCACCTCCTCTATCTGCCGGTGGTACATACCGTGCAGGGGCCTGTCCTTCCATGATGGTTCCTCGTCTCCCTCCTCTTTCTTGGGTTTCTGCTGCCTGAGGTATTCACTGAGCACTCGGTCAGTTGGGGCCATCTTCCCAATGTATTCTTGGATGTTCCTTGTCTCATCCTGGACTGTGGTGCTGACACTCACCAGTCCCCGGCCCCCTTCCTTCCGCTTAGCGTACAGCCTCAGGGTGCTGGACTTGGGGTGAAACCCTCCATGCATGGTCAGGAGCTTTCTTGTCTTGATGTCAGTGGCTTCTATCTCCTCCTTTGGCCAGCCTATTACCCCAGCAGGGTACCTGATCACGGGCAGGGCGTATGTGTTGATGGCCCGGATCTTGTTCTTACCATTCAGCTGACTCCTCAGGACTTGCCTGACCCTCTGCAGGTACTTGGTGGTTGCAGCCTTTCTAGCGGCCTCTTCATGGTTCCCATTTGCCTGCGGGATCCCCAGGTACTTGTAACTGTCCTCTATGTCTGCAATGTTGCCTTCTGGTAGTTCAATCCCCTCAGTTCTGACTACCTTCCCTCTCTTTGTTACCATCCGACTACACTTCTCCAGTCCGAACGACATTCCAATGTCATTGCTGTATAGCCTGGTAGTGTGGATCAGTGAATCGATGTCTCGTTCACTCTTGGCATACAGCTTGATGTCATCCATGTACAGGAGGTGGCTGACAACTGCTCCGTTCCGTAGTCGGTATCCGTAGCCAGTCTTGTTAATGATCTCACTGAGGGGGTTCAGGCCTATGCAGAACAGCAGTGGGGACAGAGCATCTCCTTGGTAGATCCCGCACTTGATGGTAACTTGTGCTATGGGCTTGGAGTTGGCCTCTAGTGTTGTACGCCACATCCCCATTGAGTTCCTGATGAAGGCTCTTAGGGTCCCATTGATCTTGTACAATTCTAGGCATTCCAGTATCCAGCTGTGGGGCATTGAGTCATAGGCCTTCTTGTAATCAATCCAGGCAGTGCACAGGTTGGTCAGTCTGGTCTTGCAGTCTCGGCTGATTGTTCTGTCTACCAGTAGCTGGTGTTTTGCACCTCTGGTATTCTTGCCAATTCCTTTCTGTGTCCCGCTCATGTATTGACCCATGTGCCTGTTCATCTTAGCCGATATGATGCCTGACAGGAGCTTCCATGTAGTACTGAGGCAGGTTATTGGTCGGTAGTTGGAGGGGACCGCTCCCTTCTTGGGGTCCTTGGGGATCAGGACCGTCCGACCTTCGGTTAGCCATTCCGGGTGTCTCTCGTTAACTAGCAGCTGGTTCATTTGTGCTGCCAGACGCTCGTGGAGTGCAGTCAGCTTCTTCAGCCAGTAGGCGTGAACCATGTCGGGCCCTGGTGCTGTCCAACTCTTCATACTGGAGACCCTTTCTTGGATATCTGCCACTGTGATGGTTACTGGACCCTGTTCAGGGAGGTCGCTGTGGTCTGCCCTCAGATCCACTAGCCACTGAGCATTGCCGTTATGGGTTGCATCCTTCTCCCATATGCTCTTCCAGTATTGCTCCGTCTCCAGCCTTGGTGGTGCTGTTCTCTTATTGTTCCCTTGCCACTGAGAGTACACCTTTGCTGGTTCTGTGGAGAACAGCTGGTTTATTCTCCTGCTTTCTTCTCTCTGGTGTACCTCCTCAAGCGGCTGGCCAAGGCTGTGAGTCTTTGCTTGGCAGTTTCCAAGGCCTCAGGTATGGACAGCTTGCTGTATTTCTTAGGCACCTTATTTGTCGCACCTTTCTGCAACTCTGTTAGTTGGCTAACCTCCTTCCGTGCTACTTTGATCTTGCCCTCTAGCCTCCTTCTCCATGGAGGGTACTGCCCCTTGTGGCTGTTCAACTTGTAGCCAAGCATCTCACTGATCACTGCTGCCGTATTGTAGATCAGCTTGTTAGTGTCGGTAATCGTGGTTGTAGGTATATATATATATATACCTACACAGGACAAGACTCAGCAGTCCATCTGCATCTTAAGGTCAAAGGTCACTCTTTCGAGGATGCCAATGTTCACATTTTGGACAGAGAGGACAGATGGTTTGAAAGAGGAGTGAAAGAAGCATCTATGTCCACTGTGAGCGACCATCTTTGAACAGAGGCGGGGCTTACGACACCAACTCTCTGCCATCTATAATCCAGTTTTGAGATCCTTCCCAGACGCCTTAACGCCCACTCACATCCTGGGCCATCTGACCTCAGGAATTCGCATGATAAGGTGGGGCCAGGTTTCACAATGAACACACCCGAAACTCTGGCTGATTGGGACCCACGCCCAGTTTCCCACCTTGGCTCAGGCGATTAGAGGAGCATCAGGGGGTCCTTTTGTCCCTCTGTGGGGGGTCACTCCCACTAGGTTTATATCTGGGACTCTCCACCATTTGACCTTAGAACTGAAGAAGCTTCTCGGATGAGAGGTGAAACGTCTTCAAGCAACTTAAAGAAGTCCAGACGCTTTTCTTTGCAAGCTCCTTTGACTATATATATATATATATATATATATATATATATATATATATATATATATATATATATATATATATATATATATATATATATATGAATCTTGTCTCATGTTTTCACAGATTCTCATTCTGTTTCTGGGCACCATCACCGCTCAGATCACAGGTCAGGTGATGTGTTTAAGTTTGTACCTAAACAAGGTTTTACAGTATTAATAAATGCCACACTATATGCATCTATTTTGAAGACATTTAATTCAGTTAACTTTATATAGCGCCAAATCACAAGAACAATCAAACAGGTATATATCCTATAATAGTAAAGCAAAATATAAAAGGTAACAACAGTGATTTTAGTGATGGACAGAAAAACACAACTTTATCGGTCACCTCCACAGATCCCGAACATTACAGTGTGGATCAGCCCAAGTTTAGAAAATAGATCTTTGGAATTGAACAGACTGTTTTTCCTTAAAGCGCAAAATATAAACAAATGAAGATTTTTGGATGTGTGTGTGTGGATTTTTTTTTCAATAAAGAAAATGTTTGTTTTTTTCCCTTAAAATATCTTACGGCTTTTTGTCTTTGTTACGGCAGGATATCCGGTTGTACCGGAAAACCGGCTTGTCACCATTCAAGAGAGATGGCTGCTTTCTTTATTACAATATATTAGCAACAAAGCTACAGCAAGTGATGTTTTCAAAGGGTAGAACTGTGCTTTTGAGACCAGTAGTGGCACAGTTTAGTGGTGTAAAGTAATATAAACGTAAATGTTGCGTCGCAATTTCTGCGAGTTTTGCTGTGAGCCACCTGTATGCCGGCTAGCGAGTAGCTGCAAAGCCGAGACGTCGCTCAGCTTGTCTTCCAGCCCTGCTGCGGTCTGTTAATGGTACACCGGATCTCGAAACAGATCCGAACCGCGTGTTTTGTTTTAGCCGAAGTTAGTAAATCAGGTAACCCCGGGCCTAAATGCCAGAACAAGGCCCCAGGATGAATGGGTTTTCTATCGGCGAGCTGTGCTGGCTGTTCTGCTGTCCACCCTGTCCGAGTCGCATCGCGGCCAAACTAGCTTTCCTTCCACCGGAGCCCACGTATTCCATGCACACCGACGCTAACGGGGTGACTAGCTTACATTTAACCGAACGGGCAGACTGGCAATACTCCCAGCGAGAGCTCGATGCAGTGGAAGTGTTCACCACTAGAAGCAGCCGGGGTAACCGGGTAGCATGCATGTTTGTGCGTTGCGCTCCGAACAGTCGCTACACGCTGCTGTTTTCCCACGGTAACGCTGTGGACCTGGGGCAGATGTGCAGTTTTTACATCGGCCTGGGCTCCAGGATAAACTGCAACGTGTTCTCCTACGACTATTCAGGCTACGGAGTCAGCACCGGCAAGCCTTCAGAGAAGAACCTGTATGCGGACATCGAGGCGGCCTGGCAGATGCTGAGGAACAAGTGAGTATAACACATGGGTGTTGTGGATCAGACAATGCCTACAAGTGTGTGCTGAGATAACGCCCACTACACAAATGCTTTGGGCTCAAATTGTGGTCATAAATATTTTGTACTTGTAAATCAGACTGCATAGCTGTGAACTGAGTTTTGTAACCTTGTAAACCAAAATGTCTGAAATTCTTATGTGCATGTTATCCACAGATCCACAGATGAGAATTTTTTGTGTGTGTTAAGAAAAAGATTTGTTTGTAAAAATATTTACACAAGTTACTTTTTTTTGCTGTGTGTAACTTTCAACTTGCAGTATAAATTTTGACCCGATTTTTCTTCCTTTCAGCTGACTGGTCAGTGTCATGTCAATCACAAATTTAGCTATCCAATCAGAGAACAAATGGGTTTGGCGGTGGGAGGGACTCTTTACTGAGGTTCAGGTCCTGGAAGGGCAAAGGTGCCAGCGTTTTCCTTCATCACCACAAAGGAAAACATTCTGTGCGTGTCTGAGTTCGGTGAACTTTTTGTCACAGGTGTACGTGCAGGGACCTCCACAGTCTTTTCAACGGCTCTGTGGACCTCGGGGAGGAAAGCACTTTTGTGGAAATGACACACTCTTCGCTAGTCGGGATAGTTACAAAGCTTTCTTAGTTATGATCGAGTGATTCATGTTTTTACTTAAAAACGTGAACATAATACAACACACACTGTCATAGAGGATATAAAATCAGAGATACGTTTTGAAACGACGAGGGGCAGGTGCATCTAGTACACGTAGAGCAGCCACAAGAAAACAACATAAAAGCTAGCGCAGCAGCCAGCACAACACACATTGTGGATTCTTTGCTCTTAGTTAGCTGTGAGCGCAGCGAATGCCACGTCTGATGTGAAAGGGCCTTTATCCTGTGCAGTGTGACTGACAGCAATGGTCCCGGGTCAGCCCTGACTTTATGTGAAAGTAATAATGGTAATTCTGACTGTCAGAGATTTACAGTTAACAAACGGTCAGGTGAATAAACAACACTGAGACACTTGATACTGATAACGTGCGGCACGGGTGAAACTCAGACAGAGAGTCACACCGTACTGCAGTATTTGTTTATTTTTATAGGTTACATCGTCAATATGCAAATATAATCACATTTCCTGTTACGCAGGTCCTGATGCTGTCTGTGTGTAAGCTGTGTGTGTGTGTGTGTCACAAAGTGTATGTGCTACAAGTCAATTTCTAAGAATAACATAATGCAAGTCAACTTCTGCGGATGTGTATTTCTGTACAGATCTCTTGCGGTAAATGTCACAGGGTCAGCTTCCTGTTTCAACAGAAAACTGTGTCTGGTGAAATATGTGAACATAAGTATAACATAACATTTGAAGCATAATCAAATAAAACATTAAAAACTCCCTGACACTGACCATTGGTTTACCACAACTTTATCCTTTCAACAGCTACTGAAAGTTAAGGGACCTAGCTTATATGAGCCTTGTGGGATGTTTATATAGAGATCCTCCAGCTTCAAACTGTATTACCCTTCCAGGACCTGAAGCTCAGTAAAGCCCCCTCTGACAGCCCAACCCATCTGTTCTCCAGTTAAATTTGTGAAAAGAAGAAAATTCAGGTCAAAATTCATACTTGCAATTTGAAGCTCACACACAGCCAGGGAACTTGAGCGCAGCTTTACACGTAGTTTTTTGCTTTGCATCTGTAACCGGACCTGAACAAAAACAAATTTGTAACTTGTCTAAATATTTTTCACACACACACAAATTGTCATCTATAGATGCACAAACATAAAATTTTCAGATATTTTGGTTTACATGGGTACAAAACTAACAACTACACAGTCTGATTTACAAGTACAAAATATTTATGACAACAATTTGAGCTCATAAAATGCGGCTAAAGTGAAACAGAGAAGTTGCTGGAAGATTACATGGCACAAAATTAATCTTTGCCAGTGGCTGTTAAAAACTGCATTTCCTATGCTGTGTAGGTGCTAATAAAGCTTCCTGCCCCCAGTACATGCTCAGGGCTAAAGAAAGGTTTGGCAGGTGGAACCATTGGAAATGTGACTCACCTGTTTTCTGCTCATCTGCCTCTGGTTTCCTGCTTATCATGGTTTCTATAAATACAGTACAGTATGTTACC
This sequence comes from Rhamphochromis longiceps, assembly GCF_057381845.1. Lineage (NCBI taxonomy): Eukaryota > Metazoa > Chordata > Actinopteri > Cichliformes > Cichlidae > Rhamphochromis > Rhamphochromis longiceps. The sequence continues at coordinate 41,549,130 of NC_140557.1, read as the reverse complement.
TGCACAGGTTTTCTTTCATGGATAATTTTAATTAGGGCTGATTATTGTCACTGATTTCTAGAATCGATTCGATTTCGATTCACAAGGTCCCGAATCGATTTGATCCACGATTCGATTCGATTTAAATCGGGTAAATTTTGCCTGATCACGTATCAGTACATTTCCATATTTTTATTTCTACAAAAAGAAAACTGACACTTGTGAGACTTTATCAAAGGTGTGAGCATCACAGCAGAGGCCTTTGTGTCGAAGTCACTGAAGATAAAACACAGAAAAACGTGAAGGTGACTTTCCTGGCCTGGAATTTTATAGCAGATGACCTCAAAAATATTCTGCAGTAGATCAAAAACGAAAGAAAACCATTAATCAACATATGAACATTACCTGATGCTGCTGACGTGAAGCAGAGCAAAGTTAGAGGTTTTATTTGAGACACAGCCTTTTGCAATTTTGCATAATTTTAAAAAGTTACAATTTGTTCAGTATTGAACAGCAGAAATGAGGCTTTCTTTTTGGAAGTAAGTAGAAGGGAAACAAACAGCGTCCGACAGCGCTGTAAACAGCAGTAGACTTGTGCGTAACAAGCAAGCGAATAATGCAGAAAACAGATTTTTAGACGGGAAACTGTTCTTGAAGAGAGAGAGCGAGAGCTGTGCATGAAGTGTGGTGGAAGCAAAACAGCAAAAGTCAGAGTGAGTTCATGACGATGTTTATGTGAAGCGAAGTTTGGATCTTCTTTTGCATCTGGTTCAGTCAATATTGTTTGGAGAGAGATAAAACCTGCAGCTTCAGAATCTAAGGCAAAAAGGACGTAAACACAAAGCGCCGACCCGCCGAAACATCAGAATCAGCGAGCTGTCGGCTTTCAGCCCCGAGCGTGTCCGTGCCGTCGGTGAGAAAACAAACATCTCACTGATTCTGATCCGTCGGCGGGTCGGCGCTTTTTGTTTACGTCTTTGAGCAGAATCCGTGTTCCTGCTCTCATTTACTGTTTTAGCTGTTTGGTGGTTGTTGAAATTTTGAGATTCTGGCGTTTCGGGAAAAATAAATTTATATTTAAAAATAGATTCAGGATTTTAAAGAATCGATATCAAGTTATCCAAGCCAGAATCGATTTTAATCGATAAATCGATAATCAAAACCCGCCCCTAATTTTAATGCCCAACATGATACATACAGAAGGGAAATCGCAAAGAGCCTCTGTGCCCTACTTTAGAAGCAGATGCATTTAAAAATCACTGACATTCAAAAGGATCCAAGCTGAATTTTATTGAAATCTTGTTCAGTGTGATGTGGACTTTGTTTACTGTGCCTTCATACATAACGTTTTGAATTATTCAGGATTCATGGACATGCGCGTTATCACAGAAATGTGGCCACCATGCTCATTTATTTGATGCTTCAAAAACAGTTTGTGTGTTTGGTAAAATTTCTTGAGTTCAATTTGAAATAAGCTGACACTTTGAAGCAACTTTGTTCATTCTTGCTCATTTTGTGTGTTAATAAATGTCAGGGGCGGTCATTTTTATGTAGAGCTCTTCATGCACCACCATCCCGACTTATTCGGTCCAGCTTTGCTTATCCAGCTCACTGCTGGTTAAGCAACTTGACGATCCACCACTCTCTGGAGGGTCAACATCCTTCTTATTTTAAGCGATGCTGGTCGCTATGCTGTGTTGGAAGACGTTCGCCCAGTGATGCTGCTGCTTTCTCTTGGTCTGCAGACTCATGCAGACCGAGCTGGTAGCTCAAACGTTTTCCTCATAACTGACCAGAGACTTTGCCTCCAAGATGACTTTATGTTTTAGAGCAGTGGTTCCCAAACTTATTTTGCTGGGCCCCCCCTTTGTTTTACAAGAAAAATGTTCGCCCCCCCTTCTCGCGCATGCACGCGCACAAACACATCCTCCAACCACACGCGCCCATATTTTGCTCCATTGCTGTTTATTTCACACCTCAAATATTTAGTAAACAATTAAGCAAATAAAAGTAAACAGCAATAAATTACAGGTAATAAAATAAACTACTAACTCGTTTACGCTGCGTCCGCACCTACACGGGTGTCAAAGGTATGCGCCTTAATTCACGTCACGCTGTGGCCACGTTACTGTTTACATGAGATGAACTGCAGAATGATAGAGACAAAATACTGTTAATCTGACTGTCTGCAGGTTTTACACGCAGTTACTGTCCCTCTGTTTACAAAGGCAGCGGCGTCACGGTGTCATTATTTTACATGTAGTTGTTTTTTCCTGTGTAATAATGTTCAACATTGTTATCAATACATTTTTCAAAAAATGCCTCTCTGTGCAAAATGGGTTCAAAAACATAAACAGCTGTTGGATCCTGTTTGTCTGTGATTTAAACAGCCCAGCGCTGCTCCTGATGCAGGGAAAACCAACCCTGCAGGGAGACCTACCTCAGCACCTGTGCAGGTGAAGCCAAAGGGCAGATTTGCTTCACCAGATTTTCTAGTCTTTGGCTTAGAATGAAGTTGGTTTGGAAACATATTCAGCGCCGCTTCATCTCCTGCTTTGCGTTTCTGTGGGCGCCCCGTGCTAGCAGTGTCCAAGCGTTCTGTTTTTTCCCCCCTTTTCATTCCCCCCCCCCCCCCCCCCCAGGGGGCGGGCCCCCCACTTCGGGAAGGTCTTCTCACGTGGAATGTATTTGGTCCTAAATCATGGATTAATGTCCAACAGGTCAGTGTGGATGGTCTGCATGTTTATTGTTGAGATCATCTACAACATCCTACTACTGCATACTAAAATATAGTGTTAATGAAGAAGGCTGTCAAGGCTTCATGGCCTGAGCTGCAGCACACAGTTTCACACACTATGTGTAACACTTTATGGTGCTGCTGTAAATGGTGGAAGCAAGTAGTAGCACTTGAACCTTTTGTTTGGACTCGTTTTCATACTTTGAGTCTAAACCATCTCCAATGAACAGATTGTTTTTCTTTCTTTTTTTAAACTCTCCAGCTCCTCGTCGATAGCTTATATAGCTTATGCCTCATATGTCCGTCTTCATGCTGTCTCTGCCTGCAGGACTAGACTCATAATTGAGTTCTTTACTTTTTAACAGTAACTGATAAAAGATATTAGATAACTTAATGGTGGTAGGATGGTGTTGCTGATTAATGTTGGTCAAAGTTAAAGGCAGGGGCTTACCTATCAAGACAATTTTTACCTAATTTTCCCATTGATGCATTAAATTATTATTGCCATTGTGCTTTGACTCAAAAAGTAATGAGATCTACAAAGCCATAGTTTCATCTCAGACCTCTTGCAACAGAAATGTGTCCAGGTGTGCACGTGCAGGTTCATGGCTGGACTTCTTTCCATTTGGGTGTGTGTGTGTGTGTGTGTGTGTGTGTGTGTGTGTGTGCTGCATTTATAATACTTGTGTGTACATATGAGACTTTCTCGCCTTGTGAACGCCGTGTACCATGCTGGTTATGTTTGCAGGTACGTGTGAAATTATGCAGTGTAAAACAGACAGAAAGGTATTTGTCATTTTATGTAGTTAATTTAATGAGTTACTGCGTTGACATAAACAATTAATGTATAATCTGCAATTCAAAGCATGTGCTTCAGCACTTGAGCTTGGAGCTGGGTCGTGTTTTTCACATTCTTGAGGTATGTCGAGCTCATGTACAGCAAGAGGAAATATACATTTTACATTAACCTAAAGTAGTTATAACTTTCCAGTGTTATTATGAGAATTCAGTGGATTAAGTATTTAATTATGGGAAAACTGCCAATCATGATTTTCCAACACTTGAAATCAAACAGTGATTTGTCGTATTTCTGATGATGAAACAAGCGAATCATAAACCACTTACATTAATTAATTATCACAAAAATTAGGCAGCTAATCCATTTATCAACATCCAATTCCAGACTAATGTTTTTGCGTTTGTGTCTCTTCATATTTAATGCTTACACTTGTTTCATATACTTAATCAGCACATAAGTGAAAATTGCTGCATGTCAAGAAACAGCAGACTTCATCAAACATCAGTGCTTTCATGACCTGCAGTGCAACATGGACATCAAAGAAAACAGTTACTGCGTTTATTGTAAACTACTAAATAACATTAGGATTAAAACTACTACAAACTAAAAGAAACATTTTTATTAATCAGTGAAATGATTTGCTCTTCTCTTATTTTCGCTCAGCCTGAAGCTGGTTTTATAGTCGAGCGGAGAGAGTGTGTCCGCTGTCTGCTGCAGGGACTACCCGTCTGCCTCAGATGGAGACAGTATACAAGAGTAAGAGTGTATGTGTTGCAGCCACTCCTGCTCGTGCTGTTGGTGGCAACAGAGCATGACATTACAACATACAAAGAGCTGAAGTGAAATTGAGTGTGAAAAGTGTCATTGGACACTTCACAGTTCTCCGGTTCATGGTAAACTGCGCTATCCCTCCTGACTCTATTCCACCTGTCAACCAATCAGCATTCAGCAGCTGCATATGCCGTGCGCGTCCCATTTGCAGTCAGGATCTCATCTCACATGGGTGGAAACCCTTCTCCTCTCTGTCCGACCGAAAAGTGTATGCAGATGGACACGTTTGCAGGGCTATAAATCCTACGTAAGAGTCCTTACTGGTGTGTAGTGTAACAAAGAACAACATAGAATTGGAATGAGCAGATTGGCCCAGTAGATTGGCCTGCTGTCATAATACAGTGGGGCAAAAAAGTATTTAGTCAGCCACCGATTGTGCAAGTCCCCCCACCTAAAATGATGACAGAGGTCAGTAATTTGCACCAGAGGTACACTTCAACTGTGAGAGACAGAATGTGAAAAAAAAAATCCATGAATCCACATGGTAGGATTTGTAAAGAATTTATTGGTAAATCAGGGTGGAAAATAAGTATTTGGTCACCTCAAACAAGGAAAATCTCTGCTACCTGAAGACTCATGTGAGAGAAAATCCGCTCACACAGATATTAGAGCCAAATACTGTCAATAAGGCCTCTGCAATGTTCTGAAGACAGTTAACCTTGTCAGGTAGTGACGTCCAGCAGGTGACAATGCAGCTCCATGAACACGCACAGCTGTGGATTCCAGCTGCTTCGATGTTGCATTAACTGGCATTAACTCAGCCAGTTAATGCGAGACAAATGCAGCTGCTCATTAAAGATTTCTGGTTTGTTCAGAAAAGAAAACATTGGTCCAAACACCTGAAAGTCCCAAAGACGCCTTGTGTCTCGAGTCTACGGATGTATCTGTGTATCTCTGTGGTGCTGATGCTGTGCTGACAGCTGCTGAAGCTTTTGAAGTGTCAGAATGTGGAAAGCTAACAACGTTCCTCTCACCGGTAGGCGAAGTTATTTTTAGCCAATTACAAGTTGAATCTGGTAGTTGGGGTTGTTAGCTAAGATACCGTCATTAAGAAGAGGCACAACTAATGTGTCTATGCGAGCTGATTTGCGATGTGCACTGGTGGTGCGCCATTTATTTTTTTTAATGCACCTTCTCAGATTAATTCACTGTGTGTCGTGCCCAGAGCTGGACTGGGACAGAAAATCGAGCATTTAGACTAGAGACCGGCCCCCCAGGTATTAAAGCCATAAAGCCTTTGAATGGAAACAGATGCTGCTGTGACAGTGATGCACAGTCTTGTTGGTATATGTATGATTTCTATACATTTTACATCAGATAAAAACTTTGGTTGTAAGATTCAGATTCAGCGAGACATTTTAAATGAGAATAAGAAAGTATGTCTTTGTGCCCCCTTTCCCTGTTAATGCCCTACCTGGCCCCCTGGCAACACTTTGCTAGACCCGCCCCTGCACAGTTACCAGCTGTCAGCTGCTTAGAAAAGGATCCTGGTGTTATTTGTGTCTCAGAAACAGTTCATAACTTCAACTCATTCATGTCACCTGAAAGGTAAACCTGTTTCTCCATCACCTGTTCAGCTCTGATGATTCAGTAAGGACATCTCCTGGTTTCATCTTCATGTTTCCCTCTCACCACATATCCAAACCAACATCATGACCAGCAGCTTTACAGCTGTGGCTCCAGCAAACATCAGCTGATACTAGAAATTAATATTAAATATATTCTAACAACAGCTGATCAAGCTTAAACGTGCTGCTGTTGTTTAGCGCGACATCCGCTGGTTTCCTCTTTCTGGCGCAAAGTGGGCGATAAATAAACAAGAGAGACGATCAGCTGATCATTGATCAGTTTCATGATTGAAGTAGAAACATGAGAGAGGGAGGGGGGAGAATGAGAGAAGAAGAGGCAGCTGTGCAGCGTAAACACAGAATAACTCCAGCTTTGTGTCTTTTTCCATTCTAGCTGAAGTTCGGGACAAACTGTGTTCTTTTTCAGCTCAACACCAAACGCGTAATAATTTCTCTGAATACGGGACGGTTGGCAACTCTAATAACTAACCTTATGAATAAAATAAATTTTACTATTAGTAAATTCATAGCAACAGCTGTATAGAAACTCCGTCCTGCTAGCTAGTAGCAGTACGAGTTATTGTAACTGACTGTAAAAAGTCAGCACAACAAAAATAAACTCCACCTAAACTTGGTTTATATCTGACCCAGATGGACTGCAGGTCATAACTTCTTACCTGAAGTTCAGTTCACCTGACACTCGGACCAGCGGCCGCCTCGGGTCTCTCCTCCTCCTGCCTCCGATCTCCCTCATCCACCTGCTGGCCTCCACCACTTGTTAATTTTACTGAATCTGAGGAAGCTCCGCGATGCCACCACCAAACATCTAGTTATTTTTACACACCGGCCAGCATCTGGCCAGTCCAACGCCTTTCATTGTTTATACCGTTACAAAAAAACAAATAAAAAAAATCATTGGGCCACCGAGCAAATGCCCGGTATGCCCGATGGCCAGTCCAGCTATGGCCGTGCCATCAGTTAAGCCCACGTGCCCAGAGTTGCCGACCCCTGATTTAGAGTAAGGATCAGAAAATATTTTATTCAAATATCAGATCAGCTTAACAATGGAAAGTTAAATGTCTGTCTCCTTCATGTTGAATTACATCATAGGCTTGAGGGGGATCATTACGTAAATAAACAAATCAATAATGAACACGTCTGAGGTTAATATGCCATTTGACACATAGTATTAATGCCACTTAATGAAAACGGAGAGCATCTAATCACATCTAGCATTTAAATGAAACATTTTATCATTCCCCAACGCTTCCAGGAGTAGCCTGCATGAGCATAAAACTGCATTAATCATCAGACTGCCTTAGGGGAACCTAAGCACCTGAGGAGCAGCTGTATGTTTATTCAATATCTTTTTAATCAGATGTTGAGGAAAATCATTAGGTGCATGGGCCTTAACACTGGAATTTAATTAAAGTGGTCTTTTACTTGGCCTCTAGGGACTTGGGTTGTTTTGTGCAGCAGTAAGATTTTGAAGATAACCATTTGCTTTAAAAAAAGATCAGTTGCCTTGGCACGCTAATAATTGCTAAATGGTGTTATTGTTCTTTTTCTTTGATGTTACATGTCCGCTCACTGGACTTTAAAAATTCAGTTCCTTGTGTTGAATAAACAGCAGCATGTCCCTGCAACTCTCGCTTTTCACTTATGTTGACTTGAAATAATTAAAGAAATAACAGAGTAGCTCTTAAAACTCAACGTAAATTACACACGAACAACATTAAGCTACTCACGCAGAGAAGAACGGCTGCTGCTGCATCATCATCCTCATCATTTCTGCTACACTGGCAGGGCTAGGGGCCAGGACTCTGCTCTTCGGGTTTTTGGGGGATGTTGCTAACTCCGGGTCCGATAACAGGCACCACACCCGCAGTAGATGTGCTCGGTGTGAGGTCTCGCAGCAAGCTATCAAATACGGCGCATTTCTCGGCTTTTAAAAAAAACGCTATGCGTCGCCAGGTGTTTCATCGGATTCGAGGTGTTACCTCCTTTGACAGTATCACAGTATCAGCTTAAAGCACTTGTTGCTGCTGAGTTTGCATCTTTTGCTGTGAAGTACAGCCAGACTTTTCACCGCTTCGCCTTGGGCATTTTTAATCTGTAGCTCTGCTCTAAAAGAACGTACGTACCTGGGCCCACCTACTACGCTTGCAAAGGTAAAATGGGGGGGCGACCGTGGCTCAGGGGGTTGGGAAGCGTATCTGTAACCGGAAGGTCGCCGGGCTCTCTGTCCTGGTCGTTGTGTCCTTGGGCAAGACACTTCACCCACCACCTACTGGTGTTGGCCAGAGGAGCCGATGGCGCGATATGGCAGCCTGGCCTCTGTCAGTCTGCCCCAGGGCAGCTGTGGCTACACCTGTAGCTGCCTCCACCAGTGTGTGAATGTGAGAGTGAATGAATAGTGGCATTGTAAAGCGCTTTGGGTGCCTTGAAAAGCGCTATATAAATCCATTATTATTATTGTTATTATTATTATTATTAAAATGATTGGCTCCTAAAGTGTGTGACATCTCAGGGGGAAAAAAAGCACCGAAATAAAGCACTGAAATGTGCGCTGCTTTTCGGTCTGGTTACTACCGTTTATGTCAGAACCTACCGGTACCCATCCCTACCCATAACTGATAATTTATTTGAGATTATTAATTTGTGGTGTTACCGACTTGCATGTCTCACCCATTCAGAGCCTTTCTATGTGTAGACATTTTACATGTGCTTCCTGGTGCTCCAGTTTTTCGCCTCATCAGAAAACATGCTGGAGTGAAGTTGACCATGAGCAGAGATGGTGCTGAAAGTTAAAAAGGGGCAGAATAACAACAACCCACATTCATCAAGAATCTAATATGAAATCACACCATACTATATCACTGTCATCAGGCAGGGACAATGCAAAGCAAACGTAGCCTATGCTTTACCTGATGGGTACACTGTTGCTGTTGAGGTGTTGCTGCTGCTCCTGATGGTGCTGGAGGGCAGGGCTGTGTTGATCTGACACTGTAGACATTAAAAAGTCCATAGGAGAGCTGGTAGCTGATTAAACAAGTGTTATGAGATAATAATAAAATGCAAAGATCGGTGACAGCGCCTGTGACTTACTCTCTTCCTCCTTCCATCTCCTCATCTAAACTATCACTCTCCATTTGCTGTCCCTCTGAGAACAAGGCACAGTCTGCTGTTGCATTAGTCTGTTATTGAATTACCCACACATACAAAAACTCTTGCACCTAATCCATAATAGAGAAATAATAGAAAAATGTTATAGAACCAAAACATTATTTATTATTGTTTTTCTACTTGAACACCTCTGCAATGCAACAACTGGTACACGTGTTATTGTTACCTGTGCTCTTTAATCCAGCTGGTGATGGATGCACTGCATCACACAGCTCCTTTTGTCACAGTTTCCTCCTCATGTCTGGACCATGTTATATCATGATTAATAATTAAAAAAAAAAGTCTATACATATAAAACAAACACACACGCACACACATACAGTGACATTTTATACCTTCTCCAGAATACTGTATATCATAGGTGTCAAACCAAATTACTATCAGAGCTGGCCTACTGGTATCATACAGCTAATATATATATTGTTTAGTATTAAGCTTTGCTTGTTACATATTCAATTTTTCAGCAAAACGTGTTTGAGTCCATAAGAAAAGATTCATTCTTATATCTGGAGGAAGATTTTTTTTCCCAATAAATATTAACGTTAGCCCGCGACTTTGTTCCAGTTTTGAATTTTGGCCCTCTGTGTATTTGAGTTTGACACCCCTGCTGTATATACTATGGCCACAAGTTTGCATCATGGTGCTGATCCAGAATCCCTTATTATATATTCCCAGTGCTTGAAATATAAATCCAATATATTCTATTTCTTAATTATTTAGTCCTCCAGAAAGGCAGGCCCTGTAACTTACTTTAAAACTAAATATGTTTCTTAAAACAGTGGTCAGAGCTACAGACCCATGACAGCCTTACCCAGTTAGCGAGCAGCTAATGACCAGCACCACTTGTGCATTTAATCAAAGGAAAGGTAATGCTTTGTTGTGCTGTTGCACACACAGGACGCTCTTTTGTTTCGTCAGTTGTCACAAAACTGTTTCTAATTATACATAATAGGCTAATACTCCTGTGTGCTATAGAATACAGTGTATGCATTACACCCTACTGGTTTTTGTTTAGGGGTGGGTTTTTATAATCGATTCATCGATTAAAATCGATTCTGGCTTGGATAACGTAAAATCGATTCATTAAAATCCTAAATTGATTTTTTAATATAAATTTATTTTGTCCGAAATGCCAGAATCTCTGGTGACATCTCACAAAATTTCAAGAACCACCAAACAGTAAATGAGAGCAGGTACAGGGATTCTTCACATAGACTTAAACACACAGCGGATCAGAATCAGTGAGATGTCGCCTTTCTCACAGTCGGGGCTGAAAGCCGACAGCTCGCTGATTCTGATCTGTCGGCGGGTCCGCGCTTTGTGTTCACGCCCTTTATGCGCTGATTCTAAAGCTGTTAGTTTGATCTCTCTCCAAACAATATTGACCGAACCAGCAGCAAAAGAAGATCCAAACGCTTCACATAAACATCGTCATGAATTCTTTTACTGTTTTGCTTCCATTGCGATGCGCAGCTCTCTCTCTCTCCCTCCCCCTCTCCCCCCCCCCCCCCTCTCTCTCGAACATCTGCTGTGATGCTCACACCTTGGATAAAGTCTTGCGAGTGTCAGCTTCCTTTTTATAGATACAAAAATATGTAAATGTTCTGATCTGAATTATAATATTTCTGACTGTCAAAATTTCCCAGATTTAAATCGAATCGAATCGAATCGAATTAAATCGAATCGTGGATCGAATCGATTCGGGACCTTGTGAATCGGAATTGAATCGATTCTAGAAATCAGTGACGATACCCAGCCCTATTTTTGTTGCATCAGTCTGCATCTCTCCTTTTCCCTTACAGCCCTGCACCGCTCAGACTGCAAAGATGCGCGTGCTCTTTGCGAGCTCGTTCCCGGCTCGTAACCAGCCCGCTCTGCCGTCAAGGGGGAGCACTGGTTAATGGTAGTCACTGATAATGCGCCCCTCTGTTTCTCCAATTTCTTTGTTAATATCTTCAATATGATGCAGTTTCTTGTATTTTTCAGCTTAACTCTGTCAGTTTTTTCCATTTGTTCTCTTAAACTAACTGCAGAATTGAACTAGGTCTTTTTTAAATTCAGAATTCGTAATGCCACAGCTTCCACTGTGTCACTTTCTTTACAATTGCCATGTTGGTCCTTCACCGTCATGGAAGTGGAGGATGTAAAAGGCATTGTCCCTATAGTGATAAATGTTGCCTTAAAACATGTATTTTGTTGACAAAATGTGCAAGTTTCCTATGACGTACACACTCATGACTCAATCTTGGTCATTGTTGAACTGGACTCCACGGCAGCCGTCGAAGTTCCTGCACATAATTGCATCGATCACAGTGTTGAAGATACCACATCACCTTTGCTGAAGCTGGTTCTGCATTATATCTGCCAGATATTATGGCTCTTAAGCGTTCTTTTCCACATTGTTCACGGCATACCATAAATCACCATGTTGTTGAGAGATCTTATTCTTAAACCACTGTTTTTCACAGTGTTGACTGACTCCCGATATTTATCCCTGAAAAACAGGTCATTTCAGTAAATTGCTCTGTTTTCAAGATGTTCCACTGGGTGTCTTAAAACATATCTGTAATTTTTGGCCATTTTAAAAAAAACAAACACATTTATGCCTTTTGTCTGCTGAGGGCTCATGAAAGTCATTTGATGATGTCCATCTGCTTGGTCTTCTTCTTTTTGTTCTTCATCGTTTAGTAGCCATGATATACAGTTGCATTCATTCTCAACGATGAGTCTCTTTTCCTTACAATGTTCTGTCTGGTGCTCCAAAGTCCAGGGAGTTGTGAGTCAGATGGCACCCAGCGGGGACTTTGCCCATCCATGTGTCAGGTCATAATCAGCTGTCAGGATGACCGCGCAGTTCAGTAGCTGCTTATCAGAGGAAGTACTTGTCTAGGCCAAAAGATTAGTCACACCCAAGCTGTTATCTGAAGAGCTGTTGCAATGACATCTCTTCATAGGGGACGTCCAACACAGCACCTCTACCCCCAATCCTTTGTAAAGCTGGATTTGGAAACAGAATGGTTTAAAAAAAAAAAAAAAAAACGACAACAACAACAAAAAAAACCTTTGTGTGTTTGCTGTGGTATAGTTTGTTTCCCAGCACTGTCAGGGAATGGGAGGGTTTGTTTTAAGCTTCCTTTCCAGATTGTGAGTGAAGGCAAGAGGACATGCCATCCAGAAACTCCTCTGCTTGACAGACTAACTGTTTTCTGTCAGGACTGCAGTACTTTAGAAGAGAAGCTGGGAAACGCTATGCCAGTTTCCAGGTCACATGTCTAATGGTTGATCCACTGTCATACTGTTACTGAAAGAATTTCTCAGTAATTAAATGTAGGGCTGCAACAATTCATCAATTAATTCAAATAATTCGATAATAAAAAAAATGCTCCACACAAATTCTTTGCTTCGATGCTTCCTTTAATACATGCTTGAGTGTTTCACCCACGACAAAAAACAGACCTGCAATACAAACGTATTTAGGAGCAACGTTCAGTTTATTATGAATCTCATAATAGTGTCATTATTTTAATACACCAGTAGGGTGATAACATAAAGATCACATTCATTGTCATCTAGATTTATACTAGATGATAAAAGCAGTGCAGCTCCAACAACACAAGAAATGAGTTTATGCTTGAGAAAAAGAATTGTTGGTACTAACAAAGCAGGAGATGAATATACAAAGTTACAATAGTGTTATGAAATGGAGTGGGAATCAAGAAATTCAAACAGAACAGGCCTGGCAGAGGCAGGAAGCAAAAGATTCCAAAGACACTGGGAACAAACTAGCAAGAATTGTCTTCCAAAACAGAAGTGAAGGACTTGGCCAAGTTGGGAATTCTAGTCTCAAAGAGGACAACCACTAGAACACTGAACACAAATGGAAAGCGAGGTCGTAGACCAAGAAAAACACCACTTTTGCAGGCGAGACACCATCAAGACGGAGGACAACGTGGACAAACATTATGAATACTGGAACTGCATCCTTTTATTTGATGAAACTAGAGCTCTTTGGACATTGAGACGCTTTTTTGGAGAAAGAAGGGAGTGGCGTGCATCCCAAAGAAACATTCTTCAAGTATATCTGGAACCAGGAATCCAATCAAAGTGGAAGGAATCGTGAATCTCTTTCAAAATCTGTGGGGTGAACTGAAGGTCCAGCTTGAGAGACTCACTCTTTCACAAAAACACTTTTTTCTATGTTTAAGGGCTTTCTATCCAATATTCACTCTAATATCATTAAACAAGGATATTTGGCATGGACACCCAGGGAGCACCCAGGGATCGAAAGGCCAACCTTATGATTAGTAGATGACTATTGGCACCTGGGTCTATCAGGTCTAATAATTTTGACTGTGGTAAAGTCTTTGTTTTTCTGTATTGTAAAATAAACTATTCAATTTAGAAAGCTGCTGAATGTTAAATGTACAAACATAGTCTAAACTCCAATGACAATAATATAAGAATCTAAATATTTTGCTGATTAGGATGAAAATATATATATTATATATTATATTGTGTTATATACTGTTCAAAAAAAGGGAACACAAAAAGAAGACATCGCCTGACTCAAAGTGATTCTCCGCCAAACAGTCCTCGTTCATTAAGTGCTCTACAAACTAACATTACAGCTGACAGCTGGATTTTCCTGTCTCACTTTAGCCAGCAACAAGAGAACCAGAGTAAAATATGGACAGAAAAACCTTCATCTTATTTATTTAATTTATTTTTAGCAAAAACCCATATTTGCAGCCAGGGTCAGCACGAATGTGACCCCTTCAGACTGCCTTTTAGTTTTAAACTTCTAATTTAAGCACTTGCTGCTTAAATGGCGTCACAGATGGTTTAAATGAGCCTGTAGTAGTTTATGTAGTGTTTCATGTGTGAAGCCTTGTGTATGCTGAGTAACATCACAGTATAAATGAATGTGGCTTTTCTGTGTGTCTTTGTAAAGGTATGGTGTAACTCCTGAGAATATCATCTTGTATGGTCAGAGCATCGGCACGGTGCCCACCATCGATCTGGCTGCTCGCTATGAATGTGCTGCCGTCATCCTGCACTCACCACTAATGTCGGGCTTGCGGGTGGCCTTCCCTGACACACGCAAGACTTACTGCTTCGATGCCTTCCCCAGGTATGTGTTAAAGACGCAATCAACACGCATGCATGTCACAACGTGGGCAACCAGCAGTGTTACAGTTTTATTGTAACACTGATGCGTTAAACCTCTCTGATGTAAAGGTAAAAATGTAACTTTCTGTCAGGCAACTGCTTCACGGCTAGTAGGAGGGAAAAGAGTAAAATTAATAGAGAGAAGAAGAAAAAAACTCTGAGCTCAAGTCCTTTCTGTTTCTGGAACCGAAAAGTCTCTTTGTCATATTTGTGTGAGCACTTTTTGATGTATGTGTGTATTAAAAAAACAAACCAAACGTTGAAACTTAAACATGATTTAAATGAACTTTTAGGCTCCACCTGAGTTTTTATTGCACCCATAATATAAGGAAATGGCTGATGCATTTATTTATTACCAGAAGTAAATTTCTATAAAACAGTTGCTCATATATTTGAAGGATCAAACGTCAGCATGAAGACAAAACATACAACACAACAATAAAAGGAAGCACAGATATTTGCTCTGGAGTCTTGCAGCACCAGATGTGGCTGCGAGGTCACATGTGGCTGCCTCTGAAGCAGAGGTTGGAACGTAAACAAAATTCAAGCTGGCATCTAAAAACTGGGTGTTGGTCTATGAGAAATGACATTTGTAAAAAGCAGCAGCAACAAGTGAAATATGTTTTTGGGGTTTATTTTGCCTGTCCTCTCTGGACTGTAGCAATCAGGATTGTCTGTCACAGCCCAACAGATCGTTACAGCTTTTATCATACTGGCCCACTTGATTGTCATAGTTTGTTCGATCTTTATTATTTATTTATTTATTTTTACTTTTAAGTAGTGCTGTCAATAGATTAAAAAAGACTAACTCACAATTTTCTGTAGTTAATTGCGATTAATCGCCTGGCTGCAATTACACTTTTTCAACTTTATATTTAAGCTTGTAACTGACATTTATGCAACATAATGAAGCAGAATAAACACAAAAAATGTTAAATGCTTAAATTCAAAGAGAATTTGAATAGTTTCAGTCTTTTAACACAGCTTCTCTCCTGTGAAATACAACTTTAAAAAAAACCCTATATACTAATAGGTAAGTTTACACTCATATATAATATATATTAGTGCTGTCAAACAATGAAAATATTTAATCAGATTCATCACAGGGTTACTGTGGATTCATCTTGATTAATCACAATTAAATATCATTCATTTTTATTCTATATTTATCGTATTTCATTTTGCATGAGCAAACAGAAAAAAGGGAAAATATAGGCACTTAACATGTTTATTGAACATCTTAAACCTTCATGTAAACAAAAAACTGTGAACATTTATCCTCTCTCTGTGTCACTCTTGGAGAGGCACTTCAAGTCCTTGAGACGAGGAACCAAAGCTTGTAAAGCGCCTGTTCCCAACGACATTAACAGGTCTGCAGTTTGTTGCAATCCACTTGGTATCAATCAATATGTCCGAGGTCGACTTACCGAGCCCCCGATGCTCCGTGAGCAAGCTGGGTGACACGTTAGCCAAAGTGCTAGCAGCATCCCTGACTAACATAAGCTTCGCTTCAATGTGATATTTTAAGCTGGAAGTGCTTCTGTAAAAATAAAATTCCTTCTGCCGAGACAAACTGCCCGAAATGCGTTGACAGAAACATTTCAGGGATTTTGAGTCATTCTGCACTCCAGATGTGTTGGCGTTATATTTTTTGTATCGTGTTAATCGTAATGACGGCGTAATCTGCGTTAATTTTGACAGCACTACTTTTAAGTTATTAGATTCTAAACTGACAGGACTAGGGATAGAAAGGTGAAAGACGAGGAAAAGAGAAGTTGGGAAGAGGCTCAACAACAGGAGAGGAACAGAAAGACAGAGGAGAAGAGAGACGGAGAGAAAAGACACTAAAAATGCGTTTGATCACCTGCTGGGAAAAAAACTAAAACAAGCACAAGGAAAACATCACAGTAGGGAAACCACAGCTACAACCAACATAAACACAAATAGCAGTAAATAATAAATATTGAATGTTACTGAGCAGCATGCAAGACCGACAACCCACGATATGTTTAGAAGCAGCAGCCAACCAAGACGTGTTTGTGAACACCAGTCTGTACTCAGGTGTGTGAAGAATCAAAACAGTGCACGCTGCAAAGCATTTCAAACGCATGTTACCACAAAGGCAACTGACATTATTTGAAGCAGTGCCATCCTTGCACAGCTGACTGTTTACCTGCACAGTGCAAGACTGTACACTCCCGCCTTATGTCAAAAGAGACAGTAATATCAGAAGAACAACAGGCTGCTTTACTGTAAAAACCATGCCAGCAACCACAGTCAAAAATGTCTGAATTACGTGGCTGATTAAAGTAATTGGCCCTCAATACTCTTTAGCCAGGAACTATAAGACAGCGCAAAGATTATAGACCAGGGATGTCAGGTTTAGGGCCCTGAATCATCCAGGCAAAGATGCTAATCTGGCCAAAGGTTAAGGAGGTCATAAATTTGGGACTTTTAACTGTTTTTTCACAAGTTTTACAGCTTTTCCTGCAGGTAAAGACCTCTCTCATGGCAATTCATACTACACTGTAGTAATTAAGTAATGAATAAACAGTTAAATGAGCAAGTACACAATAAAAATAAAAAATATAGCGTATAGCACTTTACAACTCCACAACTTTGATGGGTTTTTTTGCACTAATAATGTATTTTCACTTAAACAAGCAGCTGTTTTTTATCTGCATTAAAGTTATATAAAAATGTAACAGTGCAAATTCCTCGCTGACAGTTTAACCAAAAGGCATTTCCAGTGGAAACTGGCCGACATATCCTCAGCATAACCATGTATAATGTCCACAAAACTTAAAAAGAGGTTACACACACACAATACGGTAATATCATGTTGAAGCACAGTACGTATCACTCCGCGAGGCTCCGCCTACGATAGCCGTAATGCTCCGACAATCCATCGAGCGGTGCGGCTTCGTAGCTTAGCAAAGTCGCCGTGCACATAAAACCGTTTCGAGGTCAGTAAACACAACCAGAGTTCATACATAAGGCACACGGGATTATAAGGGGCTCTGTCGAGTTTCAGAAAATTCAAAGGATGATTTTAAGTGTGCCGTATTTTCCAAACAACACTGTAATAACAACGGCCGCTAGCATGCTCTACCAAAAATAGTGCTTTGTTAAGATAAGATAAGATAAGATAAGATAAGATAACCTTTATTAGTCCCACACGTGGGAAATTTGTTTTGTCACAGCAGGAAGTGGACAGTGCAAAAGTTATGACGCAAAAATTAGAATACAATAAGAATAAATACAGTACACAGCTGTACAGAATAGAATAAAATAATATACTATATACAGTAGAATAAAATAGACTAAAAATATACAATAAGATAAAAATAGAATACGAATGCTATATACAACTGAGTAAAAATACAACGATGCCAGAAAAGATTATTGCACTTAGTGTTATTGCACATGTGTGGATGTGTGTGTTTGTTCAGTTAAAGTCTTTGTTGTGGAGTCTGACAGCAGTGGGGAGGAAAGACCTGCGAAATCTCTCCGTCCCACACCGTGGGTGCCGCAGTCTCCCACTGAAGGAGCTGCTCAGTGCTGTCACAGTCTGCTGCATGGGGTGGGAGACGTTGTCCAACAGGGATGACAGCTTAGCCGCCATTCTCCTGTCACTCACCACCTCCACTGGGTCCAGAGGGCATCCTAGAACAGAGCTGGCCCTTCGGATCACCCTGTTCAGTCTCTTCCTGTCCCCAGCAGAGATGCTGCCGCCCCAGCAGACCACACCATAAAAGATAGCAGAAGCCACCACAGAGTCATAAAAGGTCTTCAGGAGTGGGCCCTCCACCCCAAACGACCTGAGTCTCCGCAGCAGGTACAGCCTGCTCTGCCCTTTCCTATAGAGGGCGTCTGAGTTATGAGTCCAGTCCAGTCTGTTGTTCAGATGAACACCAAGGTACCTGTAGCTGTCCACAGCCTCAATGTCCATACCCTGGATGTTCAGTGGTTGCAGTGGAGAATGCTTGTGCCTGCGGAAGTCTACCACCAGCTCCTTGGTTTTACTGGCGTTGATCTGGAGGTAGTTCAGCTGGCACCAGTCCACAAAGTCTTGGGTCAGACCTCTGTACTCCTTGTCGTCCCCATCAGTGATGAGGCCGACTATTGCAGAGTCATCAGAGAACTTCTGCAGGAAGCACTGGGTGGAATTGTGGGAGAAGTCTGCAGTGTAGATGGTGAAGAGGAACGGAGCCAGAACCGTTCCCTGTGGGGCCCCCGTACTGCAGACGACCCTGTCCGACACACAGCCCTGAGTCCTCACATACTGTGGTCGGTCGGTGAGGTAGTCCAGGATCCAGGTAGTGAGGTGATGGTCCACTCCAGAGTTCTCCAGCTTGTCCTTCAGGACCGTGGGAAGAATAGTGTTGAAGGCACTGGAGAAATCAAAGAACATGATTCTCACAGTGCTTCCAGCGGTCTCCAGGTGAGCGAGGGAACGATGTAGGAGGTGAATGACGGCATCATCCGCTCCAATGCCAGGCTGGTAGGCAAACTGAAGTGGGTCCAGTGATGAGCTTGTTAGGCGCCGAAGCTGAGCCAGGACCAACCGCTCCAGGGTCTTCATCAGGTGGGATGTCAGAGCCACCGGCCTGTAGCTGTTGAGGTCCTTGGGGCGTGAAGTCTTTGGCACTGGTACAACACAGGAGGTTTTCCAGAGCTGTGGGACTCTTCCCAACCTCAGGCTCAGGTTGAAGAGGTGCTCCATCACCCCACACAGTTGGTCCGCGCAGGACCTGACGACCCTCGAGCTGATGCCATCTGTTGTTGTTGTTGTGTATCTGACTGACGGACGAAAGCTAAACCAGTTCCACACCAGTGAAGCTGCAGCATTTTTACAAACCAGTTCTGGTTCATCCGTTTCATTCAACGATCCGCTTTCGCCCTTCTCGTTCTCCGTCGCTGCCGCCGCCATTCTTTTTCCGCCATGTGAAAACAAAGCCACTGCGCATGCGCGTTTTACCCATATTCTATCGCCATATTTCATTTTCTTATCGTTGCCCAACATTATACCGGTATTACCGTGAACGGTATGATATGGCCCAGCACTAAGCAACGATTTAAATTTGATACATTTATTTCTTCCAATTTAAGGCCATGAATCGTGTTGACAATGTAGAAAAATGACAGACTGTTGCAGCTGCACTTCTTTTTGTATTTTTGGACATTATAATATCTCCTGGATTAAAAGTGCAGTTAAACTTCCGTACACTGACAGGAAGAGGAGTTTCCCTGATCTGGCCCACTTAGGATTAAAGTTGGCTGTAGGTGGCCCACCATGTAAAATGAGTTCGAACCACAACTTTGTCATACTTTACAATAACATTAGATGTGTGGTACGAGCATAACTGCCCATTGATTAAAACATGTACTATAGAAATAAGTGCCTGTGTTTTTTGAGCATTGACAGGGGATTTCTTTAAATCACCCTGTAATTCTTCAGCTAAGACACCTGAGTTAGAAAACACAGAGAACTGCAGTCGTTTTTACACGCGTGGGCAGCAGCAAACACACCCTGCGAACTGCTGCCTGCGTACTTTTATTTTTATACGTGTATGTGTGTAAAAATAACAACGTCACTCAGAATCAACAGGTTCTTCCCCTTTTCTAAAACTATATGTTCTTGGAAAGAGCTGCGGTGTCTCTTCTCTACATCTAACTGTTCTCTAAAAACAGGAAGTGGTTTAGTAGCTGAATAAGTTCATCACAAAGTTATTAGGTGAAAAGTTATTAGTGCTGTCAGCGTTAATCTGAAATGACGTTAACGAGCTACCGCGGATCTCCCAGTGCGTGGGGCTGGACGGCGTCAACACGTGAACGAGCTAACTGCGCTAACACACTAGTTCCCACCCATGTAATTGAGCATTGCGTGGCACATCCAATATACTGTTTTACTTTAGTCCATGACGCGCTTACCTTCAGGGTCATACGTCACATGAAAACCAAAATAGTTCCAAACGCCAGATCTGAATGAGGGTGGGGGAGGTTCAATTTGCCATGTTGCAACGAGCTTAGCTCCTGTCTCGCTAGCTTGCCCTGCGCTCAGTGAATCTGCGTTCGACTACTCTGCCTAGGCTGCACTGTCGAGCGCAGATCCACTGAGCGCTCAACACAGACAGCATCGTCAGAAGGAAATTAAAAATGTTGTATTGTTCGATAAACATGCGTACCGAACCGAAAGCACTGTATCGAACGGTTCAATATCGATACGAGTATTGTTGCACCCCTACGACACAGCTATGGTTAGCATAATATAAACACATTAGCACAGTGAAGCTGGAGGATGAACACTAACTTTTTTCCACTCGATAAAAGTTAACGTGAGGGTTCCTGATGGTTAGAGACAAATGCAATCGCATGGCAGGATGCTGTAAAAGGACCAAACTTCAGCCAGGAGAACAACTGAGATAATCCATCCACAATACGAGGTTAGTCATTCATATACTGCTGCTGGGGCTGGGCTGTAGTTACATCCTAAGGTTTTAAAAACTGATTTTTAAAATGAACAGTTGTAATAAAAACCGAGATGGGCTGACAGTGATCACTGACTGTTTTTAGGGGCTTGTTTAGATCAAACAGAACAAGATAAAAAACATTAAAACATGTTAAAAACACAGAGTAGTTTTTAACCCGGAAGCAGGGTTCATACGTCATCACTTAAAGACCGGATATCCCACCTGCTGTGAATGTTTTAATACAGTACAGTTGTTATTATAATCACTCATCCTGTTTATGTTAGGATAAATAACATTCAGGCCTATACTACTGTACTTTAATGTCAGTCAGGTGGTACTCAATGTGAAAAGTCTGAGAACTGCTGCCCTATGGCATTACCATCGGCACAAAAGTAAGAACTGCTGCTTTACAGTCTTCCTTCTCAGAGCCAACAATGTTTTTAGGCACACATCAGTCGTCATTTGTTATCATTGTTAAAATGTCTCAAAATGTTAATATAAAAGCCCTAAAAAACCATTTTGAAACGGTTTGCAGCCGAGTGTGAAGCAGTGGGAATGAGAATCAGCACCTCCGAATCTGAGGCCATGGTCCTCAGCCAGAAAAAGGTGGAGTGCCCACTGTGGCTCAGGGACCAGTTCCTGTCCCGAGTGGAGGAGTTTAAGTATCTCAGGGTCTTGTTCGCAAGTGACGGGAGAAGGGAGCGGGAGATCGACAGACGGATCGGTGCTGTACTGGCCTGTTGTGGTGAAGAGAGCTGAGTGTAAAAGCCAGGTTCTCAATTTACCAGTTGATCTACGTCCCTCACCTATGGTCACGAGCTGTGGGCAGTGACTGAAAGAACGAGATCGCGGATCCTGGGCGCCTCCTGGGTGAGGTGTTCCGGGCATGTGGGCTGGGAGGAGGCCCTGGGGCAGACCCAGGACACGCTGGAGAGATTATATCTCTCTGCTGGCCTGGGAACGCCTTGGTGTTCCCCCATACAAGCTGGAGGAAATGGCTAGGGAGAGGGAGGTTCTCTGCCCCACGACCCAGCCCTGGATAAGCGGAAGAAGATGGATGGATGTTAATCTAAAATTTAAAGAGTGAAATTTAGCAATAGTATTTTTTTTTCTTTGAGCGAGATAGGGAGAGATAAATGCATCACTGCAAAACACAGCAAAGAAGTGAGTTATTTTGAGATCAAATTCTCTTCTCTTCTATGTTTTTGTGTTTTAACTGAGAAAATGTTTCACCACAGTTGTTCACTTCTGACCAAAATGTGAAACAGCTAGGGATAGGCGTTATTATTGGTTCCTTTCAAAAATATCGAACAGCCTCACAAGATTCACAATTTAGAAACACAGGGGATGTTTATCTGACCAAATTATAAAAAGCCAGACAATATGTAAATGTTACAGTCTGGTGTGTCTGTAGGTTTATCGTGTGCAGTGCTGAGCAACATTAAGTTTAACTTTCAAGGAAGTGTTACATAACTGGATATGTTTGAGTCTGTTCTACGTGTGTAATCTCAGGCATTTCTCAGATCCTTAAAGAGTAGA